>NC_052054.1:64497569-64820438 GCF_903992535.2 Arvicola amphibius | reverse complement strand
CTTAAATACCTAGCTGCTGCACAATGGAATACTTCCCAGGCACGTGGGAAATTACTATGCCCAGGGTGGAGTCAACAAAGCCCTATAGCTAATCACCAGATGGGGCAGAGGGAACACAGGAACAAACAGGAAATGCAAATGCTGGCCGGCCAGAGACTGCCCTCAAAATGAACCCCAGGAGCAGGGGTAGACCCATGGGCCCTACAATGATTCAGTGGATCAAGTCAAGCCTAATGACCTGAATTCCACCTCCAGAACCCATGTGGTAGAAGGAAAGAACTGATTCCCAAAAGTTTTCTGGCTGACACATGTCCACTGTGGCATGCGTTCCAGCACATGCATACACACACATGCACAGATGTAAAACAAACAAATAACAAACAAAACATCTCGGTGTTCAGGGTAACATAAACAAAATACAAGAACAATCTGTGGTGCATTCATGTGTGATGCTGAAGACTGAACCCCCAGCCTCAAACATGCTAGGTGAGCTCTGTACCACTGAGACCTTTCCCCAGCCCAGTTTGCAAACATTTGAAGAGTGAGTCACAGGGTATGATTTTGGAGAAATGTTACTCTTGGGTTCCCAGGTCTGTGTAACCTGGGATCAGGTATGTGCTACTGGTTCAGTGTTTACCCATCTTTTAAGACAGAACCCCCACCCAAATGTCCCCCAATCTGTCACTCTTACCGCCTTTCCGGTAGGCTGTGCCTGTGTTCTAGGAGGCTGACTGCTTTGGGAGTGTTGTTTTACACGAACAACCCCTCTCCAAACTCAAACCAACTTCTAAATAAACAGTCCCTTGATCAGAAGCAGTACTGTGTGCTTTAACACGATGGTGAATGGTGAATAGGGCCATTCATTGTGCACACACAGGCTGCTTTTGGCAGAAGTGAAAAGGGCAAGAAAAGCAAATAACAAGAACAGAGTTACTTATTCCATGGAGAAAAAACATATTGCCCAACCCATGATAGGAGAGGCCCAATGTAGTCCTCAGAAGACTGGGTATTTGCCTGGCCTCCATAGTACACTGTGCTTCCTTGGGGGCTCAGCAAGTTGCTGCCACCAGCAAGGTTTGCATTTATTGATGTTGTGATAGGCTAAGGATGGTGAGTTGAATCTATTATGGTCTTCCATGGCCATTTTTGCTTAGGAGTTAAAATATCCAGAAAAGAGCTTGTAACAATGCCTGTGGTTCGGGCTGCTGTACCATTCGCGAGCCGGGCAAGGGCCTGGGCCTGGAGATTAAAAGAACACACAAGAGACATGGGTCATTCATGAGGAGATAATGCTAAATGCTGCTTATTCAAACTTAGGAAATCCCTTATATACCTAACTGCTGCACAGTGGAATTCCCCCCAGGCAGGTGGGAAATTACCAAGCCCCAAATGGAGTAAACAATGGCCCCATAACCACGGAGGGGGGGCAGAGGGAGCACACAAACAAACAGGATGTTTAGCCGGAAAAGGCAACAAGATGTCTGGCCCGAAACTGTCCTCAAAATGAACCCCGAGAGGAGGGGTAGACCCGTGGGCCCTACAAGAGCTGACTAAGAGACACCAAGCCACCATCTAGTCTACCACATGACATAATAAAATTCCCTCTGGTAGAGGTGATTATGGGAGAGTTCATGAGATATAAACTATGAGGTAGTTGTCATTCTCACAACTTCTAACACCTACTATTCTCCTGGAAGCTTCACCCCAGACCCTGGCATCCATAAACCCAAAGAGCCTGGAATGTTCAGGCTGAAGCTCCACCCCAAGCCGCCTCCCCTAGCACTCTCCAAACCCTGCTTCATCTCAGAAGGCTCACCAAACAATGACCCCTCCCCAGAGATGCTCAAGACCACTCCCACAGGATACTTAAACTGCCCCTCAGTCTTCCTTTCCTGTCTCCTCTGGGTGGGGGGTGGGGGTGCTGGGAAGTCATCTGAAAGCCTTTATCCATTAAACCTGGGCTTTTTAATTTTTGGTTTGTTTGTTTGTTTGTTTGTTTGTTTGTTTTTCTCAAGATTGGATTTATCTGTGTAGCTTTGGAGCCTGTCCTAGAACTTGCTTTGTAAACCAGACTGGCCTCGAACTCACAGAGATCCGCCTGCCTCTGCCTCTGCCTCCCACCATTACCCAACCTTTTGTTTTGTTTTCTTTTTGTTTTTCAAGACAGGGTTTCTCTGTGTATCTCTGACTGTCTTGGAACTCACTCTGTAGACCAGGCTGGCCTCGAACTCATAGAGCTCCTCCTGCCCCTGCCTCCTGAGTACTGGTGTTAAAGGCATGCACCACCATGCCCAGCCCTAAACCTGGGCTTTTTAAATTCTGTTTGATTTGGTCTGATTTGGATTGCTGCATTGGCAGAGAGACTTATTAAGGTGCAGAAACTTTTCACCTAATATATGTTTTATTTTCTGAACTAACAATCAAATCTTTTTCTATCTTACAATTCAATTAAAAGATTTTTTTTAATTCTAATGTATGTGTGCTTACGTGAATTTATGTGCACCACAAGAATCCCTCAGAGGCCAGAAAAGGGAGTTAGATACCCTTTGTGTTAACGGATGGTTGTGAGTCACTGTGTAAGTACTAGGACCTGAACTCAGATTATCTGGAAGAGCAAAGATTTTGTTATTCCCAGGATGGCCTTGAACTTGCTGGGTAGACAAGGGTGACCTTGAACTCCTTACCCACCTGTTTCTAACTCCCTAGAGTTGATGTTACAAGTGTGTATCACCTAGACCAGTTTGTGTTGTTCTGAGCATCAAACCCAGGGTTAGTGACAACACTGAACACAACAACAGCAAACAGCTGTCTTCCTGGGTAAGGTGGCCCAGTGAGCAAAAGTGCTTGCTCAACACATGTAAATTCAATCTCTGGAGTCCATGGTAGAAGAAGAAAATTGTCTTCTGACCACCATGCTCAATTTACATCTAGACATGCACATGCACACACGTGTCTACACACACACATATAATAAAAATTTAAAGTTTCACAGAAACATAGTGAGATACCGCCCCCTCCAGACAGGGTATCCAGGCCCCTCGCCTCTTCCCATTTCCTCATCACCTTGACATGAACAGCTTCGGCATGCCTTCTCTGCTGCAGTGGACTGAACCCTCTGAAAGCATGAACCAAAACAAACCTTTCTTCATGTTCTTTCAGGAATAGTGACTATGGGAGCACAAAGTAACAAACACAGCCAACAGCACTACTCTTGTGGTTTGGGACCACTGTTAAAAAAAAAGTAAAGTTTGCTTGAATACAAGTGCTGTGATACCATGGTGGTCTGTCTGATCACTAAGACAGCTCAAGTGTACTGGGAATGTAGCATCCTAGAGTTAATCCAGGTATTCTGGTGCATGCTCGTAATCCCAGCATTTTAAAGGTGGTAGAGAAAGAAGAACCAACAGTTCAAATTCATACATGGCTACATAGTGAGTTCAAGGCCTGCCTAGGCCACATGATGCTGTGGGACAATGGTCCGTATACTGTCAATTGTATTTTAATAAAACACTGATTAGCCAGTAGTCAGGCAGGAAGTAGAGGTGGGGCACGAGAATTCTGGGAAGAAGGAAGTTTCAGTCTGCAGCCATCACCGAGATGCTGAAAAAGTACCAAGCCATGTAGCTAACTCAGAATTATGGGCTAATATAAATTATAAGAGTTAATAAGAAGCCTGAGCTAATAGGCCAATCAGTTTATAATTAATGTAGACCTCTGTGTGTTTATTTGATACTAAATGGCTGTAGGACCTGGTTGGACAGAAACCTCTGTCAACAACATGAGGCTTTGTCTCAAAAGTGAGGGTGTATGAGCCAGGCAGTGGTGGCACACGCCTGTAATCCCAGTACTCAATGTAAGGAATTTTCCTAACGTGAGCTCTCTGCTGACACAAAAATCCCAATCAAGCCAAATTAAAATATATCCAGGTTTAATGGGATTCCTGCTCTCTCGGGTGGGCCCAAGGGGGTACTGGGAACCACAAATGTGATGGGGGGGATACGATGACGACAATGGGGGGAGCGGGAGTGGGGTGGGGAGGGGGGCAGGACACGGACCGCGCCGGAGCTTTCCAGGAAGCTGTTTAAATAGACTGGGGGAGTGCTCAGGGTTTTGGCAGGCTGTCTTGACCCTCCTTCAAGGAGGGGTCAAGGCTTGTCGGGCACAGGAGCGGGGCTTCCAAAGATGGACCAGGACTTGGGACTTATACTCAGGAGTCAGAGGCATGCAGATCTCTGTGAACTGAAGGCCAGCCTGGTCTACAGGGCGAGTTCCAAGACAGCCAATGTCGCAAGAATTCTGTCATCAGTTCGATTAGCCAATTGTAAGAAGCAGTTGAGCCCAAGGGGTGGAGTTTTATTGGAGGGTTTGTGATCTAACTACCTGAAGAAAAGGCCAGGGTGGAGTAAAGCATGCTCTCCTGGGTGCTGGCCAGCTTGCAGGGAGCCATGGGAGTGAGAGCATGTGTGGCTGGCAGCTCGGTGCACATACCTTTTGGAATGAGACAGAGGTGCAGTGGGAACAGTGAATCAACTGGACCTGCAGTGGTATAGCAGCCTTAATCTAAAGTATACTGAAAGATTATTCCACAACAAACCACAAGTAGAGGTATGTGAGACAGCTCATTGGATAAAGATGCTTGCCTCCAAGCCTACTGGGACCCACATGGAGGAAGGAGAGAACCAAAATGGCTCCTTCAAGTTATACTCCGGTTTTATACTTAGTGTGTGGCATGCAGGGCCAGTCATGTTGGCATTCGCCTTTAGTCCCAACACTCAGGAGACAGAGGCAAACAGATCTCAAGTGAGTGTGAGATCTCAAGTGAGCCCATAGTGAGTTCAAGGCCAGCCTGGTCTAATAATGAATCCCAGGAAAGTCAAAGCTACGTCGTCAGACTCTGTCTCAAACAAAAACAAAAGGCAAGAGCTGGGTGTGGTGGAACATGCCTTTAATCCCTGCCAGCACTATGGAGGCAGAGGTAAGCAGAGGTAATCTATTTAAGGAAATATCTTTCCAATTGCCCAGTGCCTCTCCCTTTTTGTCTTTACTGGTCTATTTTCTAACTTTCCAGAAATAGCCATTGCATAATATCCATTGTTTGTGTTTCCAGAAATATCTATCCACATGTATTCAAGGAGTATAGGTGCCCATCTCAGAATATCCTGAGGTAAGATACTATTCAATATCTGTGACTGCTTGATTGAGAAATGTCCCTCATGATGTAAGGCGTTTGCAGTGTTTGTTCCCAGTGGGTGGAGCTGTTTGGGAAGGATTAGAAAATGTCGTAGTTAGGGTTACTATTGCTGTCATGAACCACCATGACCAAATGCAATTTGGAAAACAAAGTTGTTGGTTTGGTTTTTTTTTTTTTTTTTTTTTTTTTTTTTTTTTTTTTTTTTTTTTTTTTTTTTTTTTTTTTTTTTTGAGGTAAGGTTTCTCTGTACCTTGGAACCTGTCCTGGAACTCACTCTTGTAGATGGCTGGCCTCGAACTCACAGAGATCCTCCTGCCTCTGCCTCCCAAGTGCTGGGATTAAAGGTGTGAGCCACCACCGCCCAGCAGGAAATAGAGTTTTTATTTCATTTCATTCACACTTAAATGTAACAGTTCATCACCACAAGCAGTGAGGGCAGAGAAAGAACCTGGAGGGAGGAACTGATGCAGAAGCCATGGAAAAGTGCCACTTACTGGCTTGTTAGGCAGTTAAGAGCACTTACTTTTGCAGAGGATCAAGGTTCAATTTCCGGCACCCACAACCATCTGTTGTCCAGTTCCAGGAAATCCAGCTCCCATCTGGCCTCCAAGGGCACTGTGTGTACATGCACAGATATATCCAGGCAAACCCATACACATAAAATAAGTAAATAATTCTTTTTTTAAACAACATTTCTTTGCTAACATTGCTGGGGAGAGGTATGCAAACAGCACATCTGGAGAGATCAGAGGATAACTTATCAGAGTTGTTTCTATTCTTCCTCCGATTCCTCCAGGTCTTGAGGATCACACTCAGGCTGTCTTTCTTGGCAGCGATCGCCTTTACCAGCTGTGCCCCCTCAATGGCATTGAAAACATTCTCAGTTTTCTCACAGGTAATAATCGTGTCTTCATGCCCCATTCTACACCAGGACTTTTTAACTCAAGACTCGGTCCTGAAATTTTTTCATTTATGTAAACATTATTTCCTGATTCTATTTTTAAGTTATGCACCTTGCCTGGTGTTGCAGTGTGCAGTCACTCCTGTACTCTCAACACTCAGGAGGCTGCAGCAGGAGGAATCTTATGTTTTTGAGGTTCTGGTCATCACTGTGTACCAGAGAAAAAAAGAAAGATAAGATGTGTACATTATTCCATTATCTTTTAACTTTTTTTGAGACTGAATTTCTTTCTGTAGTCGTGCATGTCCTGGAACTCACTCTGTAGACCAGTCTGGCCTTGAACTCACAGACCCACCTGCCTCTGCCTCCCCAGTGCTGTATTAAAGACGTGCGCCACCACCCCCTTTAAAAACTTTAAAATATTTATTTATCTTAATTTTTTTGTGTGTATGACTGTTTGCCTGCATGTATCTATGTACACCATGAATGTACCTAGTACCCATAGAGGCCTCAAGAGAGAATCAGATACCATGGAACTGTATGGTTGTGAGTTACCATGTGGGTTCTGGAAACTGAACCTGGATCTTCTGCAGAGCAGCCAGTGCTCTTAATCCCTGCGCCATCTCACCACCCTTAATAATTTTTATTAACATTAAAAATATTTTATTACAAACCAGGAGGTGGTGGTGCATGCCTTTAATCCTAGCACTAAGGAGGAGGAGGCAACCAGATCTCTGTGAGTTTAGGCCAGCCTGGTCTACAGAGAGAGTTCTAGGACACCTAGGGCTACATAGAGAAAAAGAAAGAAAGAAAGAAAAAAAAGAAAGAAAAATATTTTATTACGTTTATTTGTGTTCAGGGTGGAGGACACAAGTGTTTGGAAGTCAGAGAAAAATCTGTGGGAGTCAGTTCTCTCTTGATCTGTTTGGATCCTGGGAATTGAACTCAGGCAGTCAACTTGGCAGCAAGCACCTTTATCCAATGAGCCATCTCAATGGCTCATATTTTTAAGTGTGTGTGTGTGTGTGTGTGTGTGTGTGTGTGTGTGTGTGTGTGTGGCTCTACTTGCTGGTCATAGGGCCATTTGTGGGAATGTTAATTCTCTTTCACCATTTATATTCTGAGGTAGCCAGATTTGGCTGCAAAGACCTTTATTTGCTGAGCTGTCTCATTGTGAACCAGTTCACTTAACATGGAGGCTTGACTCATTTCCAACATGATAAATGCATTTAGCAACTTTAGAAATCAAGTAGATTTCCTTCCTGCCCTGTCCCCCAATGCAGCCCACGCCTTCAAAACAGGCGACTTCATCCTCTTCGGTCTAAGGATGACAAAGCTGCCATCTGTTAATCCAATCTGCATCAGGAAGAAAAGAAACTCACTTCACCATGTGAAAGCCCCTCTCCCACTCCACCACCGAGGAATTTCCCAGGGTCTCACCGGGGCAAAACAGCCACCGGAACTTGTGCCTATCCTGACTCTTTGCAAATTATGAATTTGCAAACCAGGAAAGGAGAATTGTTTCTGAGGATGCTGAGTAAATCATGGGACGCCACGGGAAGACGAGAATCAGGCCCAGGAATTTGTCAGAAAGCCGAGTGTAGACAGCCTGAGAAATGCTTCCTAAGTCCCATTGCACCCACAGCCGGCTTGTGAGGTTGCCGCTCAGGAGCAGCTAACTGTTCACCACGCCCCAGTGATACTGACTGATCATACATTCACCCTGCTGCGGCTAGCCAAGGTTTCCAGACTTTTGTTTGTTTCTTTTTCATTTTGTTTTTGAGACAGAGTTTCTCAATGTAGCCTTGGCTGTCCTGGAGCTCACTCTGTAGATCAGGCTGGCTACAAACTCACAGAAATCTACCTGCCTTTGCCTCTGAGTGCTGAGATTAAAGGCGTGCACCACTACCACCCGGCGCCAGACTTCTTTGTATCTTTCTTCTCTAACTGGTGAGGTTTGATTTGCAGTTTGAGTGTGTCCCTCCCGGAGTCATGCACTAAGTGAGGTGTGTTAGGCCTGGGTGTGGCAGAGTTGAGAGGTGCTGCACTTTTAAGAGATCAGTCACCTGGGACGCTATCTTCAGAAGCCATTAATGTAGCTCTTGTGGGGCTCTGCTCAGTTCCCCTGAGAGGACTGCTGTGTGACCAGAAGGACCATGGTAGTGCCGCTCTGTAATTCCGGTGCTCAGGAGGCTCAGGCAGTAGGATCAGTAGTTCACCATCAGTCTTACCTTTGAAGACAGTGAAGGTCAATCTGAGTCACATGAGACCCTGTCCTAAAATCAAAACAAAAATTGAAAGTAAAAACCCAAGAATCTGAAAGCCAGCCAGATGTGGTGGAACATACACCTTGAATTGCCACACTCGGGAGGCAGAGGCCGGTGGGTCTCTATGAGTTAAAGGCCAGTCTGGTCTACAAAGGGAGTTTCAGGACAGCCAGGGAATCCTGTCTAGAAAGAAAAATAATGAGAGAGAGAGAGAGAGAGAGAGAGAGAGAGAGAGAGAGAGAGAGAGAGAGAGAGAGAGAGAGAGAGAGAGAGAGAGAGAGAACCTAAAATCCAGTAGAAGATATCACACTCAAAACAAAAAACCCCAAGTCCTAGAAGTTCCATTCTATACTTCAACACACAAAATTATTGTTGGGGGAGGTGGAGATAGGGTCTGACTATGTGATCCTGGCTGGCCTGGAGCTTGCTGTAAAGACCAGGCAGGCCTTGAACTCACAGTGAATCAACTGACTCAGAATCCTGAGACCTGGAATTACAGGTATTATTTTCTCTTGTTGAGTTCAAAGTTTGACATTTTAAAACCTTTTTACCACTTGTTGTCGCAGCGAGCACTTTTACCTGCTAAGCCATTTGCCAGCCCCAAAGTTTGACTTTTTAAAAATTTGAGACAGAGTCATAATACTTAGCCCTGGATTGCATAAATCCATAGTACACAACATGTTTCTATGTACATATATACTGAGGAATGATAAGCTACGTCATGTATACATCACCTCACATATCATTGGAGGCAGGGTCTCACTATGCTGTTCTGGCTGGCCTGGAATTCTGTATGTAGACCATGTTGGCCTCAAAGTCACACAGACTTCTCCGACCTCTGCCTCCCACATGCTGGGATTAAAGGCACACACCTGGCAGGTATTATTATTTTTTTCCATGTGATCTGAACACTTACAATCTTCTTAGCCAGTGGGCATGGCCGTGCAGGCCTGCAGTCCCAGCACTGGGAAAGCTAAAACAGGAGGAGGGTGGACAGTAGCAGATCAGCCTGGGACATACAGGGAGATTGATCACAACCAAAGAACAGCTTCTACTCCATCTACGTAGCAAGTTCCTTTTCTTTTTCTTTCTTTTCTTTTTTTCTTTTTGGTTGTTGCTGATGTTTGTTCTTTGAGACAGGGTTTTTCTATATGGCCCTGGCTGTCCCAGAACTTGCTTCATAGACCAGGCTGGCCTCAAACTCAGAGATCTTCCTGCCTCTGCCTTCTAAGTGCTGGGATCTGTTGTAGGAGGCTGCTTGTTTGTTCCCGGCTGCTCAACCCTGAAATAACCACACAGAAACTATATTAATTAAATCACTGTTTGGCCTATTAGTTCTAGCTTCTTATTGGCTAGCTCTTACTTCTTAATTTAACCCATTTCTATTAATCTGTGTATCACCACCTTGCTGTGGCTTACCAGCAAGTTCCATCTGGCATCTGTCTCTGGTGGGGCTACATGCCTTCTTCTGACTCTGCCTTCTTTCTCCCAGCACTCAGTTTGGTTTTCCTCACCTACCTCTATTCTTCCCTGCCAGGCCCAAAACAGATTCTTTATTAACCAATGGTGATCACAGCATATAGAGGGGAATCCCACATCAGGTATCAAAAACATCCACCCCACTACTTAGCAATTTTCAACAACAACAATCATTGTTATTAGCTTCAGTTTTACCCTGTTACTCCCTTGGCCTTTTTCTTCTCATCTGTCTTGCTGAAACTTTGTGTCCTTTAATCAACAGTGCCACAGTCCTCCCCTCTGCTGCCCCTGGTGTGGTTCTTTCACTCCTAGCATTTGTGAGTTGAACTGTTTTTCCTCTCTACATGTGAGTGGTTTGTTCTATGTCAGATTTATTTTAGTTACCGTAGTCTTGCAGGTTCATTCATCTTGTGACAAAGGGCAGGAACCCGTAGCCAGTGGATCATGCCTTTAAGCCCAGCCTTTGTGAAAAAGAAGCAGGAGAATCTCTGTGAGTTTAAGGCCAACTTGATCTACGTACTGAGTCCCAGGACCAGTCAGGGCTACATGGAGAGACCCTGTCTCAAACAAGCAAACAAACAAACAAACCCCTAAAAACAGAACAGGAACCCTCCTCTTCCTTCCCTTGTTCCTCCTTTCCTTGTTTTATTTCTTTCTCTCTGTACTGAGGATGGTCACCAAAACCTCACACACTCTAAGCAAATACTCTACCACTGGAATATATCCCCAGTCCAACTTTTTTTAAATATTTATTTATTTATTATATGTACAGCATTCCTTCCATGTATGCCCACAAGCCAGAAGGGGGCACCAGGTCTCATTATAGATGGCTGTGAGCCACCATGTGGTTGCTGGGAATTGAACTCAGGACCTCTGGAAGAGCAGTCAGTGCTCTTAACCACTGAGCCATCTCTCCAGCCCACAACTTTTTTTTAAAGCAAATAATAGTCCATTATATATCTCATTGCTGTTATCCATTCATCTAGTGATGGCTACTCAGGCTGCTTCTCTTGGCTGCTGAGATGATGGTCTACACAAGCATAGGATGCAGATATCTCTTCCTACACTGGTTTCATTTCCTTTGGATGTATACCCAGAAGCTGGATTGCCTCATCAGATGGAGGTTCTATTTTTAATTTCTTAAGGATTCTGAAATGATAACATTTAAGTCAAGAACTGAAAGATAAAGAAAAGCCAGTTATTTGGAAGATCTCAGGAAAGTCTGGGCATTCCAAACTAAGGACAGAGTAGACATAAGGGTCCAGAGCGTGGAATCCAGAATGAAGAGCCCAATAGCCCAAGGGTCAATGTAACGGAAAGTTGACAGGAAGCTATGATGAGATGGGGAAGTTGAATAGAAAACAGGCCAGAAAAAAAGCATCTGGCTTTTGTTCAAGTATAAAGGGAAGCAACCAGAGGCAGGAAATGACACAATTCCATTTCTGGTTTTGAAAGAAACTGGGTTGAATTTTTCTTTTCTTTTTAAGGTTTTTCGAAGCAGGATTTCTCTGTGTAGCTCTGGCTGTCCTGGAACTCTTTCTGTAGATCAGGTTGGCCTCGAACTCACAGTGATCCACCTGCCTCTGCCACCTAAGTGTTGATTTGTGTTTATTTGCTTTTGTTTTTTGAGACAGGGTTTCTCTGTGTAGCTTTGGAGCCTGTCCTGGAACTCTCTCTGTAGATCAGGTTGGCCTCGAACTCACAGTGATCCACCTGCCTCTGCCTCCCGAGTGCTAGGATTAAAGGCGTGCGCCACCACCACCCAGCCCAAGAGATTAAAGGTGTGCACCATCACTGCTCAGTTGAATGAATCTTGCTGTAGCAAAGAAGTGAGTAGAAAGATGGAAGGAAGGAGACCTGATATGCTGGGGTACTTGGGACCATTGCTGGAGCCTTCCCATGGGTGGCTCTGTAAGCTGTAAGGAGATTTTTTTTTATCTATAAGTATTTATATAGGGATGTCTACCTCATTGTAAGCACTGATGAAGCTATGAAGAAAACAAAGTCCTGTCCTGGAGGACACAATGGAAGACGGATGGCACAGTGCTATGTGGCTAAGCCTTTTTCTCCTCTCCCCTGCCCTTCTCTCCGCTCCCCTCCCCCTCTCCTTCCTTCTCCTCTCTCCCTTCCTCCTTATTGCCTTCTTCTTTATTTGCTTTTCTATTACTCGGATAAACACCACAACCAAAAACAATTTAGGGGAAAAAGGGTTTACTTCTCTCGTACTTTCACATCACTATCTATTATGAAGGGGAATCAGAATCTGATGCAGAGGCCACGGAAGAAGACTACTAACCAGCTTGCTCTGTGTGGCTTGCTCAGCTTGATTTCTTCCTTCCTTCCTTCCTTCCTTCCTTCCTTCCTTCCTTCCTTCCTTCCTTCCTTTCTCTCTTTCTTTCTTTCTTCCTTCCTTCCTTCCTTCCTTCCTTCCTTCCTTCCTTCCTTCCTTCTTCCCTTCCCTTATCTTCCCCTCACTCCCTCTTTCTTTCTTCCTTCCTTCCTTCCTTCCTTCCTTCCTTCCTTCCTTCCTGTCTGTCTGCCTGCCTTTCTTTCTTTCTTTCTTTCTTTCTTTCTTTCTTTCTTTCTTTCTTTTTCTTTCTGGTTTTTAGAGGCAGGGTTTCTCTGTGCAGCTTTGGAGAGGCTCCTAGAACTTGTTCTGTAGACCAGGCTGGCCTCAAACCTCAAACTCACATAGATCCCTCCTGAGTGCTGGGATTAAAGGCCTGTTCCACCACCGCCCAACTCAGCCTGATTTCTTATACAACCCAGGACCACCTGCCCAGGGAGAGCACCAGCTAGAATGGACTAGGCCTTCCCACATCAATCTTCAATCAAGAAAATGTTTTACAAAATAAAAAATAAAAAATAATTTTAAAAAAAGAAAGAAAATGTTTTACAAACTTGCCTACAGGTCAGTCTAATGGAGACATTTTCCCAGCTGAAGTTTTCTCTTTTCAGATGACTCTAGTTTATGTCACATTGACAAAAAAAAAATTAACCAGCACTCACACTTCCCTCTCTTCCTACTTTTCTTCCTTCCTTCTTTCCTTCCTTCCTTCCTTCCTTCCTTCCTTCCTTCCTTTCCATGTGCACATGCAGATCTCCTGTATCCCTTGAGGCTGATTTCAAACTGAATATGTAGTTTAGTTAAGGATAATCTTTCACTTTTTTGGGTGTGTGTGAGAGAGACTGGATTTCTCTGTGTACACCTAGCTGTCCTGGAACTCACTCTGTAGACCTGGCTGCCCTTGAACTCAAAGGGATCTGTCTGTCTCTGCCTAATGAGCGCTGGGATTACAGGTGTGGGCCACCACGCCCGGCTAGCACTTCTCATCCTCCTGCTTCCGCTAGCTGAGTGCTAGCTTGCCACCAGGCCAGGCTTATGCAGTGACGAGGGTGGCAGTGAGAGCCTCCTGCATGCTGGACAAACACCTACCAACTGAACTACAGGCCCAACCCTGGTTTTCTCTTAGTTTGAAAAATTACATTATTGGTTGGGGGGGGGGCATGCATGGCACACATGTAGAGGTCAAAGGACAGCTTTAGAGGAGTTGGTTCTTTTCTCTTACCATGTGGGTTCCGGGGACATCTGAAAGTCACATCATCACCTGTCCTGGTGACAGGCTCCTTTACCTGCTTGGTTCCAGGGATCATCTGAAAGTCACATCATCACCTGTCCTGGTGACAGGCTCCTTTACCCGCTTGCCATCTTGCCAGCCCATCTCTCTCAGTTTTTTTCTTAGTAGTTGTTTTTTGTTTGCTTGTTTGTTTGTCTTTGAGATAGAATCTAGCCATGTAGCTTTTTCTGGTTGAGTACTCATCACTATGTAGCCCAGGCTAGCCTAGAGGATAATCCTGCCTTAGCCTTCCAAGTGCTGCAATTACAGGCATACACAACTCTGTCTGTCCTGACTATACAGTTTTCATGCTACATAAAGCACCAGCACCTGAGAAACAATTCTAGGAGAAGCTCTTTTTAGAAAATCTGAGGCTTAGATTATTTGTTGGGTGTAACTCCTGATCTCGCTGGAGCCTCCAACTGTAACACCTGCGTTACTCTCTCGGTACAGTTTACATGAGCCGGGCAAGGGTCTGGAGATTGAAAGAACACACAAAAGACCTGAGTCATTCGAAAGGAGATCAGCCAAATGCCGTTTATTCAAACTTAGGAAAACCCTTATATATCTTGCTGCTGCACAAGGAATTCCCCCCAGGCAGGTGGGAAATTGTCATCAGTCAAGTCACAAGCAGAGAACTGGGCATGGCAGTACACATCTCTAATACCAACATTAGGAGATTGAGGCAGAAGAACCTTGAGTTCCAGGCAAGCCTGGATGACAGAGTGAGTCCTGTCTCAAAGTAAAGAAGTTTTTAAAAAGGCTCAGGATATAGCTGAGTGGTAGAGTTCCTGCCTAGAATCCCCCAGTGAACAGCTGTGGGTGTGGCTCAGAAGTAGAGCAATTAGCTTAAAACCGAGGAGCAGGGGTAGGGACGTGTGCTCCTTTAACCCCAGCACTGGGAGGCAGAGGCAGGTGGATCTGGTGAGGTAAAGGACCTGCCTAGAATTCACCAGTGAGGGTCTGTGGCCATGACTCAGTGGTAGAACACTTGCGTGCAACCCATGAGTGAGGGGTTGAAGACATGGCTCAGCAAGTATAGCAACTGTCCTAAAATCCAACCAGAGGGGCTTGGGGCATGGCTCAGTGTTCTATTGCTGACCTAATATCTGCCAGTAAAAGACTGAGAATATAGCTCAGTGGTAGATCTCACTATAATCCACCATAGTGGGGCTACAGGCATGGCTCAGGGGTAGATCCTCTTGCCTAGCATCCATCGTTGAAGGGCCTGGGGCCTGGCTCGCTGGTAGACCATTTGCCTAGCATGAGTAAACTCTGACTTCCATTCCCAGTACACACACACACACACACACACACACACACACACACAATCTCTCACACACACACATACACACACACACACACACAGAGAGAGAGAGAGAGAGAGAGAGGTGGTACTACTCTTCCTCATACAGACTGTGAGAATCCTTGTGGAATTTAGTCTCTGTGTGTTATGGAAGCTGGCCATATCCTCCTCCCATGTGTTCTCCACATGTGAAATGTGAAGACAAAATGGGATCGGCTACAAAGATGGGAGTGAATGTAATGCGGGAGGCCACGGATGAAATGAAACTTTGTTTTGTCTCATTCCCTCTGCTGTTTTTCATTGTGATTTATCGTATAAGTACACATTATAGGTCTGTTCAGTGACTGAAGGATTTAATGATCAGAAAGCATGTCAACCATTGGCCCGACCTGCCAGGCAAGGCTAGACTCATGCCAGAGCTCTGGCTCAGGACTCATTAAATCTGGGGAAATAAGGAAGTGTAATAAGGACTAGTGAGATGGCTCAACCTTAAGAGCACTGGCTGCTCCTGCAGAGAACTGGGGGTTCCATTCCCAGCACCCACACTGGAGGGTTCCTAACAACCTTTAACTCCAGTTCCAGTGGATCTTTTGCCCTCTTCTGCACTCCAGGGGCATTGCACACTTGTGGTACACAGACATACCTGTAGGCAAAACACTTGTACATATAAAACAGAAATAAATCTATGTTTTAGTGAATAACAAAGTTGGGCATTGCTCATGCCTGTAATCACAGCACTCCAGAGGCTGTAGTAGAAGGATCATGAGGAGTTTAAGCCCCACCAATAAATAATACATCTCCCTGGACACCCACTCATGGCTAGCCTGTAAACTGCTATGTAGAATGGACTGGATTGGAAATCAGAGATCACCTGCCTCTGCTTCCTAAGTGCTTGGGTTAAATGAGTGCACCACCACACCTGGCCCCACACAGCCCAGAGCATTGGTGTGCACCACCACACCTGGCCCCACACAGCCCAGAGCATTGGTGTGCACCACCACACCTGGCCCCACACAGTACAGAGCATTGGTGTGCACCACCACATCTGGCCCCACACAGTACAGAGCGTTCGGTGTGCACCACCACACCTGGCCCCACACAGCCCAGAGCATTGGTGTGTACTACCATACCTAGCTACCTAGTGAGTGTGAGAACAATCTGAACAATGTAATAAGCCATGTTTCAAAGAAAAGAGGAAGGGAAGAGGCAGGAAGAAGAGATCTTCCTGCTATCTTACTGTGCAGCCCAAGCTGTTCTGAGGGTCTGGAACTCATGTCCCTCGAGGCTGAAATTCTAGAGAGGTGGGGTTACAAGTATGCACAAGCTTGCCTGCCTCTAATGAAGCAGTGTTCTTAACTGCTGAGCCATCTCTCCACCCCCTTCCTTTGCTGAAGTGCTATCTTAGTCTGGGTTACTGTTGCTATGATGAGACACCACTACCAGCAGGATGCTGCATCATAGTGCATCATAGTGCATCATAGTGCATCATAGTGCATCATAGTGCATCATAGTGCATTCCTTCTTTTCTATGTATTATTATTATTATCACTGTCATCATCACCACCACCATCATCTTTATTTATGTATTTATTTATGTGTTTGTTTATTTATTTATCTATTTATTTATTTGAGATAGGATTTTCCATATAGCCCTGGCTCTCCAGGAACGTACTATGTAGGCCAGGTTAGCCTCAAATTCACAGAAATCCACATGCCTGTGCCTCCCCAGGACTGGGATTAAAGGCATGTGCCATCATGCCTGGCAATTTCCTTCCTTTCTGTGGGGGGAGGTGCGCTCACACTGGCTAATTTTATGTCTGCTTGACATAGAAAATGTCTCCATAAGATAAGGCTGTAGGCAAGCCTTCAAGAATTTTTTTTTTTAAGTTAGTGGCTGATGGGGGAGGGCCTCGTCCATTGTGAGTGGTGCCCTCCTTGGGCTGGTTTTCCTAGGTTCTACAAAAAAGCAGGCTGAGCAAGCCACAGAGAGCAAATCCAGTAAGCAGCACCTCTCCATGACCTCTGCCTCAGCTCCTGCCTCCAGATCCCTGCTCTGTTTCAGTTCCTGTCCTGACTTCCTTCAGTGATGCACTATGATGCAGAAGCTCGAGGCAAATAAACCCTTTCCTCCTCAGCATCCTGTTGGTAGTGGTATCTCATCATAGCAACAGTAACCCAGACTAAGATAGCACTTCAGCAAGGAAGGGGGTGGAGAGATGGCTCAACAGTTAAGAACACTGGTTACTCTTCCACAACTATCTGCAACTTCAGTCCCAGGGGATCCAACATCCTCACACAGTTATACATTCAGGCAAAACACCGATGCACAAGAAGTTTAAAAAGAGGCAGAGAGAACCAATGAAGGTGTAGGCAAGAGGATCAGCTGGTTGGAATTATTTCAGAGAGCCCCAAGCCTAATGGTTTTCCTGGGACCTGCCCTGGGGTCACAGCAAACCTGGGCAAGAGAGCCTAGTAGAGCCGGTATCACTGGGTTTATAGACTCTGGATTGTGTAACCAGCAGAAGAATAATTGCCTCTGGCAAATTGTTTGCCACACATAGAAATTTCTTAGCTCTGGGAGGGGCTGAGGCAAGAACCTCAAGTGTCAAAAATACAGCAGTAAAGAGTCAAGCCAGGAGTGGTGGTGCATATCTTTAATCCCAGCACTCAGGAAGCAGAGGTAGGCATGTCTCTGTGAGTTTGAGGCCAATATTATCTACACAGTGAGTTCCAGGACAGCCAGAACCACATAGCAGAGAAACCCTATCTCAAACTACACTCCCCTCCCCCCCACCCCAGGGAAAAAGTGATGAGCCAGTTTGGGAGATGGTGGCAGAAAGATCAGAAGTCCAAAGCCTATGGTTTGGTTTTCTTGGGTCCTCAGGCTTGGCAGCAGGTGCCTTACCCATTAAGCCATCTTGCTAACTCAGTTATGCATTTTCCCTACAGCTCAATGGTAAATCTCTTGCCTAGCATTTTGAATGCTTTAGGTTAAATTCCTTGAACCGAAGAAGGTGGGTGAGCTGGGAATCCGAACAAGCCAGGGGAACTGGTACAATCCTGTAATCCCAGCACTCAGGGGACCAAAACAGGAGAATGGTGAAATTAAGGCTAGTCTAGGCTACATAGACAAAACATTAATAATTATTTAAAACAATAATAGGCCAGGCGGTGGTGGTGCAAGCCTTTAATCCCATTACTTAGGAGGTAGAGACAGGTGGATCTCTGAGTTTGAGCTAGCCTGGTCTACAAGAACAAATGCCAGGACAGTTAGGGCTGCACAAAGAAACCCTGTCTCAAACAAACAAATAAACAAACAAACACCAAGAGTAGGTTCTTGGGGCTAGAGAGATGGCTGGCTTAGCCAGTAAGATAACTGACTGCTCTCTCAGAGGTCCTGAGTTCAACTCCCAGCAACCACATGGTGCCTCACAACCATCTGTAATGAGATCTGGTGCCCTCTTCTGGCCTGCAGGCATACACACAGAATGCCACATACATAATAAATAAACCTTTCCAAGAAAGAAAGAAAGAAAGAAAGGAAGGAAGGAAGGAAGGAAGGAAGGAAGGAAGGAAGGAAGGAAGAAAAAGACTCGGTCCTGGGATACTTTCGCTTTGGCTAGCTGTCACTCTGAGCCATGGGGCCCTCTAAAATCTTCACTGTTGTTCGTTCTGAATAAAGTTATCTTGTGACATCTGCAAAAATCAAAACAAAATAACGAAAAAAAGAAAAGCTGCTGGGTGGTAGTCAGCACTTAGGAGGCAGGGGCATGAGGATCTCTGAGTTCGAAGCCAGCCTGGTCTAGAGAGTGAGTTCCAGGACAGCCTGGGCTCTTTCAGGAAGGAGGAGGAGGAGGAGGAGGAAGAGAAAGAGGAGGAGGAGGAATAAAGCTTAGTATGTCACATCCCCTCTGGGGAACAACTGCAGTGGCTGCAGACAGTGTTGGTTGGGGTCAGGGAACACTACTGATAGCTTCTAAGAAGAGGTCCAGATGATCTCACTAAGCATCCAGCCAGCTTTAACAACCGAGAATCGCCCAGGCTGGGTCAACATGCCAAGAACAAAGCTGACAGCATTAATTTTCCCCAGCCGATTTATTGCATAGTTTCCTAATTCAGTAGACTTTCCTTCAGCTTCTTGTTTGAGCCACGGTGAAATCACCAGCTGGATGCATTCGGGCCCTGCCTTGGAGACAGTCTCCAGCCCGTGTAACCGCTGACTCAATCGCTCCTCCTCCCAGATGTGGTAGAGCAGAGCATTTCCAACACCAGATAAACGGACTGTGCTGGTTTCTCTCCAGAATCCCAGCATTAGGGAGGTGGGGCAGGAAGTTCAAGGTCATCCTTGGCTGTGATGGGTTTGAGGACAGTTCTGAAGACAGGAGACCCCATCTAAAAGGGGCTGCATGGATAGACAGCTCAGTCATGAGGACCATGAGTGCTGCTCTTCTAGACGACTGAGTTTAACACCCAGGACCCACATATGCTGGCGGCTCACAGCTTCTGGGAACAGGGGATGGATCCAATGCCCTCTTCTGGCCTCTGGAGCAGCTCCTCCCATACACATACGAACTTAAAAGCTATAAATAAGCAGCGGCTGGAGAACTGGCTCAGTGGTTAAGAGAACTTGCTGTTCTTGTGAGGAACTCAGGTTCGATTCCCAGCATTCACGTGGAGGCTCACCACTCCCTCAGGCATGCACGTGGTGCACAGACATGTGTGTAGGCAAAACACTCTAATGAGAAAAATAAATCTAAAAAAATATAAACAAATGAATTTTTTAAAAGAGGTTGTTCTTGCTTTGGCAGCACGTATACTAAAATTAAAATGATACAGAGATTAGCATGGCCCCTGCACAAGGACAACATGCAAATTCATGAAGCATTCCATTTTTATGTAAAATAAATGAAAAGAAGTCATTTAAAAAAAGAGGCTGGAGAGACTGCTCTTGTAGAGATCCTGAGTTCAGTTTCCAGCAACCACATGGTGGCTCACAGCCATCTGGTGCCCTCTTCTGGCATGCAAGCATAGATGCAGGCAGAACACTGTAATAAATAAAATCTTTTTTTAAGATTTTTTTTAAAAGATGAAAGCAGGCTGACTCTTCAGAAACATCAATAATGAAGGAAATGTCTGTATAAAACTGTCAATGTAGCTTGGCGGTGGTGGTGCACGCCTTTAATCCCAGCACTCGGGAGGCAGAGGCAGGCGGATCTCTGTGAGTTCGAGGCCAGCCTGGTCTACAAGAGCTAGTTCCAGGGCAGGCTCTAAAAAAGCTGCAGAGAAACCCTGTCTCGAAAAAAAAAAAAAAAACTGTCAATGTCATTTAAAAGAAAAAGAAAAAATGTAAAAGCAAAAAGCAGGGCTCAATAAGATGACCTGGTGGGTGAAAATATTTGCTGCCAAGCTTGATGATCTGAGTTCAATCCTTGCATTCCCTCCTTCCCCCATTCTCCTCCTCTCAATCTTTCCCATCCTTCTCTCTCTCCTTAACTAAAAATGTTGAATGCCTGTAAGTGCCTGTATCCTCTGACAGCACTGGGTATCTCTGACGTTTGGGTCCATGGTGCAATGACCTCACAAATATTTTCTAAGTAAACAGTTGGTAGAATTTATTAGGTTGTGGGTTTTAAAAGTTTTGTTGTTGTTGTTTCTTTTCTTTTCTTGAAAAAAAATGGGGTCTCCCCGTGTGGCCCAGAGTGACCTTTGGCCCCAGCTCCCTTAGAGCTGGTGTTACTGGTAGCTTTTCTTTATCCCTCTGTGTGGCGAAGGATCAAGGATCATAGCATGAGCCCTTGTTAATCTCCTCAAGTGCTGACTGACCTTGTGAATCGGCTTTACTCTCCTCAGCTGATGCCTGACTTGAGGTAATTAAGACCCCTCCCCCCCCCACAAAGCAATGACCTTGAATTTGCACTTGATCATGTTTTATTAAGGTCTCCACACTCCTCTGCAGCTTAAGCCTTTGCTCCTTACGATTTCTATTTATCTTACTTAACTAACTGCGCCCAGGAATGAGTGAGTCACTTCGTGGTTTATAGGATACTTTAAGAGGCTCATAGACTCTTTTAAGGCTTGTTCTCTGTTTTCTCTTGCTCCGTTCCATCGCCCCCTACTGAGTTACAACGTCCTCTGCAAGTCAGAGCCCTGCTACGTTTGGCCCTCCAGACAAAAATGCCAGAAAATGTCTATAAAGTCCAGAGTGTGGCTGAAGCCCGGGTTTGATCCCAGCATCTCAGAAATTACGCAAAATTGCAAATAAGGACTCAGAAAGGGGTGTACTTCTACATCCCATAAGAAAACAGTTCACGCTGGGCTGTGATGATGCATACCTTTAATCCCAGCACTCAGGAGGTAGAGGAAGATGGATCTCTGTGAGTTCAAGGCTAGCCTGGTCTGCAGAGCGAATTTCAGGACTGGTTCCATAGCTACTGAGAAACTCTGCCTTGAAAAACCAAAGAAAGAAAGAAAGAAAGAGAGAGAGAGAGAGAGAGAGACGGATGGAGGGAGGGAGGGAGGGGGGGAGGGAGGGAGGAAGGAAGGAAGAAAGAAAGGAAGGAAGAAAGGAATCACTTGCCTGCGTAGAGCTAGCTCTGTAACTCAAGCTTCAATTTGATTGCATGAAAAAGATATCTTCATTGTGTGATTATTATTATTATTATTATTGCTTTTTAAATTTTTATTTATTTATTTCTTATGTGTATTGGTGTTTTGCTTGCATGAGGGTATCAGATCTTGGAGTTGCAAATAGATGGGAGCTGCCATGCTGGTGCTGGGAATTAATTCCAGGTACTTTGGAAGAGTAGCCAGTGCTCTTAACCACTGAGCCATCTCTCTAACCCCTAATTATTCCTTTTTCTAACACTGGGAAATCAAACCTATGGTCTTATGCTTGAAAAGCAAGCACTCTACCAACTGAACTTTGTGTCCAGTTTTAATTAACTAATTAATTAATTTTGAGAGAGAATCTCTCTATGTAGCCTTGGCTGTTCTGGAACTCACTATATAGACTAGGCTGACCTCAAACTCATAGACATCCACCAGCTTTACAGTTATATTACAAGTCTGGTGGACCTGTGTGTTTATTGGGGTTACTAACAGGAACATGAGTGACAGGCTCCATAGCTACTGAGAAACCCTGTCCTGAAAAACCAATAGAAGAAGAAGAAGAAGAAGAAGAAGAAGAAGAAGAAGAAGAAGAAGAAGAAGAAGAAGAAGAAGAAGAAGAAGAGAACAAGAAGAAGAAGAACAAGAAGAAGAACAAGAAGAAGAACAAGAAGAAGAAGAACAAGAACCCCCAAAAATCAAAACAAAACCCGACTTCGACTTCAGCATGGGTGCTTACTCATGAAACCTGCAGCTCTCTGTAGGACCTGCCACCTGCTGAGGATTAGGACAAGACAGAGAACCTCTGCAGGCTAGTGGCCTCCTTGAGCAGTAGGCGTACATTTGGCGCTTAGATAGAATATGCAAGCAAAACACTCATACACCTAAAGTAAATAAATAAGCATTTTACTTTATTTGCTTTCTCAAGACAGGATTGGTTTTTCTGTGTAATATCTTTGCTGTCCTGGAACTTCGTCTGTAGACCAGGCTGACCTCAAACTCACAGAGATCCACCTGCTTCTGCCTCCTGAGTGCCAGGAGTAAAAGTGTGTGCCACCATGTTCGGCTGAGATGGCTCAGAGGTTAAGAGCACTGGCTGTTTTTCCGGAGAACCTGAGTTCAATTCCCAGCAACCACATGTGGTTTACAACCATCTGTAATGAGATCTGGTGCCCTCTTACGGCTTTACGCATTCATGCACACAGAACACTGTATTCATAATAAATACATAAAAAAAATTAAAAGAGTGGATGGATACGTCTCTTGCAGAGGACCTAAACACACACACACACACACACACACACACACACACACACACACACACACACACACACACACACACACACGAGCCCTTAAACTCCAACTCCAGGGATCTAGTGCCCTCTTCTGGCCTTGACTGGTCACTACACTCACAGGGACATACCTAGATCTCACAGACACACATGCATGCATACACACAATAAAAACAAAAAGAAATCATGCCGGGCGGTGGTGGTGCTTGCCTTTAATCCAAGCACTCAGGAGGCAGAGGCAGGTGAGTTCGAGACCAGGTCTACAAGAGCTAGTTCCAGAACAGGCTCCAAAGCTACAGAGAAACCCTGTCTCATAAAACCCCCCAAAAAAAATCATTTTAAAAATGGGCTAAGAAATGAACAAAGAGTTCTCAGAAGAACAAATATTTTTTTAATGTTTAATTTCTTCAACCATTGGGGGAAATGCAAATTAAAACTACTTTGAGATTTTTTTAAAAAGATTTATTTATTATGTATATAGTGTTCTGCCTGCAGGCCAGAAGAGGGTACTAGCTCTCATTATAGATGATTGTGAGCCATGTGGGTGCTGGGAATTGAACTAGGAACCTCTGGGACTGCTACTAGTGCTCTTAACCTCTGAGCCATCTCTCCAGCCCCTACTTTGAGATTTTATCTCACTCCAGTGAGAATGGCTATCACCTAAACAAACAAATGAATGAATAAATGAATTAATTAATTGATGACAGCAAATGCTGGTGAGGATGTGGGAAAATGAGAATTTTTATTCATTGTTGGCAGTGTAAAGTGTGTAGCCACCATGTAAATCAATCTGAAACCTTCTTTTTAAAAAATAGAGCTATAATATTATGGCTGTGTAACTCCTAGGTGTGTCCTCGAAGGATTCTAGATTCTACCAGGAAGATACTTGCTTCTCCATGTTCACTGCTGCTCTATGCACAACGGCCAGGAAACATGACCAGTACAGCTGTCCATCAACTCACGAATGAATCATGAAAATGTGCTACCTACCCACCATGAAATTCTTTGGAGCTGCGAAGAAAAGTAAAATTGTGAAATTTCAGGAAGATGGCTAAAGGATGAAAAAATGTTAAGTGAGGCACTAGGTAGGCTCAGAAAGACTAATACTGAATGTTTGCTTTCATATGCAGATCCTGCTTTCTCAAACACACACTCATACATACATTTATGTGGGAGTGTGTCTGTAGAGCCAAGGAAACTAGAAAGGGGTTTTAAGGGAGGAGGGACCTTTAAAGGCCCCTATGATAAGAAAATGAAGGGGGCAGGAGAGATGGCTCGGCAGCTAAGAACACTGGCTGCTCTTCCAGAGGACCCAGGTTCTAATCCCAGTACCCACATGGCAGCTCACAGCTGTCTGTTACTTCAGTTCTAGGGGATCTGATACCTTTGCACCAATACACATAAAATAAAGTTAGATTAGAGAGAGAGAGAGAGAGAGAGAGAGAGAGAGAGAGAGAGAGAGAGAGAGAGAGAGAAGGAAAGAAAGAAGATGATGAAGGGAGATAACTGATAGTGGAAAGATTCAGGGGAGATGGAAAAGAGAAGAGCAGAGAATCAACCAAAACTAAGGATGTACAAAAAGCCATAAAGAAGCTGGAGAGATGGCACAGTGGTTAAGAGCACTAGTAGCAGTCCCAGAGGTTCCTAGTTCAATTCCCAGCATCCATGTGGCAGCTCACAACTGAACTGTCTGTAACTCCAGTTCCGGGGGATCTGGCATCCTCACACAGACTTACATGCAGGCAAAAACACCAATGCACATGAAATAAATTAAAAGAAAAAACAGGGGAAAAAAAGCCATGAGAGTATCAGGCATGGTGGTACACTGCTTTAGTCCCAGCACTTGGGAGGCAGAAGGCAGAGAGTTCGAGGCCAGCCTTGTCTACAAGAGTTTCAGGACATCCAGGGCTACACAGAGAAGCCTTATTTTGAAAAACAAAACAACAACAACAACAACAAAACTGTAAAGGAAATGGAAATTTGCTAAGCTGATTTCAAACAAAAGCTTTAAACAGATTAAACAAAAGTGCTGCATGAATGAAAAACTTGTCCCAGCCGGGCGGTGGTGGCGCACGCCTTTAATCCCAGCACTCGGGAGGCAGAGGCAGGTGGATCTCTGAGTTCGAGGCCAGCCTGGTCTACAAGAGCTAGTTCCAGGACAGGCTCTAGAAACTACAGGGAAACCCTGTCTTGAAAAAACCAAAAAAAAAAAAAAAAAAAAAAAAAAAAAAAAAAAAAAAAGAAAAACTTGTCCCAGAACAGGGTTACTAAATGGAAGATTCTTGTGTTCAGTGTGCGATACTTCCTCATGAGTCACCCAGGAAAGTCCCTTATACCCCCCAAACAATACAGGCTATTGATATTACTACTATTTACTATTTATTGCCTACCAGAATTAGGGTAAGATCCTATTTCTGGGTTTTTTTAATTTTTTTATTATTATTATTATTATTATTATTGGTTTTTCGAGACAGGGTTTCTCTGTGGCTTGTCTCTAGCTTTGGAGCCTGTCCTGGAACTAGCTCTTGTAGACTAGGCTGGCCTTGAACTCACAGAGGTCCACCTGCCTCTGCCTCCTGAGTGCTGGGATTAAAGGCGTGCACCACCACCACCCAGACAAGATCCTATTTCTGAAGACACCACATACTCTTGGTCCAGGACATAGAGAAAGCAATCTGAAACTGGATTGGAAGCTACAGCTTTGCTAGCTCACCATCAGAGTCTTCCCTGTTGCCTAACCAGAGTCCTCCCTGCTAGCTCACCATCAGAGGAGTCCTCCGTGTTGGCTGCTGGGGGAGAAAAGCAGTGGTTTCCCTCAACTGTGGACTGTGCATGTAACACTATTGATTGACTGGGAGAGATGTGCCCACTGGTGAAATGGTAGCAAGTCTGTTGTTTTTAAATTTTATTTATTAATTGTATGTATATGAGTGCTCTGTCCTCATGTACAGCTTTATGCCAGAAGAGGGCAGCAGATCTCACTCTAGATGGTTGTGAGCCACCATGTAGTTGTTGGGACTTGAACTCAGGACTTCTGGAAGAGCAGCAAGTACTCTTAAATGGTGAGTCATCTCTCCAGCCCAGCAAGCCTATTTTGGGGCGTCCAGCTGTTTTCTGATTAGATATGGGGCCTGTTTCATAGCAGGAAACTGGCATCAGATAGTTTCACACCAGTCAAAAGCCTATGGCTGGGGAGGTTATAGGCCCTAGTAGGAAGTTACCACTGTTGTTTTGTTTAGGAAGTATGAGATGCCAAGCTGCATTCTGAATAACTATGCTCATAGATTAGCACTATTGTGTGCTTCCATCAGAGAAGTGGGGGCGTTACTACTGAGACTCATAACTCAACATAGTTTACTGTTGAGTGCTCAACCCTAAAGGAACAAGGCTCACAGCAGAGGAAGAAAAGATGCCAGAGCCCAAGGAACAGTAGAGTGTTGTGGGATTTCTAGGTGTGGTATGGCTGTGACATTCTGCAGTCGTGATTACCTACACAAAACCTGTACCAGATGAGCCTGGTCACATAAGAGCATGGCGCTTGTAAGATAACCATATTTACAGGCAGTGAATGTTGATGGGGGAAGGTGTCACCTTGATACAAGCTAGAGCCGTGGTTCTCAACCTTTCTCACGCCGCAGTACTTTAATCAAATTCCTCATGTGGTGACCCCCAACCATAAAATTATTTTTGTTACTACAAGTATAATTTTGCTGCTGTTATGAATTGTAATGTAAATACATGTGTTTTCCGGTGGTTTTAGGAGAGTCCTGTGAAACATCGTTTGACACTTCCCCGACCCCCAGGGTTGCAAACCATAGATTAAGAACTGCTGAGGTACAGTCATCTGGAAAGAAGGAATCTTTTGTTGTTATTGTTGTTGTTGTTGTTGTTGTGTTTGTTTTTTGTTTTGATACAGGGTTTCTCTGTGTAGCATTGTCTGTCCTGGAACTCATTTTGTAGACCAAGATGGCCTTGAACTCACAGAGATCCTCCTGCCACTGCTAGGATTAAAGGTACGTGCCATTCACTGCTTGGCAAAAGAAGGAATCTTAATCAAGAAAATGCTGCAATAAAATTGGTCTGTAGGTAAATCTTTAGGGAATTTTCTTGATTAATGATTCATGTAGGATGGCTGAGCCTGTTGTAGATGGTACAACCCCTGGCAGGTTATCCTGGGGTATAAAAGAAAGCAGGCTGAGCAAGCCTTAAGGAACAAGCCAGTAAGCAGTGCTTCTCTGTGGCCTCCACTTCTGTTCTTGCTTCCAGATTCCTGCTTTGAGTCACTGCCCTGACTTCTCTCAGTAATGAACGGTGACCTGACAGTTACAAGCTGAAATAAGTCTTTTTCTTCCCAAATTGCTTTTGGACGCGGAGTTTTAACACATCCATTTCCCCCCAGTGGTGTAGCCACTGGAAAGATGCCTATAAATTAAACCTCTTGTAAGTAATTGAAATGAAGCTCCTTGAAATGTTCAGAAAAAAATGTGAAAAATTAAACAAGGGGTAATGGTACACGACCGTAACCCTGGCATGCAGGAAGATCAATGCAAGTTCTACATAGACAGGACAGGGTGGCCTTGCCCCAAAGCAACAACAAAAACTGGTTGAAAGCTCACACTTGCTCAAATACAGTTTGTTTTCCATTTTCAAAAAGAACACCTCTGTCTAATAACTACTTGAAGTCTGGGTGTGGTGGCGCACATCTTTAATCCCAGCACTCAGGAGGCAGAGGCAGGCGGATCTCTGAGTTTGAGGCCAGCATGATCTACAGAGAGAGTTCCAGGACAGCCAGGGCTACACAGAGAAACCCTGTCTTGAAAAACAAAAGAAATAAGCAAAGTACTTGAAGGCCAGGTGTGATGATCTTTAATGCCAGCACTCAAGGCAGAGGCAGGCAGCTCTTGGTGAGTTTGAGGCCAGCCTGGCCTACATATTTAGCTCCAAGACAGCCAAGGCTACATAGAAAGATGCTGCCTCATAGATGGATAGATAGATAGATAGATAGATAGATAGATAGATAGATAGATAGATAGATAGATAAACAAATAAACATACAGTTGCTCTTCTTCTGTACACAGTATCTAGACATGCGTTTTTCTCCCTCCTGGTCCTCCTTCCCTTCCCCAGTGTTTCTCTGCTCTGCCCCCAAACTGTAACCTCTTTTCTCCATCCATTTGATTGATACCTGTCTACCACATTCACTTGTTTTCCACATTCCTGCAATAGGCCCTTTCCTTAGTGAAGGCTGTCTTTGAGATCCAGCTCAGCATATGTCCACGGTTCCCTTCTCCCACTCATCCCCTTCTCTTAGAAGCTGCATTGCACAACTCCCACTACAAGCTTTCTCACCTTACAACATAAAACTCAGCCTCATTTGCTCCTCCTACATTACTCTTCTTTAGCTAACCCTCTTTTTTTTGTTTTGTTTTGTTTTTTGTGGTTGTTGTTTTGGTTTTGTTTATGTTTTTTTTGAGTCAGGGTTTCTCTGTGTTAACAGTCTTGGCTGTCCTGGAATTCACTTTGTAGACCAGGCTGGCCTTGAACTCACAAAGATCTGCCTCCTAAGTGCTGGGATTAAAGGTGTGCGCCACCACCACCTGGCCTCTCTTATCTTTCCTTCTTTCCTTCTTTCCTTCCTTCCTCCCTCCCTCCCTCCCTCCCTCCTTCCTTCCTTCTTTCTTTCTTTCTTTCTTTTTATTATTTATTTATTTATTTTGATTTTTGACACAGGCTTTCTCTATGTAGCTTTGGAGCCTGTCCATCCTGGTACTCTCTCTATAGACCAGGCTGGCCTCAAACTCACTGAGATCTGCCTGCCTCTGCCTCCCGAGTGCTGAGTGCTGGGATTAAAGGCCTGTGCTGCCACCACCCAGCACTCTGTCTTTTTTCTGAATGAAACCAGTGGTTATACAGTTCTTCCAGATACCAAACAAGTGGGAGGAAAAACCACAACTCTCTCTGAAATGTGAATATCCAAACAAGTCCCCATGAGCAAAGTTGGAAGGAAGTTGGGTTAATCAGTCCCTTAAGGATGACTACAGTTTTACAAGTATTCTTTGTCCCTAAGGCCTGAGGAACTGGGGAACTGAGAAGGAGAAGTCCCTCTCCCCATACTGGAGTGTGACCTGGCTCCTGAAATAATAGTGTCTCTAGAGTCCAGGACACTTTAATGTCTCTAAAGGACATCAAAGTCTTTCTTTTGTCTCTCTCTAGGTTTGCCTTTTTGATCCCTTCCTTTCTCTGTGCCTCTGTTTTTCTGTTTTTGTTGCTTTCTGTCTTTTCCAGGTCTGCATCATCCTCCTCCCTCCAGCTCTCTGACCACTAGTTTCTCCCCAGCTGCCTCTTCTCCATCTCTAGTCCTTGTCATGCTGTCCCCTTACAGAGTCTGCCTGCCCGACCGTGTGTGTCTGTCTCTGTTTCTCCATCGAGACTCTCCCATAAGCCCATTTCCTGCCATGTGCCTCTGTGGAAAAACTCCAGAATCAGAACCTTGACCCTTCATGATAACGGGGCCTAATAAATCCCAGGTAAAAAAAAAATCTTTTCTTCAGAGTAAAGTTTTGCTGTGTAGTGCAGGCTAGTCTCCAACTCGTAATGCTCCTGCCTCAACTACTCACAAGCTGAGGTTATAGGCTGGCATCACCATGCCAGCCCTCCCCTGTTTTTAATTTCCAGTCAGCCCATTTGCTAGAAAGCTGGGGGCCAGAGAGCAGCAGAACATAACCAAAAATGCAGAAGAGAGACCTGTGCAGGAAGAGGGGGCTATTTGGGGAGCAGTGTCTGAGATGATTTCTCTGTGTGTTCCTGGTTGTTCTAGAACTCACAGAACTCCACCTGCCTCTGCCTTCTGAGTACTAGAATTGAAGGCGTGCACCTGCTAGGGCTCACTTTGGCTTCCCAGTGCAGCTGGAATAGAGTAATTAGAGGTGAGGAAGGCAGCCTGGATACCTTTAGGCACAGTCTCTTGGCAAGCTACCAGCTTCAGATTTGAGTGGTGAATCTTTAGCAGGAGGGAGCCCGTGGAAGCCAAGCAGAGGGATTGCGAACTTGGAATTAACTTCCCTCTGTGCAGCACACATTATAACATAGGTTACTTCACATTCATGGCTTTGTTAGGATGTCATAACACGTTGATGGAGAAGACCAAGGAGGTGTTAGTGTCACCTTAGAGGGGGCAGAGATTGAGGCTCAGACAGGGAAAGCCACCTCCTCCCAGCCACATGCTGTGGGTTTGGGTGATGTCTCTGTAATGGACTAAGAAGAACCCTGAAGCTCATAAGGCCCCATAGTGCTCTTGTTCTTGTGATGGCATGGGAGCAAGTCACACATAGGACCCTGAGCTATCCAAGGTGTCTGAGCCTGGCAAAGGCATCCCTCAGCTTTGCATTTTGCCTGCAGCCCTCCTTCCTTTTCTCACTCATTAATTAACATGCCTAATGACCCATCTTCTCATAGTTATCCTTCCTTCACATTTTCATTCATTCTCCTCAGAGCACTTACTGCTCATCTGTTCACTTTATCACCATTTGCCGAGGCTCCGTGCTGAGATGTACATTATCAACTTAAGAGCTGAGGATGAAGCTAGGTTGGGAGAACACTTGCCTAGTGTGCAGGATGACTCAGGTTCTATTCCCAGCACCATAGAGAGCAAGACACAATGGCACTGACCTGCTATCCCAGTACTTGGGAGGGAGAGGCAGTAGGATCAGAAGTTCAAGGCTATCCTCTGCTGCAAGGGAGCTCCAGGACAACCTGGGCTACATGAGACCCTGGCCCCATAAGAAATAAAAGTACATACAGATGTGGCTTTTACCCAAGCACTATGTTATATCTTCATTAGCACATCTGGTCTGGATGAACGAGATGAAAACAACGACGGTCTTTGCTAGTCATGTTCTGTAGACCAATCCAATATGATGTGGCTCACAGAAGCTTGGGATAGCCACTTTTCTCCAGCTGTCAATCAACTCATCTCTGCTCAGATCTCTAGTTCTTTCTATTGTGGTTCCCTTACAGAAGATGGTACTGTCTTCCCAGAGCAGCAGTTTGTGTATGGTGTTTACTTCCTTCCACCCATCCATCCTTCATCCCTGTTTTCTTTCTTCTCATGTTTTTTAAAAATAATTATTTTTTATTCTTAAAAATAATAATTTTTTATTCTTAAAAATAATTGTGTGTGTGAGTGCAGTTGGAGGGATACATGCAAGGGCGAGTGCCACAGAGTCCAGAATAATGTGTCTGGTCTCCTGGAGCTAGTCTTCGTGGTGGTGGTGAGTCACTCAACATTGATGCTGGGACTCAAACTGGCTCTTCGTCAACAGCCACAGTAGCTCTTGGCTGCTAAGCTGGCTCTCCCTCATTTTAGAAACTACATTTATCTATTTACTTATTTACTGAAGGGGCCATGCAGAGGTCAGAGGACAGTTTACAGGAGTTCATTCTCTTGCCCCACCATGTAGGTCCTAGGGCTTGAACCCAGGCTGTTGGGTGCTAGAGCAAGCATCTCTATCCTTTAAGCCACCTCTCACCTCTTCTTTCTTTTCCTCCTTTTCTCTCTTTTTTCTTCTTCCCTGTCTCCTTCTTTTCCTTCATCCCTTCTCCCATGCCTTTCTCTCCTCCAAGACAGAATCTCACTTTGTAACCAAGATCCATTTGAACTCAATCTGTAACTCAGGCTGATCCTATATTTGCATTAATCCTCCTGCTTCAGTCTCCCTAGTACTGAGATGGCAGATGACCCACCTGCCCAGGCTGTGTTCTGTTTCTTGCTCTGTGTCCTGACTACATTTGTGAAGACTCAGCAAGTGGCATCTAAAGAACATATGCCAAAAACCAGGGACGGAGGTGAGCACCTCTAATCCCAGGCCCTGGGAAAGCAGAGGCATGTGGATCACTGTCGAGTTCGAGGCCAGCCTTGTCTACACAGTGAGACACATGCCCTTATAAAAACTGATGTTATCATGCAACATGTAAGCAAACAGCATGGCAGTGTAAAAAATATTCTTTGTAATAACTGACCGATTCCATACTTAAGAGACTCCCTGCAAAGAACAGGTCTCACCATAGTGGACTGTCAGATTTACCAGGCATGATCATCACAGTTTTCTCAAAGTCCCTAGTAAATGAGTTAGGGAAGCAGGAACTAAAATTCCTCCTCCTCCTCATTCCTCTTTCTCCTAGTCTTTCTTTTCTCTTCTTTCCCTCCTTCTTACTTTCACTCCACTTCCTGTTTCTTCCCCGTCTTCCTCCCCATCCTCTTGGACATCTCCCATTCTTATTTTCTCTTCCAATATTCATCCTCCTCAATTTCCTCTTTGTTCCTTTTCCTTCTTCTTTGTGGATTTTTGAAATAGGGTCTCATGTAGCCAAAATTTTTCTGCAACTTCTGTGTAGCTGAAGATGATCTTGAATTCTCAGTTGTCCTCCATCATCCTCCCAAGTGCTAGGTTTAGAGGCTGGTGCTTACATTAATCTAATATTCCCCATCATTATCATTCAATGCAGGTAGTTTGTATTCGTGCGGTGTTTATATATGACAAATAATGTCCTAAATGTCATGTATTTTTATCTCCAGTACTCTTTGTGACAGACACTGACTGCCCCTGTATTTCCGAGGTTCCTGACACCTACACAGGCTCCCCACAACGCTTGCAGATGGAGGTCTCTGTGCCCATCCCCGCGGTCAACCGCTCCTCAGTGCTGGAGTTCCTGCTTCTGGGGGTCACAGAAAAGCGCGGGCTCCAACTCCTCCTCTTCGGAGTCCTCCTGATCACCTACACGCTGACCCTGCTGGGCAATCTGCTCATAGTCGCTCTCACCTTGGCGGACCGCCGCCTGCACACCCCCATGTACTTCTTCCTGCGCCACTTCTCGCTGCTGGAAGTGGGTTTCACATCCACTGTGTCCCCGCAGATGCTGGCACACCTACTGTCTGCACGCGGGGCCATCTCCCGCCACCGCTGCTTCGCACAGATGATTCTCTACTTCACCCTGGGCGCCGTAGAGTCCCTGCTGCTGGCGGTGATGTCCACTGACCGCTTTCTGGCCATCTGCAGGCCCCTGCGCTACCCCGCACTCATGACGCCCCGAGTCTGCTCCTCCCTGGTGCTGGCCTGCTGGGCTGCCAGCCTCCTGGCCCTGCCTGGGCTGTTTGCCTGGATGTTGTCTCTCCCTTTTTGTGGGCCTCGAGTCCTCAATCACTTCTTCTGCGACAGCTCCCCTTTGCTGGAGCTGGTGTGTGCAGACACCAGGCTTCTGCAGCTAGTGGCCTTCCTGGTGGCTGTGTGCACCCTGCTCATTGCTACCTTGATCACAGCCTTGTCCTATGGCTTCATCATCAGCACCATCCTGCGCTTGCCTGCAGCTGAGGCTCGCAGCAAGGCCTTCTCCACCTGTTCTTCCCACATCCTCGTGGTGACAATGAGCTATGGGAGCTGCATCATCATGTACCTCAACCCCACACAGACAGGGAGGCTGGACCTCAACAAAGGGATAGCTTTCTTCAACACCACAGTGTCACCCCTGCTGAATCCCTTCATCTATTGCCTCAGGAACCAACTAGTCCACAGAGTGTGCAGGGATTTGCTGCTCAGGGGAAGGGAGCTTTCTTCCAAGATATTCAGAGCCTAAGACTACAAAGCTGTGTTTTTGGTGTAATGGCATTATTGCTGCTTATTAGTGTATGTGTGTTTTGGTTTACTGTGGCTTGAAAACAAGGGCAATGCTCATGGTGAGGCCAAGTACTCCACCATTGAGTTACAACCTCAGCCCTCTTTTCCTTTTCTTTTCTTTTCTTTTTTATTTTTATTTTATTTATTTATTTATTTATTTATTTATTTATTTATTTATTTAAGACAGGGTTTCTATGTAGCTTTGGAACCTGTCCTGGAACAAGCTCTTGTAGACCAAGCTGAGCCTCAAACTCACAGAGATCTACCTGCCCCTGAGTGCTGGGATTGAAGGCATGTGCCACCACCGCCCGGTTCCCTTGTTATTTTCAAACACTGTCTCAAGAAATTACTGAATTAAAGCTGGCCTTGAACTCACACTATCGGTGATGCAGGCCTTGGCATTTCCATCCTTTGGCCTCAGTCTCCTGACTAGCTGGAACTGGGATGTGCTACCAGGCCTGACTGGTTTGATCAAAGTTGAATCAATTATTTTTTCCCTTTATTTTTATTTATTTAATTTTTTTGGGGGGGGAGGAGTGATTTGTATGTATATATGTCTGAGTACCACTTGTATGCAGTGTCCAGAGGCCAGAAGAGGGGTCCTCTGAGCCTGGAGTTACAGATGATTGTGGCTATCATGTAGTTGCTGAGAATGAAACCCAGGTTCTCTGGAAAAGCAGCCAGTGCTCCTCACTGCTGAGGCATCTCTCCAGCCAAATGAGGGCATATTTATTTGACTAGGGAAGACAAACAACAAAATAAACAAACAAATAAAATTAACTATAAAGCTCATGCTGCCAAGCACAGTGGTGATACCAAATTCATAGTAAAATCTGTGCCACAAGAATCCAACGTGAGCTACCCATCTATAAGAAGCCATTTAAAACTAGGCAGTGGTGCTCATGTCTTTAATCTCAGCACTTTGGAGGCAGAGGCAGGCAAATCTCTGTGAGTTCAAGGCCAGCCTGGTCTACAGAGCAAGTTCCAGGACAATCTCCAAAACTACAGAGAAACGCAGCTTCAAAAAAACAAAACAAAGCCAGGCTGTGGTGGCGCACGCCTTTAATCCCAGCACTCGGGAGGCAGAGGCAGGCGGATCTCTGTGAGTTCGAGACCAGCCTGGTCTACAAGAGCTAGTTCCAGGACAGGCTCCAAAGCTACAGAGAAACCCTGTCTCAAAAAAAAAAAAAAAAAAAAAAAAAACAACAATAAAAAATATTAAGGAAGACATTTAAAATAGCTAAATTAATAATAAAAAGCAGATTTATTCAACTTGGTCCCTTTGGGAGAGTACAAAGGGATTCAGCAATTACTGCTCCACTCAAGTCTCTCTTCAGGAACCCAAAAGGGGACTAAAGTTGAAATAGAGTGCCAGACATATGCTCACCTAAGCTCTGCTAAAACCTAAGTCTCCAGAAGGTCATAGTTCATAGAAGAGAACCCAGTACTGTTGTTTTGTTAAATGAATGTGCTAAAGGGGCTGGAGAAGTGGCTGTGGGGTTAATGACAGGGGCTACTCTTGCAGAGGATCCAGGTACTCACATGGTGGCTACCATATGTAATTCTAGTTCAAGAGCATGTGATGCCTTTTCTGACCTCCCAGGGCACTGTATGCATGTTCCATGCATGCAAGCAAAGCACTTATACATATAAAGTAAAAAAAAAATCTTTTTTTTAAAAATGGCTGTATTGTGGCACTGCCATCTAACTATTCATGCTAATACCCATAGATGATCACGGCCCTTAACCCTCATCAGAAAAGCCTCATTTCTGTGTGGGTAACAAGGTAGAAACACATGATGGTCAAAGTGCTGAGAACAAGTGACTGTTGGGAGCTCCTCCCCAAATGAGACATTTATATTAACTCCCCCCCCCCCCCGCCCAAGACTCAGGGAAGGTCACAGAAGAGGTGGAAGGAAAGCAAGACCTGAAGAATGAGGAGAAGTACTGTGGAATCTTCTGGACATGGGGCTTTCGTAGCTGTGGTTACCTGAACAAGATTAAACTAATTACAGCATAAGTCAGCATTGCAACAGGTATCATTGACTGGACTCGGTGGTTTACTAAAACAAATAAATAAACAAAAAACAAGCATACTGGATTGACACGGTGCATGTCTTTAATCCCAGCTTTCAGGAGGCTGTCTCTGAGGTTTCTTTTCTTTTTTAAAAAATGATTTATTTATTTGTATTGGTACATCTGTGTAAGGGTGTTGGATCCCCTGGAACTGGATAACAGACAGTTGTGAACCCAGGTCCTCTGGAGGAGCAGCCAGTGCTCTTAACTGCTGAGTCATCTCTCCAGGACCACCCCTCCCCCCATTCTGGCTTTTTAAAATAATTTTATTTTTGGCCTGTACATAAGTCTGTGTGAGGGTGTCAGATCTTGGAATTACAGGCAGTTATATAAGCTGTTGTGTGGGTGCTGAGAATTTGTTTTGTTTTGTTTTGTTTTTCAAGACAGGGTTTTGCTGTAGTTTTTGGAGCCTGACCTAGAACTAGCTCTTGTAGACCAGGCTGGCCTCGAACTCACAGAGATTCGCCTGCCTTTGCCTCCTGAATGCTGGGATTAAAGGCCACCACTACCTGGCTTTTTTTTTTAACCTCATTACAAATGGTTGTGAATGGGTGCTGGAAATCGAACCTAGGTCTTCTGGAAGAGCAGGAAGAGAACATTAAGTTGGGAATGGAACCTATAAATGACTATCTAAGATTGTGGGGAGTTGACAGGTAGACATACACGCAGTGTAAATACATGCATGAAATTATCAAAGAATAAATAAATTATATTCTTTTAAATATTTTTAGATTTATTTGGTTTTACTGCATGTGAGTGTTTTGACTGAATCCATGTCTTTGCACATGGATGTGCTCGATGCCCACAGGATCCAGAATAGAGTGACAGATCACCTGGTACTGGAGATAGAGATAGTTATGAGCAGTCATGAGGGAGATGGAAAACAGACTAGCAACTACACTTTTCTGGAGATAGAGATAGTTATGAGCAGTCATGAGGGAGATGGAAAACAGACCACCAACTACACTTTTTTTTATTTACTTGTCTTGTTTTTCTAGGAACCTGTCCTAGAACTCACTTTGTAAACAAGGCTGGCCTTGAGCTCACTGAGATCTGCCTGCCTCTGCCTCCCAAGTGGTGGGATTAAAGGCCTGTGCCATCACCACCACCCGGCTAAAGGTTGTTGTTATTGTTGTTGTTTGCTTTTTTGAGACAGGATTTCTCTGTGTAACAGTCCTGGCTGTCCTGGACTTGCATTGTAGGCCAGGCTGACCTCAAACTCACTGAGACCCGCCTACTTAAGGCTCCCAAGTGCTGGGATTTAGGCATGTGCCACCACTGCCCCTACAACTACTCTTATTTTATTTGTTTGTTTTATGAAAGAGCGTTTCCCTGTGTAGCCCTGGCCGTCCTGGAACTTGCTCTCTAGACCAGGCTAGCCTCAAATTCAGAGATCTACCTGCCTCTGCTTCCCAAGTGTTGGAATTAAAGCCCTGTGTCACCACTGCCTGGTCAACCTGCAGCTACTCTCAATCAATGAGCCGACTCTCCAGTCTCCAATAAATAATAATCTAAGAATAAATTATAATCTTACAATAATCTAAAAGAATAATATAAGTAATAATCTAAATATAAATAAATAATCTAAAATAAATTCTAATGATAATATTAAATAATCTAACAGTAGAAATCTAAAAATTAATTAATAAATAAAATAAAAATGAGGCTCCAAACAAGTTCCTGTGGGCAACATCTGAAGCAAGTTGAGTTAATCACTCCCTTAAGGATGATGAAAATTTTAGGTGTTTTCTGGGTCCCTGAGGTCTGAGGCCTTGGGGAAGGAAGCTGAGAGGGCAAGATCCTGCATTTTCACACTGGCTTCAGCAATAATAGTGTCTCTGGAGACCAGAGCAGCTCCATGTCTCCCAAGGTCCTCAAAGACTTTCTTTTGTCTCTCTCCTTGCCTTCCTGACCCCTTCCGTTCTCTGTGTCTTTGTCCTTATTTTTCTCTTCCTTTGTCTTCCTGTGTTCTGTGTCTTCCCTTTCTGTCTGGCTCTCTGGCCACTCCTGTGTTTTCCCCAGTTGCCTCTCTTCCCCATCCCCATCTCTGTGGACCCCATCCCACCCCTGCCCTGCATTCTTGCCTTACAGTAGTAGTGATTCTCAATCTTCCAGACACTCTGACATAGCTCATGTTGTGGTTTCCCCAACCATAAAACTATTTTCGTTGCTACTTTGTAGCTGTACTTTTGCTACTATTAGGAATCATATGTAAATACCTGATAGTCAGGATATCTGATATTCGACCCCTGTGAAAGGGTCATTCAACCCTCGGAAGGGTCACCGCCCATAGGTTGAAAGCCACTGTCTCAGAGTCTGATTGTGTCTGTTTCTACTCCACTCTGAGGACTCCTCTCGTCATTTGGGCTGGTTTGACTAATGAACCTTCCCTCTCCATCCTCTCCTGCCATGTACTTCTATGGGAACTCGAGAAATAGAACCTTGGCTCTTCATGATAAAGGGATCTGAAAAATTCCAGGTATTTTTGTTTGTTTGTTTGTTTGTTTGTTTTATAAATGCCATAGCAGAGTCTCATGGTGTGGCTCAGACTAAGCCTCAAACTCATGATGTGCCTGCCTCAACCTCTCATGCACTGAAATTGCCAGTATACATCCCCACACCCAACCCTCTCCTGGCTTGTGATCTCTGGTCCATCCATTTGCTCTGGAGGTGGGGACTGCAGAGAAACAGGAAATCGTCACAGTTGTGAGAATGTAAGTGTGTGCAGGCTGTAAGGAAGTAAGGGACACAAAAATGTTGTGTGCACTTATCAAAAATACATTTTACCATTCAAACATAAATAAGCAATATGACAGTTGCAGGAAATGAAACGAACGCTGTTTATGACCTGGTCAATGCCCAACTATATTAACTCAGTCCATATATAAGAAAGTCCCTACAAAGAATAAGGTTTCTCCCCCAGATGGATCATCATATCTATCAAGGTGGATTAGCAAAGTTTTCATTCAGTACCTAACAAGCATCTTATAAGAATAGGAAGCAAAAATCATCTAATTAAAGTAATATTTTTGTGAAATTTATTTTTGAAGTGGAATCCAGGCTGCAGTGATGACTCAGCAGTTAAGGGCACTGGCTGCTCTTCCAGAGGTCTTGAGTTCAATTCCCAGCAACCACATGGAAGCTCAAAACCATCTAGAATGGAGTCTGATGCTATCTTCTGTCTGATGCTCTCTGTCATACAGGCATACATACAAATAGAACACTCATATACAATAAATAAATAAATAAATAAATAAATAAATATTTTTAAGTGTTTTTTGAAATGGAAACTCATATAGTCCTGGTTATCCTGAAACTTCCTATGTAACTGAGGCTGATCTTGAACTCCTAATTTTGCTGCCTCAGCCTCGAAAGTGCTGGCATTAAAGGAGTGCATTACCATGAGGTGCTGAATTTTTTTCCATTGTGCGGTTGAACTCTGGGAATATCTCGCATTCCTGCGGTGTTCATACGCTCACGGTATTCCAAGTGCTGCTCTAAACTTCCTGCATTTGATTCGCAGTACGCTTAGCTACAGACACTGACTGCCTCTGTATTTCCGAGGTTCCTGACACCCACACAGGCTCCCCACAACGCTTGCAGATGGAGGCCTCTGTGCCCATCCCCGCGGTCAACCGCTCCTCAGTGCTGGAGTTCCTGCTTTTGGGGGTCACAGAAAAGCGCGGGCTCCAACTCCTCCTCTTCGGAGTCCTCCTGATCACCTACACGCTGACCCTGCTGGGCAATCTGCTCATAGTCGCTCTCACCTTGGCGGACCGCCGCCTGCACACCCCCATGTACTTCTTCCTGCGCCACTTCTCGCTGCTGGAAGTGGGTTTCACATCCACTGTGTCCCCGCAGATGCTGGCACACCTACTGTCTGCACGCGGGGCCATCTCCCGCCACCGCTGCTTCGCACAGATGATTCTCTACTTCATCCTGGGCTCCGTGGAGATTCTGATGCTGGCAGTGATGTCCACTGACCGCTTTCTGGCCATCTGCAGGCCCCTGCGCTACCCCGCACTCATGACGCCCCGAGTCTGCTCCTCCCTGGTGCTGGCCTGCTGGGCTGCCAGCCTCCTGGCCCTGCCTGGGTTGTTTGCCTGGATGTTGTCTCTCCCTTTCTGTGGGCCTCGAGTCCTCAATCACTTCTTCTGCGACAGCTCCCCTTTGCTGGAGCTGGTGTGTGCAGACACCAGGCTTCTGCAGCTAGTGGCCTTCCTGGTGGCTGTGTGCACCCTGCTCATTGCTACCTTGATCACAGCCTTGTCCTACGGCTTCATCATCAGCACCATCCTGCGCTTGCCTGCAGCTGAGGCTCGCAGCAAGGCCTTCTCCACCTGTTCTTCCCACATCCTCGTGGTGACAATGAGCTATGGGAGCTGCATCATCATGTACCTCAACCCCACACAGACAGGGAGGCTGGACCTCAACAAAGGGATAGCTTTCTTCAACACCACAGTGTCACCCCTGCTGAATCCCTTCATTTATTGCCTCAGGAACCAACTAGTCCACAGAGTGTGCAGGGATTTGCTGCTCAGGGGAAGGGAGCTTTCTTCCAAGATAGTCAAAGCATAAGACTGCAAAAGTCTGTTACGGGTTTATTTTGCTTGCTTTTGTTTTGTTTTATTTTGTTATTTTTTAATTTAAATTTATTTTTAAAAATTATCTCTTCTTATATATGGCAAATTCATTTCCCATACCCTTCCCTTCTCCTGCTCTTTTCACCCCCCCACGAACCCAATCCCATCAACTCCTCAGAGAGGGTAAGGCTTCCCATGGGGAGTTAACAAAGTCTAGCACATTGCTTTGAGGCAGGACCAAGGCCCTCCCCACTATATCTAAGATGAACAAGGTATCCTTCCATGGAGAATGGGTTTCAAAAAGCCAGAACAAACAGTAGGGATAAATCCTGGTCTCACTGTTAGTGGCCCTTCATTCTGACCCAGCCATACAACGGTCACCCACATTCAGAGGGCCTAGTTTGGCCCTGTGCTGGTTCCCTTGCTGTCTGGCTGGAGTTGGAAGGCTTCCATTAGCTAAGGTAAGCTGTTTCAGTGGGTATCCCTACCATGGTCTTGACCTCTTTGCTCTTATTCTCACTCCTCCCTCTCTTTGACTGAACTGCGGCCTAATGACTTGTTTGCAGTGCTGGGAACAGCACTTGGAGGTGCTCCTGGGCACTTCCACTCTTGTTTGTGAGAAGTTGTTTGTGTAAACTAGGTTGGCTTGAAAATCAGTGAGTAGTGGACTTTAATCTCAGTTTCCTTATCTTTCTGCTTCTCATTCCTGAGGGAATGCACCATGAAACCTGGAGGTTCTTTTTTATTTGTTTAATTAATTTATTTTTATTTTGTGGCATTGGTGTTTTGCCTACATGTATATCTGTGTGAAGATGTCAGATCTTGGTGTTACAGACAGTTGTGAGCTGCCATGTGGGTGCTAGGGATTGAACCCAGGTTCTGTAGAAGAACAGTCAGTGCTCTTAACCCACCAAGCCCTCTCTCTAGCACTCCAGACCCTGTTTTTGTTTGTTTGTTTGTTTTGTTGTTTTTGAGATAAGGTGTCCCTGTGCGAAGTCCCTAGAACTAGTGTAAACCAGGCTGGCCTTGAACTCACAGAGATTTACTTACCTGTCTCTGCCTCCCTAATGCTGGAATTAAAGGTATGTGCCACCACCCCTCAGCATCTTGGACCTGTTTTTAAATTAAATTTATTTATTTAGTTTATGTTTTGCTTGCCAAGACAGGGTCTTCTGTGATCAAGACTAACCTCCAACTTGTTGTGTAACCAAGGATGACCTTGAGTTCTTTATCATTATCATCATTTTTTTTTTTTTTTTTTGGTTTTTCAAGACAGGGTTTCTCTGCAGCTTTATTAGAGCCTGTCCTGGACCTAGCTCTTGTAGACCAGGCTGGCCTCGAACTCAGAGATCCGCCTGCCTCTGCCTCCCGAGTGCTGGGATTAAAGGCGTGCGCCACCACCGCCCGGCTCATTATCATCATTTTGATAATTTGTTTTTTGAGACAGGATCTATGTAGCCCTAGCTGTCCTGGTACTCTTTGTAGACCAGCTTGGCATGGAGATCTGCGTCTGGAGTGCTAGGAATTAAACACATTTATCACCATGCCTGGCCCTGAACTCATTATTTTTTTAAATTTTTTAAAATTGAGACTAGAGAGAGAGATGGCTCAGCTTTTAAGAATATTGTAGAGAGTCGGGCAGTGGTGGTGCATGCCTTTAATCCCAACACTTGGGAGGCAGAGGCAGGCGGATCTCTGTGAGGTTGAGGCCAGCCTGGTCTACAGAGAGAGTTCTAAAACAGGCTCCAAAGCTACAGAGAAACCCTGTCTCAAATTACAAAATAAAACAAAAGTTGTAGAGGACCTTCATTCAGTTTCCAGCACCCGCATGGAGACACAAATATCTTTAACTCCAGCTTCCAGGTCGATGGAACCCTGTTTTGGCCACCTCGGGTGCTAGGCATGTATCCAGTGCCCATGCAGGTAAAATACTCATACACATAAAATAAAAATAAATATTTTTTAAAATTAAGTTTCTGTGAATTCGTGTGTGTGTGTGTGTGTGTGTGTGTGTGTGTGTGTATGTGTGTGTTTGAGTTGCTGAGATCACATGCGTGCAGGTGCACTCAAGGCCAGAAGAGAATATTAGATTCCCTTGAACTGGAATTATAGGCAGTTGTGAGCAGTCTGGCACCAGTGCTGGGCAATGAATCCAAGTCCTCTGCAAGAGCATTAAGTGCTCTTAACCACTGAGTCATCTCTCCAGGCAATGTAGGCATGTTTTGTTGAGTAGGGAAGGAAAACAAACTAACAGCCTAGACTCATTTAAATGTTGGTCCTTTGTGGTGAAACAAGTCTGTAATGCTAGTACTGGGAAAGATGATGATGGAGGATCAAAGGTTCCAGGTCATCCTTGGCTACATATCAAATTTGATGCCAATCTGGGCTACATGAGTCACTGTCTCCAAATATAAAAATAAAAAAGGCAGGGTATTGTGTAGTGTGATCTGTGATCTGAAGAACTCTTATGATCCAGGAGAGTCTTGAAGTTCATGACTTACAAGTGTCATGTAGGGTGCTGTTGGAGATCTCGGAACAGGACTTTAATAAACATTAAGGAAATTGGATCAAAATCCGCAGACTGTAGTGATCCTGCCCATTCTGTCCCTAATTGTATCAAACGTGCAAATGCTTTATGTCACATTGTCACAAGTTAGAATCACCTAAGTATCACGCCTCAGCGTGTCCCGATTGCCATAAATCATGCAGGAAGACTTACTCTGATTGTGAGTGGCACTTTCTGATGGCATACAGCTGTAAGATGACTCCCTTGGCCTTTCCCTGATGCTGCTCCCGCCAATTCCTTCCCTAATAGCACAGCCAGCATTTCCAGGCTTCCATTCCAGACTGAGGCCCAGAAGCACTTCAGGAATCTTCTACATCTTCCATGCCAGATTGGGACTGTAGAGGCACCCAGCCCCTTGGATTGAGCAACTCCTGGCCCAACAGCCTCCCCGGTGAGAAACAGCTACTATTTCCAACTGCTGTGGCATGCAGCCTCACCACATAAACTTTGCATGGCATTACCTGCCCATGATCTCAGCACTCAGGAGGTAGAAGCAGGAGAGTCAGAAGCTCCAGGTCATCTTCAGTTGTTAGAGGCTAGCTGGCCATGATAAGTGAGATGCTGTTTAAAAAACACACAAAGCCAGACAGTGGTGGCGCACGTCTTTAATCCCAGCACTGAGGAGGCAGAGGCAGGCAGATCTTTGTGAGTTCAAAAACAGCCTGGTCTACAAGAGCTAGTTCCAGGACAGGCTCCAAAGCTACAGAGAAACCCTGTCTTGAAAAACCAAAAATAAATAAAAAACAAACAAACAAAAAACAGCATCAGGGCCAGGTAGTGGTGGCACTTGCCTTTAATCCCAGCACCTGGAAAGCAGAGGCAGGCAGATCTCAGTGAGTTCAAGGACAGCCTGGTCTACAGAGTGAGTTCCAGGACAGCCAAAGCTACACAGAGAAACCCTGTCTCGAAAAACAAAAACAAACAAACAAAAATCACCAAAAAACAAAAAACAGCACCGGACTGCTGATGCTTCTTTCATCATTTCTTAGTCTGTAGTTCACTGGTAGGTGCCTCTCCTTCCTCAAGTAAAGCTGTCTGTCAATTCTAATAATCTGTTCACATTTTAGAGACACGCTGTTACCACCCATCCCACGAAATTTCTCTCATTGCAGATGACAATTGCTTTAACTGCCAATTCAAATCCAGTTCTAAAAATACACATCCAGATTCAGCAGCAGGGACACCAGGGATTTCAAATATCACACTGGTGCCCATCTTTGAAGCAAAACCTATTGGGAACGTGAAGAAGACCAAAGGCTGATCATAGAGTATAACTAAAGCCTCTGGCCAGTAGAGAATCAAAAGTTCCAGCACAACGAACATTTGCTGCTCAGGTTGCCAACCCAGAAACAAACTTCCTTTTGTAAAGGAATGTGTTCAGGGCTGGCAAGATGGCCAGTGAGTAAAGGAGCCTGCTGAATAAGCCTGATGATCTGAATTCCATCCCCAGAATCCACAGGAGAACACTGACTGCCAAGAGTGATCCTTTCCCCTCCACATGCAAGCTATAGTGTTCACTAAGTGCATGCCAGGTAGGGTGTCATACCCCTTTAACCTCAGCCTCCAGGAACACAGGCAGGCAGATCACTGTGAGTCCAAGGCCCATCAGTTCTAGATAGCAAGTTGTAGGCCAGCTAGGGCTATATAGTTAAACCCTGTCTGGGGGGTGGGAGGAATGACTATTAGCACTCTTTAAGAACTGAAAGTGTAGCTTAGCTGGTAGAATACTTGTCTGTTGTGTGATGTTATCACATTCTGACAATAAAGTTTGCTTTGAATTAGAGGGCAAAGTTAGCTATAATCATAGAGGTTTTGGAGGACTGAGGACGGATAGAGAGACAGGAAGTAGTAGGGTGTGGCTTAGAGAGGGTTTAGGGCCTTTTGGATGGAGGAATTACAGAGATAGGAGGTCACTGGTTGCTTCTCCTTAACTTCTCTGATGATTCAGGTTCTTACCCGAATATCTAACTCCTGGGCTTTTATTGATACAGAATACTCAGATAAATGTATCACTGTCTTAAATGCATGAAGCCTTGGGCTTGATCAGCTGCACAATATAAAATCTGGTGTGGTGCTGCATGCCTGTTATTCCAGCAATTGGGATGGAGGGAGGAGGAACAAAAATTCAAGGTCTTTGCCCAATTGAGGCCTCTTTGGGTCACCTGAGATACTGTCTCAAAAAATAAGTCAGATGGTGGTGGTGCACGCCTTTAATCCCAGCACTCGGGAGGCAGAGGCAGGTAGGTCTTGAGCTCAAGGCTATGAGGGCATCAAGTAAAACCTCTGAGTTTTCTTTATTTTTCGTGCGAGGGGAAAAGTGAAGTGAAGGGGTACAGAGAAGAAGAAAAATAAGGAGAAGAAAGGAGAGTAAGGGGAAGAAGTAAAAGAAGTAGCGAGGAGAAGAAGGAGAGTAAGGGCTGATGCCCACAAGGTTTTTCGTCTTTATTTTTAAAGATATATTTATTTATTATGTATGCAATGTTCTGTCTGCATGTGTGCGTACAGACCGGAAGAGGGCACCAGATCTCATAACAGATGGTTGTGAGCCACCATGTGGTCACTAGGAATTGAACTCAGGACTTCTGGAAGAATAATGCTCTTAACCTCTGAGCCATCTCTCCAGCCTGAGGTTTTTAGTCTTTATGTAAGACAGAGCTGGAAAAATTTCATAGGCAAGGACAATGATAATATGCATATCAGAGTCATAAAATGAGCAGGTAGAATTTGACTCCCTGAAGGGATGGCTTGGGTGGCCGGACCCAAGAAAGGCCCAGCATTCAAGGAGAAGTACTTGACATTCCAAACCATTAGATACAGTTACTAAACATCCATGAATCCTGTAGTCACCCGTTCTCCTTCTCTAATCTCTTTTGTAATAACCAGCTTTGAGGACTCCCAGATTTATTTGCTAGCTAATGTGGGGCATGCTGCCTTCCTGCTCAGTGCCTGTCTTTATAGAAATTTCTACTCGGTCTGTTAGCTGGTAATTTTGTGGGACTGATTTTAGAACAAAGAGTGAATACCACCCCTCCAAGGCTTCCTGGTGTTGGAGAATGGAGCAAGGTTACTCCATTGCCTATGCAGAAGTCACACTGCTGAGGTGTTTTGTAAATGAATCCCAATTTGAAGGGAAGAATCATGGCTTCAGAAGGTTTCCACAGATATGACAGTGACTTTTCCAAAAGTGTTCCCGCAGCTCTGCAAAACGGGTTACCCATAAGTTGTCCACTTGTGGGTCTGTCTTTATGAATCTGTCAGCTGTGCAGCTACTGTATAGTCTTGTGGGCTACAACGCGAGGCCAGCCTGATCTCCTGAGTGAATTCCAGGACTACACAGAGAAATCCTGTTTAGAAACCCCACCTTACTCCCCAGTAAATAAAATAAATAGAACAAAATGAAAGCAGCTAAAGGGATGGCTTATTGCCTACTCGTACTTTCTGCTCTTCATAGTACTTACATCAGGCAACTCCCAACCACCTGTAACTCCAGCTTCAGGGGTCAGTCCTCAGTGAGCACCCACACACATGCACACAGACACACACATGAGTTTTTTCTGTCTTTCTTTCTTTCTTTCTTTCTTTCTTTCTTTCTTTCTTCCTTTCTTTCTTTCTTTTTCTTTTTCTTTTTGACAAGATCTCACTTTATTACTCTGGTTGTCCTGGAATTCACCAAGTAGACCAGGCTGGCCTTGAATGCTGAGATCCACCTGCCTCTGCCTCCTGAGTCTGGGATTAAAAGTTTTCCCAGTGGGGCTGGAGAGATGGCTCAGAGGTTAAGAGTACTGATTGCTCTTCCAGAGGTCCTGAGTTCAATTCCCAGCAATCACATGGTGGCTCACAACCATCTGTAATGAGATCTGGTGCCCTCTTCTGGCCTGCAAGTATACGTGCAAGCAGAACACTGTATATGTAATAAATAAATAAATATTAAAAAAAGAAATAAAAAGGTATATAAAACTGCTTCAAAAAAGTTTTCCCACTAAACCCCACTTTTTTAATTAAAAATTTTTTAGTATGTAAATATAATTAATACAACAACAATAAAATCCCTCTATTTACAGTGAAGACTCCTATCTGCATCCCTGTGATCTAGGCTCTTACTTTACCAATTCTAATCTTATTAGGTACCCCTCAAGAGGCACCCTGTGTCTACATTTAAAGAAATTTCTTTCTCTAAATTTTTTTTTATTTAGTTTGTGTGTCTGTATATTGGTCTCTGGATGCGCTGGCACACTTGTGGAGGTCAGAGAACAACTTGTGGGAGTCAGTTCTTTCCTCCTACTATGTGGGTCCCAGGGATGGAACTTCAGTAGCCAAATTTGGTGCCAGATACCTTTATCTTACTGTCTTGCTGGTAGTGTGTGTGTGTGTGTGTGTGTGTGTGTGTGTGTGTATGTATATATATACGAAGTGAGCTTATATATGTATGTTTGCATGGGTGTGTGCATCTGTAGGCATCTGTATGTATCTCTCTCTCTCTCGTGTGTGTGTGTGTGTGTGTGTGTGTGATGATAAGCTTGTATATGTATATTTGGGTGGGTATGTGTAGGGATATGTGTGTACATATGTGTGTCTGTGTGTGTATGGTAGTAAGCTCGTATATGTGTGTTTGTATGAGCGTGTGCATTTGTGTATGGATGCATGTGGAGGTCAAGTTGCTTTGGTCAGTGTTTTATTACAGTAGCAATAAAGCAAGTGCGGACATCCTGCCTCCATCTCCCAAGTGCTGGGATTACAGGCCTATGCCACCAAACCTGGTTTCTATGTATATCCTATGCCTATTACATATCTTGTTTTCTTGCTTCTATTTATCATGTCTATCTCTCCTGTTGGTTATGTGTTTCTGGAGAACCATGCCATAGTTGGAGTGGGGTGACCTCGGGTGTTAGGAGCATGGCGTATTTTCTCTAACTGCTGCACACTGTGTCCTGGTGTCACCTTTTGGTGTTGGACTCTAGCGTACAAACACCAAGGAGGAGTTGCGCCCAGAGACCACCCCTCACACCATAGCTGATGCAAAAGCATGAGGATTTTATTAATTCTGTCATGACAGGGTCCCTCAGCATTCAGGAAGCCGAGAGACCACGACTAGCTGGTACAGGCTACTTTTAAAGGAGAAGGCCATAGAAGCAAGGGGGGTTGTGATTGGCTTATTTGAAAGGGCTATTACCAATAATTGGCTGGAGAGCTATTGCCAGATCAGATGAGGTAAGAGGTCATTTTTTTTCTTTCTTTTTTTTTTTTTTTTTTTGGTTTTTCGAGACAGGGTTTCCCTGTAGTTTCTAGAGCCTGTCCTGGAGCTAGCTCTTGTAGACCAGGCTGGCCTCGAACTCAGAGATCCGCCTGCCTCTGCCTCCCGAGTGCTGGGATTAAAGGCGTGCGCCACCACCGCCCGGCTGGTAAGAGGTCATTTTGACCCCGTTTCCCAGGGGACTGAATCAAAACATACGGATATGTGTAATTGTTCAGGAACTGAGTACGTGCATGTGTAGCTGTTAGGTCCTTGGTTCCCAGGGGAGGAGAGGAAGCACTATGGCACAGAGGCTGAGAGGATTCAGAATTGTCAGAAATGGCTTCAGAGAATTGTCTTAAAATCTTACATTGACATCAGCACAGTGGCTGAGTCCTCCCAATTTAACAAGACAAGATGGTGGAGACTTAGAGTGGGAGTGTATTGTTTGTCCCCAAAACCAATGGGGCAGTGGGGGAGGGGATGACAAAGATGCCGGCTTCCTGACAACCCCTGTGGTCTGACTGTGAGCACACAGCTCACAGGAAGTGTCTCAACCTCTGTCCTCAGCCTCCTGAGGAGGTGCTAACTGATCATCGGAAGGAAGAAGCCCTGGGCAGCAAACAACAGTTTTTAAAGGATGTGTGATAGTCTAAAAGGGGTCAACCTCTTTGGGCCTCAGTTTACCCATCTTTTGAGTGAGAAGATTAGACTGCTGAGTGTATACCATCCCAGATGACAAGCTTCTTTTGTTGTTATTGTTTTTCGACACAGGGTTATTCTGTGTAACTCTGGTTGTCCTGGAACGCCCTCTGTAGACCAGTCTGGCCTCGAACTCAGAGATCCACCTGCCTCTTCCTCCCTAGTGCTGGGATTAAAGGTGTGTGCCACCATTGCCTAGCTATTCTAGGTTTCAAACCCAGAGCCTTGTGTCTGCTAAGCAAGTACTCTACCACTAAACAGCACTCTTAGCCCAAGTAGCCCAGGTTGGCCTGGAATTTACTGTGTAGCCAAGGATGACCTTGAGATTCTGAAACTGGAGAGCTTCTACCTCAGAGGCCTGGGGTTACAGGTGTGTGCTACCACTCCTGGTTCATGTGACGCTGTGGCTGAAAACCCAGAGACTTGTGAATGCTAGGCAAGCACTCTGCTTGCTGAACTACAGCCATAGGCTTTTTGTTTTCTGGAAAATTTTTATTTTTTCTGGGCAGTAGTGGTATAGGCCTGTAATCCCAGTACTTGAGAGGTGGAGGTAGATGGATATCTGAGTTCGAGGCCAGCCTGGTCTACAGAGGGAGTTCCAGAACAACCAGGGTTACACAGAATAACCCTGTCTTGAAGAACAATAACAGCAAAGCAAGTTCCAAGACAGCCTGGAATCTTACACAGAGAAACCCTGTCTCAAAAAACAAAAGCAAAAAATTATTTTTAACTGTGTGCATGTGTGAGTCTATGTGTGTACACAGTGCAGGTCTACTCAAAGGCTAGAAAATGGTATCAGATCCCCTGGAGCTGGAGTTACAGACAATTGTGAACCACCCGACATGGATGCTGGGGACCGAACTCCAGTCCTCTGCATTTCTCCAGCACCCCTTCCCCCCGTTTTTTAAATTTTACTTGCTTTTATTTATGTGTATGTGAGTTTGCCTGCTTGTCAATATGTGCACCCATGCACAAAGTGCCCACAGAAGCCAGAAGAGGGCACTGGATTTCTTGGGAGGGTAGTTACAGGTGGTGAACTGCTCAATCAATGTGGGTGCTGAGAACCAAACCTCGGCCTCTGCAAGAGCAGTAAGCTCTCTTAAATGCTGAACCATCTTTCCAACTCTGCATCTTTTCTTCTTCCTCTTTCTCCTACTCCACTTTAAATTTTTGAGACTATTCTTTTTATTAATTTAATATGCATGAGCATTTTGTCTGCATTTATGTCTGTGTTGGATCTCCTTGAACTATAGTTATAGATAGTTGTGAGCTGCTGTGTGGGTGCTGGGAATTGAATCCGGGTCCTCTAGAAGAACACCCAGTGCTATTAACAGCTGAGCCATCTCTCCAATTTTTTGAGATAAGATTTTGGTATGTAGTTCAGGTTGGGCTCAAATTTGAAGTTCTTAGGCTATCAGTTCTCAGCTTGATTGAGTGTGAGATTTTCCTGCCAAAGACTCAGGCCTGTACTACCACACCCAGCTCACTTCATTCCCTTATCTGCTATATAAAGTATTTTTGTTTGTTCATTTGTTTTTGTTTCTTGAGACAGGGTTTCTCTGTAGTTTTAGAGACTGTTCTGGAACTAGCTCTTATAGAACAGGCTGGCCTTGAACTCATAGAGATACACCTGTCTCTGCCTCCTGAGTTCTGAGATTAAAGAATGTTGGCTACCACTGCCCAGGCTTATATAAAGTCTTAATCTCTGGACCTTCCTCTAAGCCTTGTTTTTTATATATGTATATTAGGAGTTGTTATATTCAGGCATCTATACTGGCCTGCGCCCTTGGGGTCCTGACAGTAGGTGTCCTCAGTTGTGGCTACTCAGAACCATCACCACTACCACTCTCCCACCTCCTCACCCCCCTTTCTGTGTACATTTGCTGTGTTCCCTTTTTAAAGATGAGCCTTGCCCACATCCCATCTCTTTCTCTCTTTCTCTCTCCTTCTTTTCCACCATTCTTATCCCCAGGGACTGGTCTCTGCCCCACCCCCGCCCCTTCTCTCTCCTTTTCCAGTAACCTCCTATGTGAGCATAACTCCTTTCCCTTCTATTATTAAATAAATTATAACAGGAGTGAGTCCCATTTTCTGGCCATTTGACTGCAAAGTGATCATTCTGGAGTGGTAAGATAAGGTTTTTTGTTTGGCAATTCATTTGATCTTTTTGTTTGTTTGTTTTTTAGAGACTGGGTTTCTTTGTATAGCCATGCCTGTCCTGGAACTAGCTCTTGTAGACCAGGCTGGCTTTGAACTCACAGAGATCCACCTGTCTCTGCCTCCCAAGTGCTGGGATTAAAGGTATACACCACCACCACCTGGCTGGCTGTTTGAGTTCTGAGCTAGGTTCATGCATCCTGGGCTGGTCTTGGACCCAGGATTTAGCTAAAGATGACCTTGAATCCTAATCCTTCTGCCTCCACCCCCACAGCACTGGGCTCACAGGAATGTCAGATTAACAATTTAGCACTTTGTGAAAACCCCAAGTGTTTCCACAACATGCCATTGAACAGTATAGATTTTACTCCTCATAGGTTCAAGGCCCATGAGGTGGCTCAGCAAGTCTCGGCATTTGCTGCCAAACTTTGCAACCTGAGTTTGATCCTGGAATCCACGTGGTGGAAAGGAGAGAACTGACTGCTGAAAGCTGTGCTCCGACCTCCATGCGTGCACTTTGGTGTGAGCACACAAACACAAGAAATATAGAAAATGGTAAATTATGAACTTTTGCCAGGTGTGGTCATGTAATGCTGCAGTCCTAGCATCAGGGAGGCATCTGAGAGCTTCAGGGCAAGTTCAGAGCCATCATGGTCTACATCTTGAGTTCCAGACAGTAAGCAGAACCACATAGTGAGACCCTGCCTCAAAAGCCCAATGAAAAAGTAATAAATATGTTCACACATTATGTTGTGGTGTGCTCTAGTCTACCATGTAGGTTTTCAGCTCCAAAAAAAGGAGGAGGAGCTAGAGAAATGGCTCAGCAGTCAAGAGCATGTGGTTGCTCTTCCCCCGGACTTGGTACTATTCCCAACACCCACACTCCAGTTCACAACTATCTGTAATCTGTAATTCCAGTTCCAGTAATCCTGTGCCTTCTCTAGCCTCAGGGGCACTGGGTACACACATGATGCACAGATATTCACATAGGGAAAATGCTCATACACATTAAAAAGGGGGGAAAGGAGCTGGGTATGGTATCCCAGTACTCAGGAGGCAAAGGCAGGAGAATCTCTGGGAGTTCAAAGCCAACCTGATCTAATTACCTAGTTCTAGGCCAGACAGAACTACATAGTGAGACCCTATCTCAAAAAACATAAAAAGAACACACACAAAACAAAAACTCTAACTCCCATTGCCCTTGGACTGAAAGCTAAGTTTCTTTTAAAGTCCTTACCCACTTTCTGGAGTCTTCTTTCTTTTAGGGATATGAGGTAGTAACAGGCGATTGAACTCAGGCTCTGGTCATGCTAGGAGGCTGTTTTGCCATTGAGCTACACACCAGCCCTGACTAGCTTTCTGAAAACCTAGCTCACCCCATCTCCTGCTAGGTTCCAGCTGAGCCTGGAACCCACCACACAGCTCAGCAGCACCTCATCTCCCCACCCTGCCTAGCCATGATCTGACCTGCAGTGGTGATCTCCCCTTCACTGCCGCAGATTTATTTTACATGTCCTCTGGAAGTTCTGAGTGAGTTGTATGCTGTGTAGCTGAAAAATAGCTCTCATATAACCCAAAGCTGGCCTTGAACTCTATGCATAGCCCAGGATGGCTTTGCACTCTCTCTTTCTCTGTTTTTTGATTGTTTGTTTGTTTTGTTTTTTGTTTTTGGGTTTGGTTTTTTTTTTTCTCTCTCCCTGTAGCCTTGGTTGTCCTGGAACTTGCTCTGTAGACCATGCTGGCCTCAAACTCCAGAGATCCATATCTCTGTTTTCTGAGTGCTGGGATTAAAGTTGTGTGCCACCACCGCCTGCTGGTTTTGAGTGATTAATTCTCCAATGTCTACTGCCCAAGTGCCAGGCTTCCAAATGTGCCATCACTCCAGCTTCAAAGTTTTTCTGGACTCAAAGACTTCTGGGAAGCAGTTTCAACACCTTTGTCTCATTGAGAATTCCTTCGGTTGGAGTGGTACCACAAGGTCAGGTTCTGGACTGGGGGTTTCTAGGCTCCAAAGAATTCAAAATTATACTGGATGATGGAGGCACGCATCATTAATTCCAGTACCAGAGTCGCCAGATGTAACCAAACTCAGGTCTTCCGCCAAAGCAGTATATATACTCTTTTTGTTTGATTTGGTTTTTCGAGACAGGGTTTCCGTGTGTAACAGCCCTAGTTGTCCTGGAACTAGCTCTTGTAGACCAGGCTGGCCTCGAACTCACAGAGATCCGCCTGCCTCTGCCTCCTGAGTGATCGGATTAAAGGCATGTACTACCATCGCCCAGCCATTACATACTCTTAACCCATGAGCCATTTCTCCAGTCATAATAACTTTTCTGCTGCATGTTTCCCTTCCCATAATGCAGCTGCTTTTAATCATATGTGTGCCCAATCATGCATAGGCATAAGATGGTAAACAGAATTTTTCCTAAGAGTGAACTTGAGTATTGAAAAAACTACTGTTTGCTTTACTGCACATGCACCCCAAACCAGTCAGGCCAGATCAACATTTCCACTCTTCCTACTAGAGAACATTGGGAATACAATTGTTTGGGGAAGCAGATAACCCTATACTGTTGTTCATAGAGGGGTCTTGTAAAGCATCTTCTCTGTCTCAATCTCGCTAGGGGCCTCCACTTTAACACATTATGCCTATTGTTCTGCGTGCTACAGTTCATACTATGGGCAAGGGGCTGGAGATTGAAACAATTTCCCAAGAATGTCAACTTTATTGTGTTCCAAGGCAGCTTATATGGTACCTTCCCTGACCAATGGCCACGCCCTAGCTCTTGGGATCCTTCAACTGCATGCCACCAGAAGCCACTCCCTTGTCTCGTGCTCAGATCAGCTGCAAACACAGGAAAACAAGTTGTTTTGCTCAGAACGGCTGCAAGCATAACAAATTGTTTACAGGAAATTCAGGGTCTGGGGGTCCACAGCCCCCAAGAGGGACTGCCCAGTGCAGGTTGAGTGACAGGAGACCTGATGTTGGAAGGCATATTGTCTGGAGAAGGGCAAGTGTGCACAGTAGTCACAGGTGAAGAAAGTAGGCTGCCAAGTGCATTATTACAAGAGAAAGGATGGCTCCGCAAAAGCATACAGTGCCTCAGACTTCTAAATCATTCCCTGTGCTTGCCTTCAGCAGCAGTCCCAGCTCCAAATGCCAGAGGAATCAGAGGGTCAAACTAGAGTCATCATGAATCATGAAAAAGAATGTGGGATGAGCCTCAGAATGTTGAGCAAGTGGGACCCGAAATAAACATGAACAAGCTGGCATACAAGAATTTTAAAAACAGAGAAGCCTGGACTATGGTATTGGAAGTTGGATGCACCTTGTGTTTGGAATGGCTGGATAGCAATGGCTGGTAGTAGACTCCAGCTGTGGGTCAGGTGGTAGAGTAACTGCCTAACGTGCACAAAGCCTTGAGTTCAGTTCCCAGTGTAGGTGTGCATGGTGCTGCACACCTACAAACCCAGTAGGAGAATTAGAAGTTCAAGGTCATTCTGAACTACACCGTTCAACCTCAGGCTCGGTTTGTGAGACCTTAACTCGAAAGACAAACAAGATAACAAACAGCTGGAGAGATTCCAAAGGAGGCCTCTGTGAAACTAGTCGTCCCCTATTATGTCTGTGGGTTATTTTTTGTTTAAAAATTTTAATTACAGGAAAGTGGGTGTGGTGGCCCATACCTTTAATCCCAGCACTTGAGAGGCAGAGGCAGGTATATCTCTGTGAGTTCAAGGATAGCCTGGTCTACAAGAGCTAGTTCCAGGACAGGCTCCAAAGCTACAAAGAAACCCACCTCAAAAAAACAAAACAAAACAAAAAATTTTAAATTTACATTTATTCTCTCTCTCTCTCTCTCTCTCTCTCTCTCTCTCTCTCTCTCTCTCTCTCTCTCTCTCTCTCTCTCGTGTGTGTGTGTGTGTGTATACATACAGTGGCCACAATGATCTGTGAAGGTGTTGGAATTGTCTTAGTTAGGGTTACTATCGTTCTGGTAAAATACCATGAACAAAGCAACTTGGGGAGGGAAGGGTTTATTTGACATACACTTCCATATTGCTGTTTATCTCTGAAGTCAGAACAGCAATGCAGATGGGTCAGGAACCTGGAGGCAGGAGCTGATGCAGAAGCAATAAAAGGGTGTTGCTTACTGGCTTGCTCCCCAAGGCTTGCTCAGCCTGCTTTCTTATAGAACCCAGGGCTATCAGACCAGGGATGGCACCACCTACCATGTGCTGGGTCTGCTCCATTAATCACTAATGAAGAAAATGCTCTACAGGCTTGCCTAGAGTTTTTTTTTTTTTTTATGGAGGCATTTTCTCAACTGGGGTTCCCTTCTCTTAGATGACTCTAGCCTGTGTCAAGCTGACATTAGCCGGTGCGGGAGGTAGTGCAGAGGACAACATCAGGTGTCAGTCCTCGTCTTCTGTCTTATTTGAGACAAGGTCTCTTGTTTACTGCTGTGCATATCAGACTCATTGGTCTTCAAATTTATCCCCTGCATTGTTGACAGAAGTTTCTGTCCCACCCGGTCCCACACTCGTTCAGTCCCAATGAAACACACAGAGGCCTACATTCATTATAAACTGGTTGGCTTATTAGCTCAGGCTTACTATTAACTAATTCTTACTTCTTAAATTAGCCCTTTATTCATGTTATGTTAGCCATGTGGGTTGGTATCTTTTTTTTTTTTTTTTTTTTGGTTTTTCGAGACAGGGTTTCTCTGTGGCTTTAGAGCCTGTCCTGGAACTAGCTCTTGTAGACCAGGCTGGTCTCGAACTCACAGAGATCCGCCTGCCTCTGCCTCCCGAGTGCTGGGAATAAAGGCGTGCGCCACCATCGCCCGGCCGGGTTGGTATCTTTTATCAGTGAGGCATTCTCATCTTGCTTCCTCTGTGTCTGGATGACGACTGCAGACTGAACCTTTCCTCTTCCCAGAATGCTCCTGTTCTTGTTGCCCCACCTCTACTTCCTGCCTGGTTGCCCTACCTATACTTCCTGCCTGGATACTGGCCAATCAGTGTTTTATTAAAATAACACAAATGACAGGATACAAGACCATTGTCCCACAGCACTGCGTGTCCAGCTTTATTACGTTCTGGGAATTTTTTTCTTTTAGTTTAAAAAGCTGAAGTGTATCACACATGTAGAGAATCAGTCCTAAATTCTGTACTCTTACACCTGCTGTCTAGCTGATATTTTAATAAAGCCTTCTAAAGAACAACAACAAGAAAAAGTTCTGGTAATTTGAACTTAGGTCCTCATGCTTGCATAGAAAGTCCTTTATCCATTCAACCATCTTTCCAGCTCTAGGGTTTTTTTTTTTTTTGGTTCTGTTTGTTTTGTTTTTTAAGTAGGATCTCATTGTGTTGTTCAAGCTAATTTTGAATTTGCAATCCTCCTACTAGGAGTACAAGCTTGTGACTCCACTCCCATATAAGATTTTTTTTCTTCTTTAAAGACAGAGTCTCACTAATTATCACTGGCTGACCTGTAATTCACTATGTAGATCAGGTTGGTCTCAATGTCATAGAGATTATAGAGATCCACCTGCCTCTGCCTCTCAAATGCTGGGATTAAGAGTATGCACACGTATCCCAAATTGACCTTGAACTCAGTATTTATTTATTTATCTATTGGTTTGGTTTTTCAAGACAGGATTTCTCTGTGTAAGAGAGCCCTGACTGTCCTGGAGTTTTGTAGACAGGTCTGGCCTTAAAGGTGTGCCCCAAGAACTCACTGTTTAGCTAGGCATGGTCTTGAACTTCTGACCAACCTTCCTCTAACCCAGGGGTTTTGCGCTTATAGAAGACTACATCATCACAGCCTTTCCATGCAGTGGCTTCACTGATACTAGGCAAGCATACTACCAAGTGAGCCACATCCCCAGCCCCTGTGTAAAGTTCTTTTTTCTGGTTTTTTGAGATAGGGTTTCTCTGGGTAACAGCCCTGGCTGTCCTGGAACTTGATTTGTAGACCAGATATGCCTGCCTCTGCCTCCCAAGTGCTGGGATAAAATGCATGCACCACCATGCCTGGCTCTAGAAGGTTCTTGATACATATCCCTGGAAGAGGCCACAGCAGTCTTCACATGCCTTTCCTGAGGGAGGATGACAGAAGGAAAGACAGAAGAGTGGTTGTTTTGTCAAGGAAGCTGGGAAACCAGAGTAGAAGTTTGCTCAACATATGTCTTGTTTACAGTCAAGGGCTCCTGGGATTACCTCATACCAGCTTCCCCTTCTTCAAAGTAAACACTGTTGTTGAGAGGGGCAGGCATTGGAGGAGCAAGCGTGATTTCTTGAAAGATTTTTCCTGTACCACCTTGCTCCCTTGCCTGTCAATGTGGTGGTGGTAGCATGCTACAGTGCCCACTGCCCCTTCAGAGAAACATTCAAGTGTCTGATCTCACCACTGCATCCCCATGTTGCCAGCTACAGCTAGGGATGTCCTCCGTCAACTGTCCACTTACTTGGAAGAACTCGAGGCTGGGGAACTGAAGAAATTCAAATTATACCTGGGGACTGCAGAGGAACTGGCCCAGGACAACATCCCCTGGGGACGAATGGAGATGGCTGGTCCTTTGGAAATGGCCCAGCTGATGGTGGTCCATATGGGGACAAGGGAGGCTTGGCTGCTGGCTCTCAGTACCTTTGAGAGGATCCACAGGAAGGACCTGTGGGAGCGAGGACAGAGAGAAGACCTGGTGCGGGGTAAGGAGAGGGAGAAAGAGCTCTGCCTGGAATGCTTTACAATATCTGTTGAGCTGGATTCAGATCTCAGCCCAGCGGTCTATGTGCTGTATGTGCGTTCGTCTGTGACAATTTGCGAAGATCCATTGTCTCCTACCATGAGGGTCCCAGGGATCAGCCGCAGGTCCTCTGACGTACTGTGTCTCTGACCGTAATGACATTTTCATGTGTGTACACACTGTATGTTAATCACACTCAGCCACCCCTACAGCCCTTTCTTGTCTGTCTCCCTGTTACTCCTCTTCACCCCTTCCTCTCCCAAATAGTCTGCTTTTTACTTTGTTGTATTTTAAACAATATTTATGGCCAGGTAATGGTGGAGAATGCTTTTAATCTCAGGAGGCAGAGGCAGGTATACATATTAAATAAATAAATCTTTAAAAAAAGAAAAAATGGACATCTTCACCAAGTTGTCCACTGACCTCCATATGAGTTCTCTCTCTCACATACACACATGCATGCATGCACACATACGTGTACACACACATCATATATATATACCCAGTAATAACAACAATAATAAAATGAGTTTTTCTTTTTTCTTTCTTTCTTTTTTTCCTTTTTTTGTTCCCTTGGTGAGGGGATGTTTTCAAGACAGAGTTTCTCTGTGTAACAGCCCTAGTTGTCCTGGAACTAGCTCTTATAGACCAGGCCTCGAACTCACAGAGATCTGCCTGCCTCTGCTTCCTGAGTGCTGAGATTAAAGTGTGTGTGCCACCACCAATTGCCTAATAAAACAAGAGTTTCTGAAGCTGGGTGTGCTGCCACACATTTATAATCCCAGTACTTTGAGACACTGAGAGATAGGGAGTACAGCAAGTTGAAGGTCAGTCTGGACAACACAGCAAAACCTGTCTCAGAAACCAAATACGAGGACTGGTAAGATGGCTCAGTGGATAAAAGCTCCTGTTACCAAACCTGATGGTGACCTGAGTTTCATCCTCAAAACCCACATGGTAAAAGGAGACAAGTGACTCCCATGTGTGTGTATCAAGCTGGGTGTGCTTTGTGTTGGTGTCTACCTTTAATCCCAGCACAAGTGAGGCAGATGGATCTCTATGAGTTTGAGGCTAGCCTAGTCTATATAGCAAGTTCCAGCTCAACCAAGGTTACATAATAGGACCCTGTCTCAAAAAAGAAAGAAAGAAAAACAATTAAATTATGTTTATATATGAAGAGAAATATCTTTTATTTATATAAAAGATTTGCTTATTTTGTTATATTTATTTATTTATGTGGGCTTTGAGATAGGGTCTTGTGCTCCAGGCTGGCCTTGAAATCCCTAAGCAACCAAGGATGACTTGAAATCCTGGACCTTCTGTCTCTACCTCCTAAGTGCTGGAATTCTCTCTATGTATGTATGTATGTATGTATGTATGTATGTATGTATGTATATACACATATATGTATATTAAAGAATATTATTTCCTAGCTACCACCCAGAATATCTTACCCCAGACACAATTCCATTTCTTCACCTTGCTTGACTTTGAAGCACTCATCACTCAGTGTGGGAAACAATACTGTTTATTTTCCATATATTACTCTCCCCACACCATTAGACTGTCCATTCCCAGGACAGTACAGTGAGGTGAGGCTTGGCTGGGCAGGAGCTACAAAGGCATTTGACACCAACAATAATACCAATAGCAACTACTATCAGGACTGCAGGTGTAGCTCAGGGGTAAAGTGCTTGCCCAGCATGCTCAAGGCCTTGGGTTTGATGCTGCCTGCCGGGTTCTCTGGCAGAAAGAACAGGGGCAGAACCAACCCGCCAGACTCTCCCTGGGGCTGAACAGGATGGTGAGTGTCAAACGACTTAGCTCTCCCCACTGGCCACTGGGGAGAAACTCACCCACTGAGTCGGGAGTCTGTCAAAGCAGGATCTTGTTTAATGGTGTCAGGCAGAAATTTATATAGGGTTGTGATGGGGGTGGAGAAGCTTGGGATGGGTTGAGACAGAGTAAGGAACAAGGGTTAATAATATTCTACCATGCTAGCGGTGGCTGGGCAGAGGTGGGTCTTGGTCGGGATATGCTGAGTCTCTCACATGCAGAAGTCATGGCCAAAGACAGGTCTCCAAATTTGAGCTAGGCTCAGGAAGTTACACTGGGCCTCATGCCCGGGCCCCATGAGGCCCAACAGCTGCGCAGGAATAAAAAAAGAAAGAATAAAATATAATACTGAGTGCTAACTGACTCCCACAATGTCTCTTCCAGTCACTCCGAATAATGGCCCATGCTCCTTTAGGAGCCAATCAACTTGTCTTCTGGATGCCTCTCCCAGTGCTCCAAGGAAAGGTGAGCTATGAGCCCTGTATCTATTAGGAGTACTAGCTGCACATAAGCAACTACCCAGTTGAAGACAGGTAAGACAGAAATAATATATGATATATAATATAATATATATACACATATATGTATGTATACATACATACATATACATACATGCATACATATATGTGTGTATATATATATATATATATGCGTGTGTGTATGTGTGTGTGTGGCTGATGGGGTCTCTACATATCCCTGGCTATTCTGGAACTCACTCTGTAGGCCAGGCTGGCCTTGAACTCACAGAGCTCCAATTGCCTCTGCCTCCTGAGCGCTGGAACTAAAGGTGTGTGCATTCACATCCGGCCAGAAACCGAATTTAATGCTGGCACATGGCAAGGAGTCTTGGATGGATAGTTGCTGGTTTTGTGTGGTAGATAAACACCATCAAAGACTTCACTTCTTTTAAAATCGTTTATACTTTTAAAATATATATTTGTTTTTATTTTATATGAGTGCTTACCTGTATTTTCATGCCTGATGAACCAGAAGAAGGCCTTGGATCTCCTAGAACTGGAGTTATAGGTGGCTGTGAGCTACCACATAGGTGCTGGGAACCACACCTGGGTCCTCTGCAAGAGCACCAAATGTTCTTAAGCACTGAGTCATCTCTCCATCCCTTTAAAAAACTTACTTTGTGTGCATGGGGGTGGGGAGTATGCCATGGTGCTTGTGTGAAGGTCAGAGGACAATTTGAAGGAATTGTTTTCTCGTTCCACAGGAGTCCTGGGGATTCATCTCAGGTTGGTAAGCTTGGTGGCAAGCACCTTCACTGGCTGAGGCATCTCGTCCCAACTTTGTGGATTGAATCAACCTTTATATGTGAGCCATTTGTCATATAATCTTTTGGTTTGTTGTCTGGTCTGGAATTTACCATGTAGCTGAGGGTGGACTTGAACTCCTGACCCTCCTACCTCTAACTTCCAAGTGTTGGGGTGACAGGTTCTTAGCTTAAGTCCTAAGACTTGCCATTTTGTGGGAGTGAGAAAGCTACCAAACTACTTCTCACAAATGATTCATAGTCTAAGAGAAGACGAGAGGCAGTGAGCTGGATGTGTTGGTTCAAGCCTATAATCTCATTTTTTTTTCCCCTTTGAGATAGGGTTTTTCTGTGTAGCCCTAGCTGCCCTGGAAGTATCTCTGTAGACCAGACTGGTTTGAACCCAGAGATCTGCCACCTCCTGAGTGCTGTCATTAAGGGTGTGTACCACCACTGCCTGGCCCATGTAATCTCATTTTCTCAGTAGGCTAAACAGGTGGATTGGGCCTGGCGGTGGTGGCACCCTCCTTTAATCCCAGCACTCAGGAGACAAAGGCAGGTGGATCTCAGGAGGCTATCCTGACCTACAGAGCCAGTTCCAGAACAGCCAAGGCTACACAAAGAAACCCTGTGCATGTGGCCGGGGGAGGGGGAGCTGAGAGTTTGAGCTACGTATCCAGAAGAGCATTGCATACCTGCAAACTGCTAGATCATCTCTCCAACATCACCCCCACTCCATGACTCCATGAATGCATCTCTGAAGCGCCCCTCCCACTGAAATGCTAGAGAGTTCCACTGAACAATCTCTTCTCCAGCAATTGTTCACTACTTGTATAACCATAGGGAGTGGCCTCATGAGCCTTATAAATTTCATGAACTTCTTGATCCTAGTGGCATTAGCTCCTGGAGTCTTGTTAGCCTCTCTCCAGGAAGACATTATTTAAGTCAGAAAAATCAGTCGTTGCATAAACAGATACAGGGCATATTTGTGCAGCTGCACCTGAATGCCTCAGTTTCCCGGAAGAACGGTTGTCAGTCTGCTCCTAGAAAACTTTTCTGAGGAACTGGCGGGACAAGAAGGCATTAGACCATGCTTGCCAGTCCCTGAATTCATTGTAAATTGCTGGTGATGTCTGGAAGTGGTGGTTTACAACAGTAATCCCAGGGCTCAGAGACTGGGAGGACAGAGTTGAGGCAGGGATATCAACAAAAGCTAGATCCAGCCTGAGCTACAGGGCAAGGTTGTGGCTGAAAGAGAGAGAGAGAGAGAGAGAGAGAGAGAGAGAGAGAGAGAGAGGGAGAGGGAGAGAGGAAGGAAGGAAGGAAGGAAGAAAGAAAAGCAGAGTGGGCCATGTGGTGGCCCATGCCTTTAATCTCAGCGCTTGGGAGGCAGAGGCAGGTGGCTTGAGTTTGAGGCACAGCCTGGTCTGTGAACTCCAGGACTGTTACACAGAGAAACCCTGTTTCGAAAAACCAAAAAAAGAAAAAAAGTGAAGAAAAGAAAAAGAAAAAGCAGAATGGTTCACAGCAAGACGTGTAGGGGGCCAGACAGTGGTGGCACACGCCTTTAATCCCAGCACTCAGGGAGGCAGAGGCAGGCAAATCTCAGTGAGTTCGAGGCCATCATGGTCTACAGAGTGAGTTCCGGGGCAGCCGGAAATACACAGAAAAAAACCTGTCTCAAAAAAACAAAACAGACAAAGAAAAAAGGTGGAAGGGACCGGGCATGTAACTTAATTGTTTGAATGCTTTCTTTACCATCCTTGAAGTCCTGGGTTCAATCCCCAGCACTGTATAAATTGGACATGGTGGTGCATACTTGTAATCCCAGCACATGTGAGGTAGAGACAGGAGGATCAAAAGGCATCTTTGAATATATGAGATACTGCTTCAAGAAAAAAAAGATAAAGCTCTGGGGTCAGAGTGATGGCTCAGTAGTTAGAAACATTTACTGCTCTATCACGGCTTGGATCCCAGCACCCACATCAAGTAGCTCCCAACAGCCTTTAACCCCAGTGCCGGGGATTCAACACCCTTTTCTGGCCTTTGTGGGCACTGGAATTGATATTTATATAGCCACACATATACACATAATTCAAAACTAAAAATAGGGGGTGGAGAGATGGATTCAGCAGTTAAGAGCACTTGTTGTATTCCAGAGGACCTGAGTTCGATTCTCAGCAGCCACATGGCAAGTCTATAACACCAGTCCCAGGAGATCCAATGCCTTCTTCTGCTTCTTCTGGCCTCTGCAGTCACAGGCATATGTGAGGTGCACAGACATACATGTAAAATAAAATAAAATTCACCCATACACATTTTAAAAATTAGATTAAATTTAAAAAAATATATTTTTTTAAAAAAAATGCTAATGGACATGTTACAGACCTTCCCTTTCTCTCTACTAGATCCCCAAGCAACCTACAAAGACTATGTCCGCAGGAAATTCCGACTAATGGAAGACCGCAATGCGCGACTAGGCGAATGTGTCAACCTGAGCCACCACTACACTCGGCCTCTCTTAGTAAAAGAACATTCAAATCCTGTCTGGGCACAGCAGAAACTTCTGGATACAGGGTGTGGATACAACAGAGCCGAGGGCCACCAGGCTTGCCCTATCCAAATAGAGACCCTCTTTGAGCCAGATGAAGAGCGCCCTGAGCCACCAGGCACAGTGGTGTTACAAGGGGCAGCAGGGATGGGGAAGTCCATGCTGGTCCACAAAGTGATGCTGGACTGGGCTGATGGGAGGCTCTTCCAAGGCCGGTTCGATTATGTCTTCTATATCAGCTGCAGGGAACTGAACAGAAGCCATGTCCAGTGCAGTGCAGGCGATCTCCTCTCCAGGTGCTGGCCGGAGCCTGGTGCACCCCTCCAGGACCTCGTCAGGGCACCTGATCGCCTCCTGTTCATCATCGACAGCTTTGATAAGCTTCATCCTTCTTTTCATGATGCTCAGGGTCCCTGGTGCCTCTGCTGGGAGGAGAAACGACCCACTGAACTCCTCCTCGGCAACCTGATTCGGAAGTTGCTTCTGCCCCAACTCTCTTTGCTCATCACCACGCGACCCTGCGCCCTGGAGAAGTTGCATGGCTTGCTGGAACACCCAAGGCATGTGGAGATCCTGGGCTTCTCTGAGGCAGAGAGGAAGGAATACTTCTACAGGTATTTCCATAACCCTGGGCAAGCGAACCAAGTGTTCAGCTTCATGATGGGCAATGAGCCCCTCTTCACCATGTGTTTTGTTCCCATGGTGTCCTGGGTGGTCTGCACCTGCCTCAAGCAGCAGCTAGAGAGTGGGGAGCTTTTAAGACAAACATCTAGGACCACCACGGCAGTTTACATGTTCTACCTTCTGAGTCTGATGCAGCCCAAGCCAGGGACCCCAACGTTCAAAATCCCAGCCAGCCCGAGAGGCCTGGTCTCTCTGGCTGCAGATGGCCTCTGGAATCAGAAGATTCTATTTGAGGAGCAGGACCTTGGTAAACACGGCCTAGATGAAGCAGATGTCTCCACCTTCCTCAACGTGAACATCTTCCAGAAGGATATCAAGTGTGAAAAGTTCTACAGCTTCATCCACCTGAGTTTCCAGGAGTTCTTCACAGCCATGTACTGTGCCCTGCATGGCAGAGAGACAGTGAGGAGAGCGCTGGCTGAGTATGGCTTCTCAGAAAGGAGCTTCTTGGCCCTCACCGTCCGCTTCCTGTTTGGCCTCCTAAATGAGGAGATGAGACGGTACCTGGAGAAGAATCTAGGCTGGACCATCTCACCTCAAGTCAAGGAGGAAGTGTTGGCCTGGATCCGAAACAAAGCTCATAGTGAAGGCTCCACCCTGCAGCGTGGCGCCCTAGAGCTCCTCAGCTGCTTGTATGAGATCCACGAGGAAGACTTTATCCAGCAGGCCCTGAGCCACTTTCAAGTGGTCGTCGTCAGCAACATCGCAACCATGATGGAGCACATGGTATGCTCCTTTTGCGTGAGGTACTGCAGGAACGCAGTGGTTATTCATTTGTGTGGGAGTGCCTACAGTGCTGGCGCAGATGGCCCGCCGGAACCGGAACCATCTGGAGCCGGGGCTCCATCAGAACCCTTGTAAGTGCCCTTGGGGAACAGTGTTCTGATTTCATACCTCCTTAACCAGAGATCTGGGGAGGGGCAGAAGCTTGGGGATTTTTTTTTTTTTAAAGATTTTGATAGGCCTGGTGCCTTTAATCCCAGAACTTGGAATGCAGACCTCTGGGAGTTCGAAGCCAACCTGGTCTTCAAAGCGAGTTCCAGGATAGCCAGGGCTGTTATACAGAGAAACCCTGTCTCAAACAAACAAACAAATCCAAGACAACAATAGTAACAGAAAACAATCCTTTATAGGGCTGGAGAGATGGCTGAGTTAGTTAAGAGCCAGGACTGCTCTTCCAGAGGACTCAGGTTCTATTCCCAGCACCCACATAGCAGCTCACAACCGTGTGTAACTCCAGAACTCTCACACAGACATACGTGCAGATGAAACACCAATACACAAAAAATAAATAAGAGGATTTTATTTTTTAATTTTTTTTTTTTTGAGACACATTTTTTTTTTTTTTCTGTGTAGTCTTGTTGGTTGTCCTGGAACTCACTCTGTAGACCAGGTATCCACCTGGTACTGCCTCCTGGGTGCTGGGATTAAAGGCATGTGTCACCACTGCCCAGCCCATTTCTATTTGTGATGTGTGTGGGGGGGGGAGAAGTGTATGTAGGTTCCCAAGGAAGCCAGAAGAGGGCACCAGCTCCCCCTAGAGTTGAAGTCATTACAAGTCATTATGAGCCCCTGCACATGGGTGCACTCTGGTCTGTGGAGGAGCAGTGAGCCCTCTTAACCACTGAACTACCTCTCCAGCACTTATCTTATCTTCAATGATGTGTGTGTCTGAGTGTGGGTATGTGCACATGAGGCCAGAAGAGGGCGCTGTCTCTCCTAGAACTGGAGCTTGAGACAGTTATGAGCTGATATACCGGGTGCCGAAAACCTGAACTAAGGTCCTCTCTTAAGCACTGAGCCATCCATCTCTCAGTGGTTTGGGGATTTTCAGGTTTGTTTTTTTTTTTTTTTCGAGACAGGGTTTCTCTGCAGCTTTTTTAGAGCCTGTCCTGGAACTAGCTCTTGTAGACCAGGATTTTCAGGTTTTTATATAAAAGCTTTTATTACATTTATTTATTTTGTATGTGTGTATGTAGGTGCAGCGTCATGGCATGTGGGGCTCACGTCTCTCCCTCTACCACTTGGGTCTCAGGGATTGAACTCAGGTCATGAAGCTTAGTGGCAAGTGCCTTTACCCACTGAGCCATCCTGCTAACCCTTACACTTTATTTTATTCAATTTTAGTATCTGTGTGTATCTCTTTCTTTATATGTGTCTCTGTGTCTCTTTCTATGAGTGTATCTCTATTGGTGTGTGTCTGTCTCTGTCTCTCTTGGTATGTTTCTCTCTCCTCTGTGTGTGTGTGTGTGTGTGTGTGTGTGCCAGAGTCCAGCTCCAGTGGGATTCAGCTCCCAAACAGGAGGTGTGGAGCCGGCCAGGGAAATAGACTGGCACCATCTGAGGGTGAATCAGGATGGCTGCCCCTGTATTGAAAATAGGCTACACTTTATATACTCTAACTGCATTTTAGCTTAACCACAAGCAATATTGAAAGCAGGCAATGATTCTGGCGTGAAAGCAATCATCAATGTCATTACAATATTTTTCTTGAAGCAGAGAGCAATAAGTTTAGCAAGAATATAAATGCCTACTGTCCTCTAAGATTCAGTAACCGCACCAAGCACCCTGTTACACTTCCTCCTACATGATCAGGAGGTGTCAGACATTTAATCCCAAGAACCAAACCCATGAGAGCAATTTCTATTCTTCAAGGGGCATGATGAAGTTTTTGTACCATGAGCACCACAAGCATTGAGCTGTTTCCTAATTGCATTCCTTTGTGCCTCAGTCTTATAATATGGCTTGTTACCCTCTTAAGCACCCAAAAGGGAAGGTCCTGACATCTTCCTCTTTTTCCATTCTGATTCCTTCAATGTATGTTTCTCTGTGTGTCAGAGGGGATCAACCCAGTCTAACTTCTTAATGGATTCTGTTCCCCTTGGGGCTGATCAGAGCTTGCTACTCATCCAGTAAGCCACTATGTTTATTAACTAAACTTGTGCCCTGAATTGTTTCAGGTTCTTGATATGGGCCCATTGTTTCTCTCCATTGTCTACCCTGGGACCAGTTAGTAAGTCTTTAACGTGTCTATTCCTGGTGTAATGGGGGTGAGGAGTGGGCTTATGCTATGTAGTTTCACTGTGGCGGGGACTTTTTTCCAAAGAATTATTTCATTTAAAGAGACTGCCATTGTATATGTTCTCAAAACTCACACAAAATTCCCCAAAGAAAAGGCATAAGGAACTCCCCTAGCACATAGTGAGAATCAATAAGTAGCAAAAAGGTGGTGGGGAGTTGTGAATCGCAATGTCAAAATGCTGGAACTTTGCCCAGCAGCAATGGTTGCCACGTGGTCCATGCCATGTATGTGTATCTCTCTCTCCTCTCTCTCTCTCTCTCTCTCTCTCTCTCTCTCTCTCTCTCTCTCTCTCTCTCTCTCTCTCTCTCTCCTCCCCCAAGACAGGCAAGACAGGGTTTCTCTGTGTAGCCCCGGCAGTCCTAGAATTCACTGTAGACCAGGCTGGCCTCTAACTCAAGAGATCTACCCACCTCTGCCAAGTGCTGAGTGCTGGGATTAAAGGTCTGTGCCACCACCACCCAGATCTCTATCTCTTTCTACTGTGTGTGTGTGTGTGTGTGTGTGTGTGTGTGTGTGTGTGTGTATGTGTGTGTGTGTGTGTGTGTGTCTTGTGTGCAGGTGCTCCAGGGCAGGTGTTATATATGAAAGTCAGAAAACAGCTTTCGGATGTGGGTCCTATGCCTCTAGGTGGGTTCTGAGGATTCAGAAGTTCAAGTGTCAGGCTTATATAGCAATTTTTTACATGCTGAGCTATCTCACTGGCCCTACTTTAGTTTTTGAGTCTCATGTAGCCCAAGTTTGTCTCCAACTCAGTATGTATTGGAAGATGATTCTGAACCCCTGATTCTCCAGCCTCCCCCTCCCAGGCGCTGGAATTACATGCATTCACCACCATGCCCAGCTTTGCTTTGACAGGATCTCACCCTGGCAGTCCTCCTGCCTCAGCCTCCTGGTGTTAGGATTACAAGTGTGAGTCACCATGACCACCAGTCAAAGATTTTGTTGCCTCTAACCCAGGCCCTCAGCGGACATCCAAGAATTCTGTAACAATGTTTTGATTGTCACACTGGGAAGCTGGTGATACTACTGACATCTAGTGGCAAGACGTGGGAGATGCTTCAAATTAGCACACATAGGCAGGATGGTTCTGGCCAAACATAAGATGGTCCCTAATAATACTCAGTGGGTCCATACAAGGTGGTCCCCCAAACATGTGTGGTGATCCCTATAACAAACAAAAAGACCAATAGTGCAAGAGCTGGGACCTGCGCCTAAACAATACTCACTGATACTAACTGGAGCTCTTGATAGGGAGACTGTGTTATTAAAAACCTTTCGGCAGGGGCTGAAGAGATGGCTTAGAGGTTAAGAGCACTGGCTGCTCTTCCACAGGTCCTGAGTTCAATTCCCAGCAACCACATGGTGGCTCACGGTCTGGTGCCCTCTTCTGGCCTGCAGGGATATACATGCAGACAGAACACTGTATATATAATAAATAAATAAATCTTAAAAAAGAAAAAACTTTCAGCAGGGCGTGGTGGCACTCCAGAGGCAGGCAGATCTATCTCTGTGAGTTTAAGGCCAATCTGGCCTACCTAGTGAGTTCCTGCACAGCCAGAGCTACATAGTGAGACCCTGTGACAAAACAAAACAAAATAATAGAAAGTTAGGAAAGAAGGAAGACATAACAGAAAAATAAAAGAACTGTCTCTCTGAAGTCAAGGACAGAGGATCTGGAGTTCAAGGTCATCCTCAGGTACACAATAGGTTAAGGACCAGCCTGGGCTACATGAGACCCCATCTCACCTCCCCCACACACACATAAAAGAATAATCTAAGGCTTGGAGTTTGAGATAAAATTGAAAATAGCAAAGAAAAGGAGATGATCTCTAAAAGGCCACGATGCTTCCTGAGCTGGTTAATGAGTTCCTGTGTCAACCATAATGATTATGCAGACTACTAAACTATCCGTCCTTTACCCAGACAGGAGAGGAACACACTTCCTGATGTCTACAGTGCACATCTCTCAGCAGCAGTCTGCACCAACCCAAACCTGGTCGAGCTGGCCTTGTACCGCCACGCCTTGGGCAGCCGGGGCATGCGGCTGCTCTGCCAAGGCCTCAGACATGCCAACTGCAAGCTTCAGAACCTGAGGTGAGTCCTAGCTGCAACACGAGCTTCTCGAGGTCCCCACCACCCTCTCCCATGAGGCTCATCTAAGGACACACAAGGTGGCGTGTCTGATTGCCATGGCTCCTGTGACAGTATATCGCAATGGGGCAGCCTCTTCTTCTACTTTTAAGAAGGTTCTAGGTTCTAGGAATCAAACTTGTCATTGTCAGGCTTGCATATTGAGCCATCTCCAGTGTACCACTTTTATTTTTCTTCTTCAAGACAGGGTTTCTCTGTGTGGCCCTGACTGTCCTAGAACTGATTTTGTAGACTAGGTTGGCTTCGAACTCAGAGATCCACCTGCCTCTGTCTCCCAAGCACTGGGATTAAAGGCATGCACCACCACTGGCTTATAGCCCTTAAAAATACATATATTTATTATTATTGTTTTACGTGTATGTCTGCATATGAGGACAGAGGTGTATTAGAACTAGAGTTCTATTGGAGGATGGGAATTAGAGTTCTATTGTATTGGAACTAGAGCTTTGGAGGATTGGAACTAGAGTTCTATTGTATTGGAACTAGAGCTTTGGAGGATAGGAACTAGAGTTTTATTGTATTGGAACTAGACCTTTGGAGAATTGGAACTAGAGTTCTATAGTATTGGAACTAGAGCTTTGGAGGATTGGAACTAGAGTTCTATTGGAGAATTGGAACTAGAGTTCTATAGTATTGGAACTAGAGCTTTGGAGGATTGGAACTAGAGTTTTATAGTATTGGAACTAGAGCTTTGGAGGATTGGAACTAGAGTTCTATTGTATTGGAACTAGAGCTTTGGAGGATTGGAACTAGAGTTCTATTGTATTGGAACTAGAGCTTTGGAGGATTGGAACTAGAGTTCTATTGGAGAACTGGAACTAGAGTTACAGGCAGTTTGTGAGCTGCTTGACATAGGTACTGGAAATTGAATTTGTATCCTCTGTAAAAGCAATATATGCCTGTAACCACTGATCCTTCTCTCCAGCCTGACAACCTTATATTTTGAAGCAAACTCTTACATTGAACCTGGAACTTACCCCTGGAATCCACTTGCCTCTTCCTGCTCTGTGCTAGGCAGAGGTCTACACTGAGCTGCACCCCCAACCCCTCATTGGGGGATTCTCAGCAGGGTTCTACACTGAGCTACACCCAGATATTTCCTTGGGTGCTGGGGATAGAACACAGGCCTCCACTTTACCCACTGTACCATCTATCTAGCCCCCATAACATTTTTATGATTTTTTTGTTTGTTCATTTTTTGCTTTTGTATTTGTTTTTTTTGGTTTGTTTGGTTGTGTTTGTTTTTGATTTTTTGAAACAGGGTTTCTCCGTTTCTTTGGATCCTGGAACTAGCTCTTATAGACCAGATCTGCCTCCCACCACTGCCCAGCTCATTTTTTGTTTTTCAAGACAGAGTCTCACTGTAGCCTTGGCTGTCCTGGAATAAAAATCCCCATACCAAGTCTTAACAGCCATCATCTCCCTTCTTCCTTACATAATTAGGAATGCATGCATGCATGCATTGCAGAAGAGGACATCAGGTCTCATTATAGATGTTTGTGAGCCATCATGTCGTTGCTGGGAATTGAACTCAGGAAGAGCAGCCAGTGTTCTTAACCTCTGAGCCATCTCTCCAATCTCTCCAGCCTTTTCTCTCTCTCTCTCTCTTTCTCTCTCTCTCTCTCTCTCTCTCTCTCTCTCTCTCTCTCTCTCTCTCTCTCTCTCTCTCTCTCTCTCTCTCTCTCTTTCTCCTCTCTCTGCCCTTAGACCAGAAACATGCAACTCAAGGACTCTGTCACTAAACTAGGAACTTCTCCTTTATTTTATATCAGATAAAAGGGAGAGAAACAACCCAAGTATGGTGGCACACGCCTTTAATCCCAGTACTTGAGAGGCTGAGGCAGGCAAAGATCTCTGTGAATTCTCTGCAAAGTCAGTTTCAGGACAGTCAAAGCTACATAAAGAACTCTGTCAGAAAAAAAAAAAAGTCAAAAATTTAAAGCCAGAATTCCAGAAGAGCTACCAAATAAATGACTTGGTTCTATCTTCCTTCTCACCTTAGGCTGAAAAGGTGTCAGGTCTCTGGATCAGCCTGCCAGGATCTTGCAGCAGCTCTCATCACCAACAGGAATTTAATCAGGCTGGACCTCAGTGGCAACAGCATTGGTGTCCCAGGCCTGCAACTGCTCTGCAAGGGCCTGCGGCACCCCAGGTGTAGGCTTCAGATGATTCAGTGAGTATTCTTCCCCTCCTCCTCCTCTTTATATTCATTACTGGAGTTCAGAGTCTCATCTCACCCTCCCCCACCCCCTGCTCTCTCTCTCGGTTTATTAAGACAGGGTCTCATGTCGGCCAGGCTGACCCCAATCTTGCTCTGTAGAATAGGCTGCTCTTTTTTTGGGGGGGGGGGGGGAGTTTGAGACAGGGTTTCTTTGGAACCTGTCCTGGAACCAGCTCTTGTAGACCAGGCTGACCTCGAACTCACAGAGATCCACCTGCCTCTGCCTCTGAGTGCTGGGATTAAAGGCGTGCGCCACCACCACCCGGCTGAATAGGCTGCTCTTGAACTCATCCTTTTATTTGTTTATATGCTGATAGTGTATCGCCACACCTATCCTTCTGTACAATATTTTTGCTGTATATCACTTGCACAGATCAAACCCGACCCCCCCTTTTCCTACTATCCCCAAAAGTTTGATTTAAAAAAAAAAAGTAGATAGATTTTATTTGTTTTTGTTTATCTTGGGTTTTGATCATTTGAGGCAAGGTCTCACTGTGTAGCTAACCTGGAACTTGCTATGGAGATCAGGCTGGCCCCAAACTCATAGAGATCTGTGTGCCTCTTCCTCCCCAGCGCTGAGATTAAAGGGGTGCATGATCACACCCTTGGAAGTCAGGTGTGGTGATATACACCTTTAATTCCAGCGATTGGGTGGCAGAGCCAGGTGGATCTCTGTGAGTTCCACAATAGCCTGGACTCCTTAGACCCTGTCTCAATAAACAAAACAAACAAACAAAACCCAACCACACAGGAAAGAGAGAAAATTGCATAGGTTCATGTTAGGTGACTAAACAGGACACGTATGTAGGTCAGGGCATGTCATCCTCTTCACTGTCCCCCAGGCTGAGAAAGTGTCTACTGGAGGCTGCAGCCGGTGGAGAGATCGCCAGCGTTCTCAGCAGCAACTCACATCTGGTGGAGCTAGACCTAACAGGAAACCCCTTGCAGGATTTGGGACTGAAGTTGTTGTGTCAAGGGCTGAGGCACCCAGTCTGCAAGCTGTGCGCCTTGTGGTGAGTTCTTCAGGGGTTGACTTGGAGAGTAAGTTTTTCGAGATAGGGGTTCTCTGTATGGCTTTGGATGTCCTGGAACTTGCTCTGTAGAGCAGACTGACCTCGAACTTGGAGATCCACCTGTCTCTGCCTCCCAAGTGCTGGGATTAAATGCATGCGACACCACCTCATGCTCTTGGCATCTTACTCAAACCTGAAATAAAAGGGAACTAGAGAAATGGCTTGGTGGTTAAGAGCACTTGTTGCTTTTTTAAAATATTTATTTATTTATTATATATACAATATTCTGTCTTCGTGTATGCCTGAAGGCCAGAAGAGGGCACCAGATCTCATTGCAGATGGTTGTGAGCCACCAGGTTGTTGCTGGGAATTGAACTCAGGACCTTTGGAAGAGCAGGCAATGCTCTTAACCTCTGAGCCAACTCTCCAGCCCCACTTGCTGCTTTTACAATAGGAACTTGGTTCAGTTTAACCATCACCCACGTGGCAGTCACAACTGTCTGTAAAGTCCTAGGGGATCCAATACTCTTTTGGTTACCACAGACACCAGGCACATACTAATATATACATAAAATAAGATAATATAATCTTCAAATTATTATTATAAATGATGTTATGTATTTTTATTTCATGAGCTTTGGTGTTTTGTCTGCATGTATGTCTGTGTGAGGGTGCTAGGTTCCTTGGAACAGGAGTTGCAGACAGTTGTGAGCTGCCATGTAGGTGCTGGGAATTGAACCCAGGTCCTCTGAAAGAACTGCCAGTGCTCTTAACCATTAAGCCATCTTGCCAACCCCATAAGATAATAATTTAAAAAAGTAAGAGAGAGAGAGATAGCAGGGGCCAGAGAGACGGCTCCACAGGTAAAGGCACTGGCCATCAAAGCTTATGACCAAAGTTCCACTTCCTGAGGAAGTTCAGCCATTACTGAATAAGGAAGAAAATGATCTCCACACACATACCTCCAAAGTACTAGGATCAAAGGCATGAGACACATGCCAGTCTTGCTTGTTTTTGCCAATAAAAAGAAGTCTTACTAAAAAAATATCGATAGGGGCTGGTGAGATGGTTCAACAGTGAAGGTACCTGTCACCAAGCCCAGCAATCTAAGTTTCGTGCCTGGGGCCTACACCATGAAAGCAGAGGCTGACTCTTGCACACTGTTCTGGAACGCTGCCCACCGTGGGTGCCTGCATCAGTTAGCTATGGAGAAAATGCCCACAGGGGCTGGAGGGATGGCTCCGTGGTACAGAGCACTTGCTGCTATGCATGCACACAGGCATGCCCACAAAATAGTTTTTGAGACAGAGTCTTATTGTGTATCTCTGACTAACGTGGAATTTGATGTGTAGACCAGGCTAGTCTTGAACTCACAGAGATCTGCCTGCCTCTGCCTCCTGAATGCTGAGATTAAAGGTGTGTGCCACCATGCCTGGTTCACACAAAATAATTTTTAAGTACAATTTGAAAATCACGTATATATTTATGTAATCCAATACATGTATTTGCATCTGTAGACCAGGCTGGCCTTGAACTCACAGAGATACACCTGCCTATAACTCAGGAGTGCTAGGATTAAAGGTTGAGATTTATGTGTGTCACCATTGATAGGCCTTAAACAGTTTGTTATTGTTTTTGTGTTTTCCTTGCCTTTTTTTTTTTTTTTTGATGGTGCTGGGAATCAAACCCTGGACCTTGCACATACTAGGCAAGTGCCCTACTACAGAGCTCCACCCACTCACACTCCCTTGGTTTTTGAGCCTCAGCCTTCCTATATACCCAGTATAGTCTCTGATGGAGCAGGAGCATCCTCTTGCCTGTCTACCAAGGGCTGGTGGGTGTCACAGGTATGTGCCACATAGCTTGATGAAAACACGGAACTCTGAAGATAGGGGGCAGAGTGTGATAGATCAGTGTTCCCAGGAAATCCCCCCCATCATACTCACTGGCTGGCTTTTTTGCAGGCTGAAGATCTGCCACCTCGGCCAGGCTGCCTGTGAAGATCTGGCCTCCAGCCTCAGCACGAACCAGAGCCTGACAGAGCTAGACCTGGGTCTGAATGACCTAGGGGATCCTGGGGTGCTTTTGCTGTGTGAGGGCCTTGGGCACCCTGACTGTAGACTCCAGACCCTCCGGTGAGTGGGATTGCCAGTTTAGCATCCTTGCCCTGTCTTCTCTGCCATGGAGGTCATGGTGCCTCCCAATTCCTCACCAGCTCAAGCTACAGAATTTTGCTTTCAAGATTTTCTGCCACGGGGCCTTTACACAAGCCTCTGACATCCCCTGAAATTGCCGTTCTGATCTGCTGTCCACTTCATTTTCAGGGCAGATTGGCTCACCCTTCCAGTCTCAGAATGGATACTACTTACAGAAGTGAGCTTCTGTTCTGTTTGGCTTTCTGTAACTGTGATAAAGAGTATGACCAGAGGCGACCTGGGAAGGCAAGGGTTATAGTTTGTCACTGAGGGAAGCCTAGGCAGAACCTTGAAGCAGGAAAAACCATGAAGAATGCTGCTTACTGACTAGTTCTCTTTGACTGGCTCTGCTAGCTGTTAGTATGCAGCCCAGGCCTATACTACCCACAGTGGGCACCTACATCAATTAACCATCAAGAAAATGCCTACGATGGGGGGCTGGAGAGATGGCCCAGAGGTTAAGAACATTGACTGTTCTTCTAGAGGTTCTGAGTTCAATTCCCAGCAACCACATGGTGGCTCACAACCATCTATAATGAGATCTGGTGCTCTCTTCTGGGGTGTAGGTTTGCATGCAGGCAGAACACTGTACATAATAAATAAATAAAACTTTTAAAAAAAGAAAAAGAAAATGCCTACGATGACTGGAGAGAAGTCTCCTCAGCAATTAATAGCACTTGCTCTTACAGAGGACCTGGGTTCTGTTCCAGCACCCACAATGTGGTTCACAACCATCTATAACTGATCATCTGTAACCCCAGTTCCAGGAGCTCTAACACCCTCTTCTGGCCTGCGAAGACATCAGCGATGCATGTGATGCACATACAAGCAGGCAAAATACTCATACACCGTAAAGTAAAAATAAATGTTTTTTAAAGGTGTATTTTTAGCCCAGTACCGTAGTGCACGCCTTTAATCCCAGCACTCGGGAGGCAGAGGCAGGTGGAGGTCTTTGAGTTCCAGGCCAACTCGATCTATATAATGAGTTTCAGGATAGACAGTGAGACCCTGTCTCTAAATAAATAAATAAATAAATCACCCTGGTCTACACAGAGTGTTCCAGAACATCCAGGGCTATATGACTCAGTGGGAAAAGGTGTTTTGCTGGCAAGCCTGACGATCTAAGTTCAAATCCTGAAACCTACATGGTAGAAGAAGAGAACCAACTCTCATAGCTTGTCTTCTGACATTGTGGCAAAGCAGCGTATGTACAGATGTATGCTCGTGCACACACACTACTAACTTTAAAAAAAAATGTAAAGCCCAAGGTTAGAGAGATGGCTCAGTGGTTAAGAGCACTGCCTCCTCTGCCAGAGGACCTGGGTTCAATTTCCAGCATCCACATGGCAGCTCATAACTGCTTGTAACTCCCATTTCAGGGTAAAACACAAAACGCACGTAAAATAAAGATAAATTGTTTTTTAAAAAGGTAAAACCTGGCTGGGTATGGTGGCTGAGACCTTTAATCTCAGCACTGAGGAAGCAGGGCGACACAGAGAATACTGTCTCAAACACACACACACACACACACACACACACAAAGGAAAATATCTTTAAAACATTTTTACAAATATTAATTTTATTTTTGCATATGTACTTTTGTGAGTGTATGAGTGCCCAGAGAAAGGGGGTCTCACATCCTCTGTCATATGCTTTTACTTTTTTTTTTTAAGACAAGGTTTCATGCAGCCCAGACTAACCAACCGACTGACCTCAAACTTTCTTTTTTTTTTAAATATTTATTTATTTATTATGTATACAATATTCTGTCTGTGTGTATGCCTGAAGGCCAGAAGAGGGCACCAGACCTCATTGCAGATGGTTGTGAGCCACCATGTGGTTGCTGGGAATTGAACTCAGGACCTTTGGAAGAGCAGGCAATACTCTTAACCATTGAGCCATCTCTCCAGCCCCCGACCTCAAACTTTCTTATGTAGCTTAGGACAACCTTGAACTCCTGATCTCCCTGCTTCTACCTCCCAAATATGATAACCACAGAGGATAAACACCACACCCATTTACACAACACTAGGGATGGAGCTGAGGGCTTTGTGTATCTTAGGCATGTACTCTTTATCAACCACCTGCCTTTCTTCTTCTTCTTTTTTTTTTTTTTTTTGGTTTTTCGAGACAGGGTTTCCCTGTAGTTTCTAGAGCCTGTCCTGGAACTAGCTCTTGTAGACCAGGCTGGCCTCGAACTCAGAGATCCGCCTGCCTCTGCCTCCTGAGTGCTGGGATTAAAGGCATGCGCCACCACCGCCCGGCCCTTTATTCTTTTTTAGATTAAAAAAATTCTACATATTTGACTTTTTGCCTGCATGTGTGCTTGTGACCAAGTGCATGCACAGAGGCCAGAAGATGGCTTTAAATTGCCTGGGACTAGAGTTATAGCCAGTTGGGAGCTGCCTGGGCCCTTGTTTTCTATCCTGTCTTCCTCTCTGCTTTCTCACCTTTTGCCTCTCTAAGGTGGGCAACGCCTCACCCCTACACCCAGCATACACATTTGGCAATTAAGCCCAGTCCTGGTGACATTGCTGAAATTTATAGGGCAAACTCAGTTTGGCCATCTCTTCCTCTAGGTTGGGCATTTGCCGACTGGGCTCAGACGTTTGCGCAGGGATTGCCCGTGTGCTCCAGGTCAACACCGGCCTCCAAGAGCTGGACCTGAGCTTCAATGACTTGGGAGACAGGGGCCTGAGGCTGCTGGGAGAAGGACTGCAGCATCCGGCCTGCAGACTCCAGAAGCTGTGGTAAGTGTTTTCCTTGGGAGGAAGGGGACAGGAGTAGGGTGGGGATGTTAATGGAGCGGTGCTGGGATTAAAGGCATGCACCGGCCGCCACCACCACCTGGTTAAGCAGAAATGTTAAGGCTAACTTCAGCTTCATAACTAGAATCAGGCCAGCTTGAGCTGTAAGAGATGCTACTTCAAAAAACAAAACAGAAAAAAATAATGGCTGTTTTTATTGTAAAAACAGGAAACACATTAAGAAACATGACGGGGGGGGGGAGGGGGCGGGCAGGCTGGCTCACGCCTTTAATCCCAGCACTTGGGAGGCAGACTGGTCTACAGACTGAGTTCCAGGTCAGGCTCCAAAGTTACAGAGAAACCCTGTCTTGGAAAAAGAGAGAGACAGAGACAGAGAGAGAAACCAGAGACAGAGTAGATTTCCCCATCCTCCAAAAAGCAACCTCCCACCACACACACAAAAACAGGTGACAAACTTCTGGTGTGGAGGAGCATTTATTAATTGTGTAGCTGAAAAGACCAGACTTCAGGCATGGACTGATTTGGGCATTTTCCTTTCATCTATGTCTGCATCTGGGTCTGCGGGTATCCACAAAGACCAGAAGATGGCATCAGATTCCCATTCTCCCCTTCATTATCAGGTGTTGCGAACCAACAAACTTGGTACTGGAAACCACACTTGGGTCCTCTAGGAGAGCAGTCTTAACCCACTGAGCCATCTTTCCAGCTCCTGCTGTTGGGATGTGTGGCTTCTGTGACTTGTTACTATACCGGCCCCACTCTCAGGCTGACCCTGCTTCACAGCAGGATCGCTGCTGGGCTGTTCTGCCTACTCGGTCCAGACTACGTTTTCTTTTTCCTCCCTGGCTGTTCTGGTACCCACACTGTAGACCAGGCTGCACTGAAACTCAGAGATCTGCCTCCCTCTGCTGGGATTACAGGTGTGAGCCACCATGACTAGTCTTCCAAATCACGGTTTTCTCCACTCCCCCCACCCCACCCCCGCGATCCAGACAGGGTTTCTCTGTTTAGCTTTGGAGCCTGTCCTGGAACTAGCTCTTGTAGACCAGGCTGGCCTTGAACTCATAGAGATCTGCCTGCCTCTGCCTTCTGAGTGCCACCACCGCTGGCTCCCAATCTACATCCTTAACAAGCTGCAGGCGTTGGATTTATCATTTATTGAATATATGTTCTCTGGGGACAGAAGCCTGTTGAGGGCTGAAGCCATCCCTACCTCTACTCTTTTTAAAAAAATATTTATTTATTTGTTTGTTTGTTTGTTTATTTATTTATTATGTATACAATATTCTGTCTGTGTGTATGTCTGCTGTCTGTCTGTATGTCTGTTGTCTGTCTGTATGTCTGCTGGCCAGAAGAGGGCACCAGACGTCATTACAGATGGTTGTGAGCCACCATGTGGTTGTGGTTGCCGGGAATTGAACTCAGGACCTTTGGAAAAGCAGGCAACGCTCTTAACTGCTGAACCATCTCTCCAGCACCCCCACCTCTACTCTTACATCCAAATTTAGCTCCAGGCTAAAACTGAGGAACAATTAAGTGTAAAAGGAAATCATTGACCAGGGATCCAGTCTATAATAACTCACATTGGTATAACTTGTATTATTTTTTTGTCTCCAAGTCCTCCCCACCACCACCCCTTGGTTATTCTGTGTTGCCATGACTGTCCTGAAACTCAGCTTTGTAGATGAGGGTAGCCTTGAAGTCAGAGATCCAACTGCCTCTGCCCACCAAAGTGAAGCTAATTTAATTAGAGTTACCTGTGTGAGCATGGTAGGGAGGATACTTGCTAAGGGCTACACCGCTCACCAAGGAGTGTGTCCAGCAACCACTGGATGGGCTTATGCCTGTTTCCTTTAAACCTGATCACCTCAAAATCAGCACCCCAATTCCCTGAAAAGCTCAACCTTACCCACCTTCGACTTGTCTTCTGCAGGCTGGACAGCTGTGGCCTCACATCAAAAGCCTGTGAAGACCTCTCTTCCATCCTGGGGACTAGCCAGACCCTGATGGAGCTTTATTTGACCAACAATGCCCTGGGGGACACAGGTGTCCGGTTGCTGTGCAAGAGGCTAAGGCATCCAGGGTGCAAACTTCGAGTCTTGTGGTGAGATATGATCCTGATTGCTTGGGGACAATGGGGGATTTGAGAATGCTGGGCTCAGATTTGGGGGTAGGAATACTGAATGATTGAGATGTGTTAACAAGTGGATAAATAAGGGGCTGGAGAGATGGCTCAGTGGTTAAGAGCACCAGCTGCTCTTCCAGAGGACCTGGGTTCAATTCCCAGCACCCACATGACAGCTTACAACTATTTGTAACTCCAGTTCCAGGGGATCTGACACCTTCACACCAATGCACATAAAATAAAGTTAAATTAAAAAAAAACCTGGATAAAAACTCTGGAGAGATAGCTCAACAGTTAAAAGCACTGGCTGTTCTTACAGAGGACCTGAGTTCTGTTTCCAGCACCCTTGTCAGGTGGCCACATCCACCTGTAATTCTAGCTCCCTTGGATCCAGCCCTGTTTTCTAGCCTTCACGGGCATGCCCCCACCTCACACCCACACAGACATACATATATGTAAATAATAAAAATAAAATAAACTGGATAAACACAAGGTGGAGCTATTTCACTCACGGAATTGGGTATAATACATGAGATCAGTACTTATGCAACATGCTAGCTGGGAATTAGACTTAATAGGTAGTCCTCAAACACTCCATCCCCCTGCCTCAGCCTCCTGAATACTGGCATTGCAAGCACGTTCAGTACGCCTTTATTTCCTATTCTTTTAAATGAAGCCAGTCTCAACTGAGTCTGTTATTTACCCATGCTTGACATGTTTTCCCCACCGTGGTGTCTGCACCTGTATATAAGAATACAAGTTGGATTTCCCTGTGGTTCTTATTTATTAATGACTAAAGACACCTAAAACTGGGAGTAAGGAACCCAGAGTGGTGGGGAACATATTTGATTACAGCACAGGAACGCCCTTGGCAGGTAGATCTCTAAGAAATCCAGGTCAGCCAAGGCTGAAGAAGTAGTCTCCAACAAGCAAACAAACAATTGGAAGTAAGGAGGCTGGAGAGGTGGCTCTGTGGCTAAGAACACTTGTGTTCGAGGCCAGCTTGTTCTACAGAGTTCCAGGACAGGTTCCAAAGCTACAGAGAAACCCTGTCTTGAAAAACAAAATCAAACAAATAAAGAACACTTGTTCTTGCAGAGATCAGTTCCCAGAACCCACTTTGTGGTTCACAACCAGTTCCAGAGGATCTAATAACCTCTGCTGACCTCCATTAACACTGCAATATGAGGTTCAGTCGTACATGTATGCAAAATACTCACACATAAGACAAAACTAAAGGGCTGGTTAAAGCATCTACTGCCAAGCTTGGTAACCGGAGTTCACTCCTGAGGACCCTGAGGACCCTCGTGGATAGAAAGGAAAATATATGCAGGTTGATTTCTGGCCTCCACAGGCACACCTTCACACCAAAAACAAACAAAACAAAACAAAACAAACCTAGGAGTATACATCCCAGCATTACAGGGGGCTGAGGCAAGAACCCAGGTTCAAGGCCAGTCAGGGCAACTTCGTGAGCCTCTATCTCAAAATGTGAGCTAGGAGGACGGCTCATGGCTCGTCAGTAGAGTGCCTGCCTGCCTAGCACACACAGAACTGTAAGTCCCAACGCTGCAAATAAGTATTTAAAATTTTGCATTTATTTGCTTTCCAGAGTTCCACAGCACTTGTACAAGTCTGAGTGAGGCCAACTTGAGATGAGTGCTCTCTGGGTAATAAGCATGGCAGCAAAAGACTTTATCCTGAGTCATCTCTGTTACCCCTTCCCATAATATTTTGTGATGGCTAGGTGGTTTAAGAACACTGGTCATTCTTCCAAAGGACTTGGGTTCAATTCCTACCACCAACATGGCAGTTCAGAACTGTCTAACTCCAGTTCCAGGGGATCTGGCTCCCTCACGCAGGCAAAACCCCAATGTACATAAAAAAAGAAATCTTCAAAAAAAATAATAATGCGATTTGGATTGTTGCAGGGCAGTGGTGGTGCCTGCCTTTAATCCCAACACTTGGGAGGCAGAGACAAGAGGATCTCTGCAAATTCGAGGCCAGCCTGCTCTACAGAATGAGTTTTAGGACAGCTATGACTACACAGAGAAACCCTGTCAAAAAATAAACCAAACAAGAGAGATTTTGATGGTTAATTGTGTATGTATGTTTATGTACACATGCATTTCTGGTGATATTGGCCAGAAAATGAATGTCGGACCCCTTGGACCTGGAGTTCAAAATGGCCCTGTGGAACTGAACTCCAACCCTACACAAGAGCAGGAAACACTCGATCCAGCCCCAACTGAGTAGTTTTCTCCTCACCCAGTTAAAGGAGGCTATCTTTTTTTTTTTTTTTTTTTTTTTTCCGAGACAGGGTTTCCCTGTGGTTTCTAGAGCCTGTCCTGGATCTAGCTCTTGAAGACCAGGTTGGCCTCGAACTCAGAGATCTGCCTGCATCTGCCTCCCGAGTGCTGGGATTAAAGGCGTGTGCCACCACCGCCCTGCAAAGGAGGCTATCTTTTCAGTCACCTTAGTGACAGTTCTCCCGCTTTGTCTCCAGGCTGTTTGGAATGGACCTGAGCAAAATGACCCACAGGAGGCTGGCAGCACTTCGAGTCATAAAGCCGTACTTGGACATTGGATGCTGAGCACTGCTGCAGCATCAGAATGGAGGCGACCAGGATCTTTTTATTCCCTCAGATAGCTACAATGCAAGCACTTTGTGGCAGAGGTTCTGTGCTGAGTGATGGAGTTAAGAGGATTAAAAATTCAAGGTCACCCTAGGAATCAGAAACCAGAGACCCTGACTTGGGGTAGGAGGCCCAAAAAGTACCAGTTGGCAAAAATGTTTGTTCTGCTTGAGCCATTAACAATCTTTGATGAAGCTCTTTGGATTTGATGTTGACTCCATGCAGATCATTTAAGACATGGATTGGCTGGTTACCAGGTTTGAAGAGCTGTAATAAGACAGCACAACGAAATCCGAGGCTTGGAAATTTCAGTCATCAGACCAAGGCTCCCACCTACTGGCCAAAGTCTAAAACTACAACAGACTAAAATAAGCCCCCCAGAGAACATTGTACATGCAGGGAGGAGTGTTTAGAGGTTTCTGTATAACCTGTCCTGGAACTTGCTCTGTAGACCAGACTTGGCTTGAAATTTTTGTTTTTGTTTTTTTGAGACAGGGTTTCCCTGTAGTTTCTAGAGCCTGTCCTGGAACTAGCTCTTGTAGACCAGGCTGGCCTCGAACTCAGAGATCCGCCTGCCTCTGCCTCCAGAGTGCTGGGATTAAAGGCGTGCGCCACCACTGCCTGGCCTTGGCTTGAATTTGGGTTCTGCTTCCCAAGAAGCAGTTATTTGTGCAGCAGTACGAGCTTATTTTCCAGGGGTGATTCAGTAGCAATAACACAGAACCCTTGCAGATAGTGGCTCATACTTGCCTGCAAACTTAAAACTGTACACTAGAAGTGTTGCCCCAGAAGCCAAGTAGGCTGGGGCTATAGGCCAAAGGTTCCAGAGGTGAGATCTAATAAGCTCCAGGACTGCTTTGCTAGTCACACATTGTGAGGCCTCAAAACATGTAGCAGACTAGACTTGTGGACCAGCTAAGACTGGCTACCTAGCATACATGAAAACCCATCCTTAGGAAGTATAGATTGCATGCCTGGTATTGAGAGTTTGAGGTGTGCCTGTTATCTGGGCTGTGCATGTTAACAGAGGCAGTCTTTAAGGGCAACAGGCTTGAACTCCAGAGTACAGTCCAACCATGCCAACTCCAGGGCAATAGCTAGCTTAGCTCCTGGCATTAGGGTTATATAACCTGAGAAAGCCTGCCACTGAACAGGACCAGAGATGCATCATACATTAAGCATATGCCCAGTCAGTCTGACTTACTGGGGATTTCACCTGGCAGCATATATACCCTATTTCCTGAAGCAGCATGTGTGCTCTCATTCAGTCTGCATGTGAGCATACAAGTCTCAAAGTGCTTCACTATTTGGACATGGATTACTGGTAATTTTAAAGCCTTGTTCATTACCTCCCATTTTCCCCACTGTACTTGAAGCCATTCATTAACACCTGTTCTGTCCCAGTCCTTACAGCCCTCCCACCTGGGGAAGTCCCTGGGGCTGAATAAGGGATCCACTAACGTGCAAGGGGACACAGCTTATGCATAGACTTAAGCATAAATTTAGACTTAATAGACTTAAGCCCCAGACCACATGGAACTGCATAAAATAGAAGTCCAACCCTGCCATATAGGTTAACAGAAAACAAACCATTAAGTGCCAAACAAAACTTTTATTCAAAAATTGCAAAACATTAGGGTTAAAATTCTCAGCACCCACAACCAGGAAACCCATGCTCATACTACAGAAGCTCCCACTGGAGCTTAAAGTCTTTTCAGGAATGGGGGAGCCTGAAGGGTGCTTCACAGGTGAAACTCAAATGTCGTAGCACTTTCTACTAAGTCCAGAATAGTGCTCCACATTTGAGTTTCACCAAATGAGCAATTCTGTCGACTGAAGTCCCTTGGGCTGAAGCTCCACGCTGGTTTCTCCACACAGCAACACACAAAATGGAAGCACTTTCCGCTTTTAAAGGCTGGGAGAGGGCCTCCATTTTGAGTATGGCTACCTGGAACATTGACCGGGACTGGAAAAAAAAAACAGCAGAGACCACATGCAAACTGAACATTCCCCACCCATCCACTTCAATCTCCCATTTCCCGGGAAGGCTCACTGAGCCCCTATATCCACTGCACAGTGAGTGGTACCCACAGACAACACCCAAATGTTTTAACACTTTCCACTTAAAGAGAAGAGAGCTAACATTTGAGTGCCATCAGATGGGCAGGCAACGATCTTCCCAAGCTGCTTTCTCAATCGGCAATTCTCAAAACTTGGTGGCACTTCTTCCCTAAACAAAGAAAGTGTCTCCATAGTTTGAGTATTGCAGGTTAAGATCTGTGGATCCGTGGTAATTAAACTGGAAAAAAAAAAATGGGGTCAACCCACCCCTGGCTATCTCCCCCAGGCAAGCCTTATATACACTACTGCAAGCAGGAGTTTTCCCAAACCTCCCCCCACCCAAAGCCTATATGCAAATAGGCCTAACAGGAGTAGTTTCTAAATCTAAACTGTCATGAAATATGGCAGTCACTTCAGCCAACACTTCCTGCCCCCAAATCCCCCTCCCTAGTGCTCACCAAGTTCCGACTTCTCCAGCACCAGTGAAGTAGGGGAAAGGAATTCACCTTTGGCCTTCAAGGCGGCAGTAACTCCGGCTGTAACTGGATGGGGCTGGGTTTCCAGATGCCTCGTGCGTACAGAGACCAACAAAATGGATGCACTTTCTGGACAAACCTCAGAAGAGGGCTTCCACTTTGATCGTCACTGTGCGCACCACATCCCAGCGGATCGTAACTAGCTTCATGATCCCAGGTGTCCTTACTTGGAAACACATGGGACCCACCCGTTATACCCAATAGCACTTGCACAGAACTCGAGAGTAAGCCACGAGCCACCAGAACCTCGCCGAATTTTCTCAATCGGTAACACTCAAAATCTGGCGGCACTTTTCTTCAAAGAAAAAAAAAGAGCCCCCAGTTTGAGTATCACAGGTTGAGCATCCCAAAGTCAGTACAGTTCACATTAGAAGGCTCAAATATCCCTTTCATCCCAACCCTAAGATATAAGGGTAAAAAGAACTAGTTTCAAAATGTAACCGTTGTAGCTCGCTCAACTCTCACTACCCGGCTCCTTTAAGGAGCAAGAAACATACTATACCCTTAGTCCCATCACACCCTGGTCACACTATGCCTGAGCTCAGCACCTATGCACAAATGCTTCCCAGTTGATCACTTTAGGCCTGCCAACATAGATACAGGGTTCCCCACACAGTGGCACACAAAGTGGAAGCACTTTCTAGTTCTGTCTCAGAGAGGGCCTCCACTTTATTGACCACTATGTGAGTGGTCCGATCCCTCAAGCTTGGGCCTTGACTCAAGGTTCCCGACACCGCTACTTGTTGCTGGCTATTGGGCAGGAAGTCCGCGTCCTTCCCGAACCTTCCCAATCTGCAATATTCCTTCACTCCATCCATGGCCGGAAACCCCGCTCACATAACATTCTAAGGTACCCCAGACACGTGACAATAAGGGACAGCGTAGAGCCCCAGGTCCTGAGTGCCCCACACTACTGGGCTGCCAGATAAGCCACTAAAATGGCTAGGCTTTTACTGGCCGAAGGAAATCGCCGTTTTCTCAACCGGTAACGCTCAAACCTGGCGGCACTTTTATTCAAAAACAAAAAATGCCCCCACAGTTTGAGTACCACAGGCTGAGATGGTTCAGAGTCACGCAAACAGGAAAAATTTACCCGCCAGAAAGCTGAAGAAATTGAATCCATGCCTTCAATTCGCGCCCAAAACCTGTATGTTGAGAACAGATGAGGTTAGTACCGGTTCCAAAACTAACCCAAGTATGGACTAAAAAAGCAACCAGAAATATTGCCTGGGACCCTCGACCTCCTTCACTCACACCCATGGTCTGTAACTTACACCAATCTTATTCCCGGCACACATTTCTACTCTTAGAAGTCTGCCTACCTTTTTACCTCACCTGGGATTAAACCGAGCTGACTGTGGAGCCAAGAGACGAAACTCACGGCTGTGTTGCCTTAAAACTCTAGCTTAAAATAGTTTAAAAAAATAAGGCCTGGGAGGCAAACAGATCTGACTTTTACTCAGTCTGGCCCATGTAATCACGTCTCCAACCCGCTCAATATATGTAACGTCCAAAAAGAGACCATTAATATCAAGACTACTATTGCCCCTCAAAGCCAAGGATCCTGAAACTGAATGAAGGGGGAAAAAAAAAAACCAAAAGACACACAAAATTACCTTTCCTAAGGAGAAAGCCGACCGCAGAACGTGGCGCAGGAGCCAGTCACCGGGAGCACAAACACGACCCTCGAGGTGTAGAGGAGAAGTCTCTGGGAAGGGGGAAAGGCTCTAGGTTCTTATATAGTCTGAGGGCTCATTGGCCCCCTGGACTGGGAGGCTCTGGTACCCCTCCCCCACCTGGGGCCATCCTTACCCAACCCACCCAGCTTCCTCTGCGCTGAGCTTCCCTGGGGCAGAATGACCTTCACCGTTTTTTTTTTTTTTTCTCCCCCTTCTAGCAGAGGAAATGGATTTGTTTGTTTGTTTTTTGTTTTTTAACAGCCAGGTAGGGTGGTACCTTTTTTTCTTGTACTTGGTGAGGCAGAGGCTTGTGAGGTGGGGGACAAATATATCGTGAAATTCAGTCTTCAAAATATTAATAAAATGAATAAAGGGAGTCATCACGTCTTGGGAAGCCTTTTCAGCATGCAGCTAGGTCTTAGATTTGGGGAAGCAGATAATGATGTGGATTTGGCTCCATATAGTGACACACACCTTTAACCCCAGCATTTGGGAGGCCGGTAGATAGATCTCTTGAGTTTAGTTTAGGGACAAGACTACGACGAGAGACTCTGTCTCAATGAGTAACAATAGCAACAAGGATATTGGCTTTAGTCTAGAATACTGGATTCCTTTTTATTTTTTCTTCCTTTATTTTGAGACTGGGTCTTCTAGGGTAGGCTAGGGTAGGCTAGGCTAGCCTTGGGTTCTCTATGTAGCTGAGCATAATCTTGAATCATCCTCCTGTCTTTGCTTTTGCAGTCTGGCCTTGGCCACTATGCCTTGTCTATTCTATATTGGACCTAACCAAGCAAAACACTCCACCAACTTATCTTCATCCTCAGGATTTATTTTGTTTTTGTTTGCTTTTGCTTTGGTTTGGTTTTTTGAGGCAAGTTTCTCTGTGTAACAGCTCTGGCTGTCCTGGAACTAGCTCTGTAGACCAGGCTGGCCTCGAACTCACAGAGAGACTCGTCTGCCTCTGCCTCTCGAGTAAGCCACCACTACCCAGCTTTATTTTATTTTGTATGTGGGGATTTATTTTATTTTGTGTGTGTATGTGTGACAGGATCTTACTATGTAGCTCTAGCCAGCCTGGAACTCACTAGGTAGGCAATGCAGACCATTAACTCACAGAGATCCAACTACTTCTGCTTCCCAGAATAAAGGGCTTGAACTACCAAGCTAGACTATAATGAGCTTTTAAAAACTGCATTTAGAGCCAGGCAGTGGTGGTGCACTACTCCAGCATTCTGGAGGCAAAGACAGATGGACCTCTGAAGTTTCGGGCCGGCCAGGGCTATACAGAGGAAATCCTATCTTGAAAAACAAACAACATTACATTTTATTTTATTTTTTGGTGTGTGTGTGGTGTATCAAGAGGTGTGGTGGGAGCACACAGAGGAGAGGGTAACTTGTGGCAGTGGATTCTCTCTCACAGTGTGGCGCCCAGGGACTGAACTCTCTGGTTTACAGGTTTGGCAGTGAGCACCTTTACTCGATTAAGACAGCTGACAGGCTCTGAAAAGGACAGTTTTGAAAGCCACTAGGGTAAAAGTATAGAAGGAGTTCTGCAGGCTTCCACTGAGTTCACCTTTGTCCCTGAGGCCAAGCAGGGAACTCGGAGTGGAGGAGGGGTGGAGGTGGATTGCTGCTCCCCCCCCCCCCCAAGCTCTTTACTGCCAGCTGCCTTCCAGAGTTCTGACTAAAGCCTTTCTCCAAGGAGTGTGGAACAGACATCTGTCACAAAGGGTCTTTTTGTGGAGTTGAGTTAGTAGCAAGCCTAGCATTTGGCTAACAAGGTTGCATCCAGCTAACATCACCTTGAGGCTGAGGATGAGGCTGAAAAATTGAAAAGTATTTTTCTAGCATGCACTAAACCCTCCCCAACACCATATACACGGGGTGTGGTGGCCTTTGCCAGCTCAGCACTTAGGAGGTGACCGGAAAATCGGGGTCAAGGGTGGCTCTTCATTGAACTGTAGGACAACCTGGGATATATGAAAATGAGCAAAAATGTTCGTTTTGTCTGTGTGCCCTCATCATTGTGCTCCTAGAGTTTTCACCTGGTGCTGAGCAACAGCGATAATGCGTGGGGATCATGCTACAGCTGGGAAGGGAGGCGCCAGGCCAGGCACTGGCTACTGTTCCCCAGTATCCCCCTCCTCTTCTAGTCCTACCAATGTGCAGCCGAGTAAGAGTTCTGTTCCTCATCTAGAGTCTGAGTGGCCCTGAGATTGGCAGAACGATCATAGTCACAGAGCTGAGCCTATGGCTTGAGACTCATTCAATGACTGTTCCGTAGTCACAGAGCTGAGCTAATTGCTTCAGACTTGATTAGTAGAGAAAAATCACCTCTCACAATGCTCCCTTCCCTGGCTCAAGGCCAGGTGCCCCTGCAAGTTCCTAACACACTTTATTCTTTATCATATGTTACATTATGTGAAGTGATTTATTTTACTTTATTTTTTTGTTCCTTTGTGGTTTGGGGGGTGGTATGGGTTATTTATTTATCTTGAGAAATAATACAGTCTCTCTATGTAGGCCAGGCTGGACTCAAACTCAGAAATCTATATGTCTCTGCCTCCTAAGTGCTAAGATGAAAGGTGTATGTTACCATGCCTGTCTGACTTACTTATTTTTTTAAAAAGACAGGGTCCCTATGTTTTCCTCTGGCTGGCCTGAGACTCATTATGAAAAACAGGGCAGTCTCCATTCCCAGATCTCTACCTCCTGAGACCTGGGCTTCTCATTTCATTTATTTGAGTTGGGTGTGTGTGCACATGCCAGGGTGCTCCTTTGGAGGTCAAAAGACAGCCTGCCTAAAGAAATTTCTCCTGGCTGAGCGGTGGTGGCACAGGCCTAGTATCCCAGCACTCGGGAAGTAGAGACAGGTGGAGCTCTGTGAGTTCCAGGACAGACTCTAAAGCTACGGAGAGAAACCTTATGTTGAAAAACAAATTCTCCTGGGACTGAAGAGATGCCTTAGAGGTTAAGAGCATTGGCTGCTGTTCCAGAGGACCCGGGTTCAATTCCCAGTACATGTACAGTACAGCTCACAGCTGTCTGTAAAACCATTCTAAGGGACCTGACTCTCCATCTCTGTGGTCCTATGGAACCTAGAGCACCAGGTTTATGGGCGGTGCCTTTACCCAATGGGCATCTCACGTGCTCTCCCACTACCACCGGTTTCTTTTTTCCTTAAAGAGAGTATGAAAGAAGTTACTGGAAATTTCACAGAACTAAGGAATGAGATTCAACAGCTTGAAATTAGGATCCAAGAAAGGACAACATTTCACCTCTCCAGAAATTCTCCAGGCTGAAGGATGGTCATTTGCATGCCATCAGACTTGGCTGTAATGGTAATGGCCCAGTCTTCCCTCCCTTCCCCACCCAGGCCTTGGCATTGTCTGCTGGACTAGTCATAACAATAAGAATACTTGCTTCCCTAAAGTTCCCTACAGTGTTTGAAATCCTTTTATACACAAAATTAATTGCTGTAATCCCTTTGGCCTGTCAATCAAATGCTTATCCACACCCTGAGTGGACTGGAAGATAATCTTCTTTAAGCCAACCAAGAGTAAACTACCATTTTATGCATATTTTCTTTGGTGAAAGGTGCTATAAGAAAAAATGGAGAAAAAGGTTCCTTTTGGGGATGGCATACCTGGCCCAGTGTGCTTAGGTCAGAATAAGAAAATGAGATTGTTCCCAGGTTAAATTGTTCGCATTTGAACCAGGTGTCCCAATCCTACAGAGGCCTAGACCTGGGAGGCCCATTATGCAGCCATGGTTGATCTAAAATTCACTAAGTCGATCAAGCTGGCCTTGAACTCATAACAGTGGTTCCTGTTCCGGGTTTCTCTGTAGCTTTAGATCCTGTCCTGGAACTAGCTCTTGTAAACCAGGCTGGCCTTGAACTCACTGAGAGCCACGTGCCTCTGCTTCCCTAGTGCTGGGATTAAAGGCTTTTTTTTTTTTTTTTTAAGAATAGTTATTCGATCCAGGAATTTCTGTAAAATTGCTGTGCGGGCTGGTAGCACCCTCCACACGCCACACCCATTCCTCTTTCCATTGTCTCAGGCTGCTTTTCTAGTCGGATCCAGGAACTGAGTCTCTGTTGGGATACCTTGTGACTGTGAAACTTCACTAGCCAGTTCTGTACTGAGAACGTGTTCTGTGGAAACCAGCATGGGGAAGGGGGGCTGGACAAGAATCTCTCCCTTCCCCCTTCTCTCTCTGAGTGTGTGTGTGTGTGTGTGTGTGTGTGTGTTTGGGACTGAACCCAAGAAGCTCTCTCTCACATGTCAGACAAGTATGTCTCAGCCCACACTGCAGTCTTCCTATAGGGCTTATGTTTTCAAGCCTTGTGCTAAATATAATATTCTGTTATGACAAGGTGGCTCGTTATTGAAAAATGATCCCGACACTCCTTAAAGCCTCACAAGGAAAGGCTGGAGGTGTAGAACAGTTGATGGAGCACGTGGCCGGGCCAGCATTCCTTCTAGGCTGGAGGAAAGAAGGGGGAAGGCAGGAAGACTATTGGAAGTATTCGGAAGGTGGAGGCTGCAGAATCTGAAATTCAAAGACATCCTTTGCTATATCTTTGTTGTGAGCCAGACTATGTTATGATGAGACCCTGTCTCAAAAACAAAAGAAGATATAATTGAGTTGGTACATGCTTATAATCACAGTAGTTGTTGAGGAAGAGGCTGGAGGATTACCACACTGGACAGCCTGGGATACAAAGTGAAATTCTGCTTTAAGAAAACTAACAAATCAGCCAGGTGGTGGTAGTGCATGCCTTTAGCCCCAGCACTCAGGAGGCAGAGGCAGGTGGATCTCTGCTAGTTAGAGGCCCACCTGGTTACAGAGTGAGTTCCGGGATTACAACAGAGAAACCCTGGGGGGTGGGGAGGGGGAGAGAAAAGATTATCTTGGTAGGGAAAATGAATTGAGTTTATCTGAACAAAGCTGCAAAATAGGGACTTTAGCCAGAAGAACCAAGCACAGGCTGGGAGTGTTGGGGGTGGAGTGTGTGGAAAATTACTAGGAAGAGCCACCAAGATGGCCTGATTCTTGCTTAAACTGACCCAGCAGGATTCTGGAGAAGGGCAGGCAGGCTTTTCTCTTAACACTTCAAAGGCAGGAGACAGAGTGACTCCTGGAGCTATCTGTGATCAGATACCTAGAATGGTAGGTAACTCAGCAGATTCTTTGCTGAGACTAAATTGAGCTGCTCAAAGATTAGAAGGCTGCCAAGGCCTGGTGGCTGAGCCTCCGGGTTCAAAATACATTCTCTAGAAAGTTCCTCAAAAAAAGCTGGGTGTGGTGATACCCAGCTCACGTGGAGGAGGAGGAGGACGGAAGATCATCCTCCAAGGTCATCCTCCAAAAGAGTTGAAGGCTAGCCTGGGATACTTTAGAGCCTGTCACAAACAAAACAACTGAAAAAATCCAAGCCAGTACTGGTAGTGTTGGTGTCTGCCTTTAATTCCAGCATTTGGGAGACAGAGGCCAGCAGCCTGGTCTACTTAGTGAGTTCAGGGCCGGCTAAGGCTACATTGTAACTTGTTTCATGAAATAAAAACAAAACACCAAGAGACAATCCCACCACTCAGGAGGCTGAGATGTGCTGATCTCTGTAAATATCATGCCAGCCTGGTCTACAGAATGAGGTCCAGGACAGTCAGAGCTGTTACACAGAGAAGCCATGTCTCTGTGTAGAAAAAAAAAAGTGACAGCACCGGAAATGCCCAGAGAATAGAAAAGATAGACCCTCATTTGGGGTTGGAAGAAATGAATATAAGCACAGCAGTAATGGTCTTGTTTTTTGGTTTTTGAGACAGGGTTTCTTTGTGTCTGCCTGGCTGTCCTGAAAGGACTTTGTAGTTCTTTAGTCCAAGTTGGCCTCCAACTCAGAGATCCACCTCTGTCTGCCTCCCGAGTACTGGGATTAAAGGTGTGTGCCACCATGCCCAGCGAGCAGTAATGGTCTTTTTTTCCCAGACAGGGTTTCTCTGTGTATCTTTGGCTGTCCTGGAACTCATCCTGTAGACTAGGCAGGCCTCCGAACTCACAGAGATCCACCTGCCTCTGCCTCCCAAATGCTGGGATTAAGGGCATGCACCATGATGCCCAGCTAGCAGTAATATTCCTTAACATTTACTTCCTGAACTATAAAATGAACCTACGGTGAGAAGATAAAAGACTGAATTACCACAGTGGGTAGGCCTGGGCCCTGGTAGCAAAACAAGCTGACCTTATCAACAGGCCAATTAAACAGGCCTGTGGTAGAGAAAGCAAAGCAAAGAGGTTCTTTCAATGTGGCCATGCACTGTGAGAGGAGAGACAAATAACAAGGTCCAGTGACCCCCAAGTCTAACTTCTCAGGACTGACATAGGCTTCGGTTTAAGAGAGGTAAATAGGTAAGCACTCATGGTCCTACAGTCAAGGTGTGAGCCTTGATTCATTACTGACAAGCTGACTGGGCTCCAGTGCCTCCAGTAAGGCCTTCTTACAACCTCCAGTACTGTGCGAAATCCTTTCCCTTTTCTGGCTGGCACCAGACTTCAGCCTTCCCTTTTCCCAGAATGAGATTCCTAAGGGCAGTTCTGATGATTCCTTGGGGCTCAGGGGAGGGCCATGAGTCTCTCTTTTTAGTAATGTCTTTTCTTGGAGCTGGAGAGATGGCTCAGTGGTTAAGAGCACTGGTTCAATCCACAGGGTCACATGATCACCCACAACTGTCTCTTACTTTAGTTCCAGGGCACCCAACACCCATGGCAAAATACAAACAATGTACATAAAATAAAAATAAAACATACAGTAGTAAGTATATCTTTCTTTTTTCTTTTCTTTTTTTTTTTTTTTTTTTTGTTTTGTTTTTTGAGACAGGGTTTCTCTGTAGCTTTTGAGCCTGTGCTGGAACTAGTTCTTGTAGACCAGGCTGGTCTCGAACTCACAGAGCCTGCCTCTGCCTCCCAAGTGCTGGGATTAAAGGTATGCGCCACCACTGCCCAGCTGTATATATGTATTTTCTCACCTGCCTGGACAGTTCAAGTGACTCATGTCTGTCCTAGTACTTGGGAGACTGGACACAAGTTCAAGGAGTCCATATAAATTTCTAGTCCAGCTAGGACTATACATAATAAGAATGACTATAAAACAGAGCCAGGGCCGGGCTTAGGGTGACCTTAACCTAGAACCTCTTACCTCCATCCCCAAAAGGTTGATATTGCAGGTATTTCCCTCCAAGGAGGGTCTATGCAATGCTAGGGCCTAGACCTGAGGTTAAGTACCTGGTAAGGGCGCCTTCTACTAGCTGTGTTACATCTCCAGGGACCCTGTTGGTTTTCATAGAGCCTCTCCTAAGGATTCCTGTGGCTTGCCTTATTAAAGGTGGGAGATGGTGAAAGACCACGTCTCCCCAAAGAAAGCCCTGGATAAATCCAGGTCCCCCACCCCCACCCCCATCCCCAGCAGGAAGAAAATAGCCAAAAATCTAAGCAGGAAGAGAAGAATCAGAAATCTAGGATTAGGCGGTTCAGTGACTGTGTTTCAGGAACTAGCTGAAGATAAAGTTAGATTGTAATCTTGAGAATAATCTTGAGAAACAGGGAGTTTCCCCCTTGTGATTATGATTGGTATTTTGGAATACTGTGTTTCAGGAACTAGCTGATTATGACCTTGAGAGTGGTCTTGAGAGGCAGGGAGTTGCCCCCTTGTGATCATCCCTGGTATTTTCGGAATTTTCTACACCCTCCCTGCCCCTTTAGGATCACTGGGCTATGGTTTCTTCCCTAAAAATCTCCTTTTCCCAGTCACTCAGGGTCGAGCTCTTCCCCTGCGTGGGTTATGAGTCTCGGCCCCAGTGCACTGGTTCCCGTCTCATCTCATTGATTAAACCTCGGGTGATTGCAGCAAGGACGGTCTCTCGTGAGTTACGGGGGGGGGGGGGTCGTGTTATCCTGAGACTTGAGTGAGAGTCTCCCCACACTGGGGATCTTTCAATGGCCTGGTCTTCAGTACTGGTCACATAAGTTTTAGTTCCAACCTAGTGGTTACTGAATGTCCCAAGTTGGAAACCAGAACGCAAGTTAACCATTAACACTGCTCTTAGCCAGGCAAGATGGCTCACACTTGTAATTTCACCTAGGAGAGGAGGCAGGAGGATTGTCAGGAGTTCAAAGCCTGCTTGGGCCATTCCCAAAACCTGGAGGTTGACCTGTGACTTCCACATCTCCATATCTCATTGGCACATATGGGCAACCAATGTGCATACACAAACACACACACACACACACACACCACCACTACCACCACCACCACCTCCTTTCATTAAGAAAAATAGCTTAAAAAACAAAAGCAAAAAAAAAAAAAAACAAACAAAAAAAAACACCCTTAGGTACACAGGATATGGGGTTCTGCTCCACCCCACCCCCCAGAGATTTTTAGCAGTTTGAAAGAATGAGCTATTCTTAACTGCTCTTTGTCATTAAAAATCTTCCGGGGGGGGGGGGGGGGGACAGATGGCTGAGAGAATTCTTCTCCACTCCTAAATCGTTGCCAGGCCTGAAAACTTCACTTACAATGGATAGATCTGGGAGAGGAAAAGATAAGATAAATTATTTATGGATGCCAGAAGCAGCTCCCAGTTTACAGACTCAAGGAATAGCCTGAAGCCAAACAGCCAAAGTGTGCTGCGTCAATTTAAAGAAACCTTAAGGAAGCCATGACTTGCAGCATGCTAGGAAGGGACTCTCTTACTAGCCATATCTCCAGCCCTTCTTTGGTGGCTAGATTTTTTTTTTTTGTTTGTTTTTTTTAAAGATGTGATCTTTGGATGTCTTCCTCTCTGGCCTGGAAGTTGTTTTGTGGCCCACATTGGCCTTGAACTGCAGAGCAGTCTGCCTAGGTTTTCAGAGTGCTGATACTGCAGGCGGGAGCTTTGGAAAAGTGAATTTCTCCTTGAGATTGCCAGCTCATTAGATAATTCCCCTGCTCTGAGCAGCAGGGTTGTGGCTGCCTTCCCCGTCACACTAGGAGGTTGCCCCATCAAGGGCAAAGTGTATTGCAACAGTCCTGATCCCAAGGAAGATTTTCTAAAGAGACACCTGTACCCCTCCCTTTTGCTATCAGATCATGGAGACAATGGCTCCCAAGGAAATGGAATTTTCCCCAGGAATCTCATGCTGGGCGAAGAGCTGCAGCCAGTGGAGGAAACCTGCCTCCTAGGTAGAGATTCCACACAGTTCTGACAACTGCTCAGGCCACCTTGCTGGAGCCAAGTCAATGATGGGTTAGAGACGGTGGGGATCACACCTCTTCTAATGTCGCAACTCTGCCTGTTGCTCCATTTCAGACAAGTAGCCAGTCTTGCTGGTTTGTGGCTGCAGGGCCTAGGGCCTGGCCTTAACGGCGCCAATAACAACCTGAGTCATGCACAGGGGTGCTGTTTGCGTGGATGGGTGGGAGAGTTAGGCAGTTCAGAAGCAAGCAGCCTTGGGACTACCAGGAAGGAAGAATTTGACTTCCCATGATCCAATATGGAGCAACCATTTTGTGTCTTAGTGAACACCGTTTCTTTCTTCTTTGAAAGAATGTTATTACTATTATTTTTATTTTTTACGAGAAAAGGTTTCACTAATGTAGCCCTGGTTGTCCTTGAACTCACTATGTAGACCAGGCTGATCTACACACACCCTTGCCTCTGCCTATCAAGTGCTGAAACTAAAGGCATACCTGCCTATTTTTTATCGATTAATTTTCTTTTCTTTTTTTAAAAATTATTTATTATGTATCCAATGGTCTGCCTGCATGTGTCCCTGCAGACAGAAGTTGGCACGAAATCTCATCACCAGTGGTTGTGAGCCACCATATGGCTGCTGGGAACCGAACTCAGGATCTCTGGAAGAGCAGTCAATGCTCTTAACCACTGAGCTATCTCTCCAGCCCTCGATTAATTTTCTAAGATTTATTTTATATATGTGTGTGAGTGGCTGCATGTACATTTGTCTGGTGCCCCAGAAGCGGACATGAGATCCCTTGAAACTGGAGTTACAGATGTTTCGGGGCTGCCATATGGGTTCTGAGAACTGAACTCTGAACCCTGGTCCTTTGCAAAACAGCAAGTGTTTTTAAACTGCTGAACAATCTCTCCATCTCCTTCTTTGGTTTTTATTTGTTTGTTTTGTTTCTTTGTCTTTTTTGAGACGGGAATTCTCCGTGTAGCCCTGGCTAAAACTGACTTTGTAGATTTGCCTGAGTGCTGGGATTAGAGGCATATTTATATGGGGGTCTGTGTATGTATAAGTGTTGGTGGGTATCTCTCAGAGGCCACAGGAAAGTGCAGGCTCTCCTGGGTTGTAAGCAGCTATGTGGGTGCTGGGACACGAACCCAGATCCTCTACAAGCCCAGCAACCACTGTTAATTGCTGAGCCATTTACTGTTACTTTTTGTGAAAACCTTCTAAGTAGATAGTTGCAGAGAGCCCTGTCCGGGTAAGCCGGGTTTGAACTCATGAATCTTGCTCCAGTTGCGTTCCCACCTAAAAAGCAGCCCCCCAACTTCCTCAGCTCTCCATTCCCCCACAACCCCACCCCAGCTCCACCTAGTGTTGTCCCCTGACTGCCAGATAGGGAGAAGTTGAGAAGGCCGCTTCTTGTCTTTTCCAGAGATGGCCTCGTTCTGTCTGCCCCCTAGTGTTTGCATAAAAAACTGCGTCTCCTTGCTTTGTTTTCCTGATGGCTTGTTAGGTTTCCTGATGGCTTGTAAGGTTTGGAAGGAAGTTAGGGGTTTAGATCTGGGTCACATTTTAAGTGTGCACAGGCTTTTTCAATGGAAAACAAACGCCTGAAGAATTTCTTAAATCTAAAATCGTTTGGGAGGTACCATGAAGCCACAGATTAATGTACCACCCTCCAACCGCCATACACACCTCCTTGAGAATTAACTCCAAACTCTCAGGGAAATGGAAACAAAACTATTAATAATAGAAGGTATCCAATTCTGGTTAAAAACCAAAAGATGTTAACACACCCATCTTGAACAGAAATTCTCTGCAGCCTGTAAGCTACAAATGTAGACAGACATAGACTGTCATCTGTAAATCATTTTACCGTCCCAGTCCCCAAGTAACACTTTGAACAATGGAACATGTTTTACACACAGAAACTGCAAGCTTGGACATTCTGGACAAATGGGAAATTTACATAGCAAAGATATTGTAACAATTTGTATTTTAGGTTTTTGTTTCCACACAGTATTTCTCTGTGTAGCCTGGGCTATCCTGGAACTAGTTCCTGTAGACCAGGTTGGCCTTGGACTCACAGAGGTGTGCCTGCCTCCCGAGTCCTGGGATTAAAGGTATGTGCCACCACTGCCCAGTGGGTTTAAGATTTTTTGTTTGTTTCTTTGTTTGTTGAAACAGGATTTCTCTGTGTAGCTCTGGCTGTCCTAGAACTCACTCTAGACCAGGCTGACCTCAAATTCAGAGAGCCATGTGCCTCTGCCTCCTGAGTACTGAGATTTAAGGCATGTACCATCACTGCCAGGCAACCACATATTTTTTAAAAACAGGTCAGTGTTCTTGGTGCTCTCTGTTTAGGTGACTGTTAGCCAGGGTTATACTGCCTGCCTCACAAATTTTGCCCTTAGGGTAAGAGGACCAGGGCCTTCCTGCCTGCCTGGCCGAATTACATTTCTTTTGAGACGGGAACAGAGCCTAATAGGTCACAGTCTCGGTAACTAAATCTTGCAAAAATTACATTTTAGAAGGGTATTTTGACACTTTCATTTAGTTCCAGCACTAGGGAGGCTGAGGCAGAAGGATCTCTGAATTTGAGGCCAGCCTGGCCTACGGAGTGAATTCCAGGACAGTCAAGAGAAACCCTGTCTTGAGAGGGAGACGGGAGAGAAATACACCTGTAGTAACCATAGACTAATCTAGAATGTCAGTTCTGCTTTTTTCTTTCTGTAGTTTCTAAGAAGTCCGGGTAGTTCATGGTGCTATGTATCTTGCAGTCATATGAGGCTCCTCAGATAAATTCTACTTCTGCATAACTTAATATTTCCTAAGAAAGTTTACTGTCAAATCCTTTACAACACTAATTTATTACTTCAAGCCTCTTCGTCAATGGGACCGTATAGGGTTGGTGTGTGACTCAGTTGGTAGAAGCTTGCCTAGCTTGTGTGAATCAAGCAAGTGCCTATGCCTGTCATCCCAGTATTCTGGAGGTGGGGGATGCCGTGCCAGCGCGGCCCGGATGCCCAGACTAGCGGGTGTGTGTATGTTGTGTGCGTGTGCCGGGATTGAGACACGAAGGCTTCTTTTCAGGTGGAAGATTAGCAACCTTTATTTTGCCTCAACTAAAGCCTTTTATAGCTCTACTGCTTCTGTGGAAAAACACTGGCCAGAAAGAACACAAACATCCTTGTCAATTACAGACCACAAGGACCGTTCTGCTGTTGGTCAGGGGGAGTGAGGGCAGCTAGATCACAACAGGGGGGACCACAACAACAGAAGTTCAAGTCATGACTTCTATAGTCATTTTCAGATTGGCTCATGCTATGTGAGACCCCCATCTCCTGTCCCCATATGAAACAGAGGTTTGTGATTGAAGAGGAAACTCATAAGAAAGTATGGTAATTAATTGAACATGTTTATCTGCAAAGTATGTCTGATACTGACTGCCAGTTTTTGTGACCCAAATGCTCCAGATAAATTTTTTTTGAAAAATTTTTATTTTATTTTTTTTATTGATTTTTGTTGAGCTCTACATTTTTCTCTGCTCCCCTCCCTGCCTCTCCCCTTCCCTTCATCTCTCTCCCAAGCAGATAATTTTTTTAAAACTTGTTTTTCTTCAGTTTTTGTTTTTAGGCAGGGTTTCACTCTGTAGCCCTTGTTGGCCTGGAACTTGCTAAGTAGACCAGGCTGATTTAGAATTCACAGAGATCTACTACCTGCCTCTGGTTCCTGGGCTTCAAGATAAGGGCCACCACCCCTGGAGGTTTTCTACATAAGTTTTACTTTGCTTTTGTGAGACAAGACTGTACCCGTCCAGCAGGCCTGTGACACAAGACCTCATATTACTCTGCTTGGCCTCAAATTCGCCGTCTAGCCAAGTATGATCCCATATTCCAGATCTTCTTGCCACTTCTGCCTGAATGCTGGGGTTCCAGGTATATGCCTCCATACCTGCTGTTTATAGTTTATTTCAGAGAAGGCCTTGCTCTGTAGCACAGGCTGGACTGGGACTCACAGCAATCCTTCTGCCTCAACCTGTTGAGTGCTAGCATAAGAGACCCGAGTCACCGAGCAGTTATTGTAGTTTGGTTACCTTTTAAGACAGATTTTCTGTGTAGTCCTGGCTGTCCTGAAATTGCTGTACAGACAGCAGGCCTTGAATTCAGAGATCCTCCTGCCTCTGCCTCCTGAATACTAGCATAAAGGTGTGTGCCACCACACTTGGCCCCAGTTGTTTTTAGATATGGGGATCTGTCTCATTGTGTGGTCCAGACTGCCTCAAATTTATTTTCTCTTAATTTTTTCCCTCTGGGTCCTCTGGACTCTGCCTCCCAAGGACTGGTTGGGGTTACACCAAGAATCACCTAGCAGACCAGACTGAATTGCGGTAGGAGCACTTTCCTTCACTCTCAGACTGGCAGGGCAGCCTACCCACCAAGCCCTACCCTCCCCCGTCAGCCTAGCAACCAGGAGTCTTGCTAACTTTACACTTCGGGGAAGAATCTAGGGATTTGGTCTCTCCACAAAGGGCTCAGATGACAGAACTTCCACTGAAGCTCCTGCTTCCTGCCAGATCTCAACACTGCAGATTGCAGAGCTGATATGGAAAGGAGAGCTGGGTCACAGGCGGCTTTCTCTGCCATCAGATTGCCCAGGTTTGAGGAAAGACAGAGGGAAAGTGTAAAGTGCTTGGCTCCAATGGCCCAGTTCTGTCCAGTCTAAACTGACTCAGAGTGGCCTCCTGCTTCTCCCCCAGAGTCCCCACCCGGTCAGAATTTCACACCTGTCACCGCCCCAGGAGGTCCCCTCACAGTTTCCCGTCAGGAATGCTTTGCGTGTGTTTGTGACCGGATCTCAGGATCTCACTCTGTGGGTCTGGTTAACCTGGACCTCACAGAGACACCCCACCCCCACCCCCTATAACCCCAAGTGGTAGGAAGAAAGTTAAAACACTACCACATTTTCCAAACGCACTTTGAGCTTGGTATCGATGCTGAAATCCCTCTCTCATTTGGGTGGGGTCATTTCTCAATTGTTTTAATTTTGTCTTAAAAACTTGAATTACGGGCAGGTTGCCAAGGCCACTTGGTATTTAAGTGCATTTAGGGGTTCCCAAATGTGACTATTTTGCTCGTAAAGTAAGCGCCTTCATGACAAAGCCATCATCTCCCCAAGACACGGTATAACCATGTTGCCCAGGTTAGCCACTGCCCCAGGTATATGCCTGCCACCAATGTGCTGACATTAAACACACATGCCACTAGGAACAGGTAGCCCCCAATTTATTTTTTTCTGGATGATGGGGGGGTTTCAAGACAGGGTTTCTTTGTGTGGCACTGGCTATCCTAGAACTCTGTAGAGCAGGCTGGCCTGAAACTCACAGAGACCCTCATGCCTCCATCTCCTGAGTGCTGGAATTAAAAGTGTGCGCCACTGGCCGGCTACATCCATTAAAAAAAATATATTTATTTATTTGGGCGGTGGTGGCACACACCTTTAATCCTGCACTTGAGAGGCAGAGGCAAGCAAATCTCTGTGAGTTTGAGGGCATCTAGTTTACAGAGCGAGTTCCAGGACAGGCCCCAAAGCTACAGAGAAACCCTGTCTTTTAAAAAAAAAAATATTTATGTAGGTCTGCACAAAAGAGGGCATCAGATCCTAATATAGACAGTTCTGAGCCATGTGGTTGCTGGGGATTGAACTCAGGACCTCTGGAAGAGCAACCAGTGCTCTTAACCTCTAAGCCATTTCTCCAGTTCACAACTCCACTTCTTCTTCTTCTTCTTCTTCTTCTTCTTCTTCTTCTTCTTCTTCTTCTTCTTCCTCTTCCTCTTCCTCTTCCTCCTCCTCCTTCTTCTAAATTTGGGACTTTATCATGCTTAGGCTTGCGCCAATCAACTCAGCCAGCCCACATCTTTCCATTTCCAGGGAAGGATCTCAGTGAGTTCAAGGCAACCTGGTATACAAAGCAAGTTCCAGGACAGTCAGAGCTACACAGAGAAACTCTGTCTCAACAAACAAACAAAAAACTAAGACCAAAAAAAAAAAAAAAAAAAAAAAAAAAAAAAAAAAAAAGAAAAAAAGAAATGAAAGGGTAAAAGGCTAAGAGAATGACCCTCAACTTTGTTGGAAGTTCTCTTTCTACCAGGTGTCAATATGTAGGTGTGGAAGGCCTGGAACTTGATGTATAGATTGAACTGGAGAAACTTGATGTCACACCTGTAACTCGGCATCCCAAGTAAATGGCCTGAGCGTGCACGAACACACACACACACATTGCCTAGGACAGAACACACAGCCGTACTGTGTAACTCCATGTCCACAGGATCCTGGGCCAGGCGTGCACATAGCTCACATCCAGACAAGAAAATGCCCTCCCCCTCCATAAAAGTAAACATGGTTTAAAACTCATAAAGCCCCAATATGCTTATTTTTTTTTGGTTCCCATCCTGTGCACACTACTGTTCTCCACTCTCCACCACCAAGTCAGGGTTTCTCTGTGTAGCCTTGGCTGTCCTGGAACTCACTCTGTAGACCAGGCTAGCCTTGAATTCAGAGCTCTGCCTGCCTCTGCCTCCCAAGTGCTGGGATCAAAGGCTTGCATGACCACTGCCCTGCCTGTTCTCCACTTATATCCAGCAACACAGGACTCTCTTGTGGGTACAGAGTGTTCAAAATGTTGGTAAAAAAGACTTTCCTCCACTATCTTCAGACACTGTGATGTTAATTTATCAAGAATTAACACAAAAGAATGCCCTTTTCGTAGGGCCTTCTTTCCCCTGACCAGTGCCCATGCTAATCCGCACTCTGAAATAATAAGATGGTTAGAGTTACAGACAGGAAAATCCCAAATTTGAGGCCTGGCTTGGCCTCCTACCAACCCTCAGGCTAGTCTGAGGCCTTGATTCAAATTCCCCACCATAGAAAACAGCCTCTTCAAGAATAACTGCTGGGAGCAGTGACTCGTGCCTGGCATCAACACTTCCATGAGCTGAGGCAGGAGGATCACCAGCACACCAAGGCCAGTGTGGTCAACGGAGTACAAAGAATACAACATAACTTTCAGAAAAAGCACATATGTATATGTAAGCATATCTCCTACATATTAACAATGAATAAAACTGCTTGTCAGTGGTGGCATAAGCCTTTAATCACAGCACTCGGGAGGCAGAAGCAGAGGCAGACAGATCTCTCTGAGTTTGAGGCCAACCTGGTCTACAAAGTGAGTGCCAGGGCAGGCTCCAAAAGCTACAGAAAAACCCTGTCTCGAAAAATTGAAAGAAAAAAAAAAGAGAATAAAACTGAAATGAGGTCCAGAAACACTGGAGACTTTTGGAGATTGGTGCTAAACTCATACAATCCTAGCCACTCACAGGGAGAAGATCGGCTGTATCGGCTGTATCTGAGGCCAGGCTACAGAACTTAGGGAGACAGACCTTTTTGAGATAGGGTTTCTTTGTGTAGTCTTTCTTTTCTTTCTCTCTCTCTCTCTCTTTCTTTTTATGTATACAACATTCCTTCCATGTACACCTGTACACCAGAAGGGGGCACCAGATCTCATACAGATGGCTGTGAGCCACCATGTAGTTGCTGGGAATTGAACTCAGGACCTCTGGAACAGCAGTCAGTGCTCTTAACTGCTGAGCCATCTCGCCAGCCCTAGTTTGTTTGTTTGTTTGCTTTTTGAGCCTGTACTGTGTAGTGATATTTTATTTGTATTTTAATAAAGTTTGCCTGAAGTTCAGAGAGTAAAACAGGCCCACTGATCAGCCTTACCGACCATGCAGTGGTGACACACACCTTTATTCCCAGTTACCACACTAATTTGCTATTGAAACCAGCAGGTAGTGATGCACGCCTTTAATCCTAGCACTAGAGAAGAATATAAAATGGGAGAAGACAGCTCTCACACAGCCTCATTCTGAAATTCATGGAAGCAGGGTCACCATTTTAGACTGAGAGACTGAGGTAGAGGTAAGAGCCAGTGGTTGGGTGTTTTGCTTTTCTTTTCTTTCTTTCTGTTGTTTTTTTGTTTTGTTTTTGTTTGTTTTTTGTTTTCTTCTCAAGACAAGGTTTCTCTGTAGCTTTGGAGCCTGTCCTGGAACTAGCTCTACTAGACCAGGCTGGTCTCGAACTCACAGAGATCCGCCTGCCTCCCGAGTGCTGGGATTAAAGGCATGTGCCACCACTGCCCAGCCTGTTTTGCTTTTCTAACCTTCAGGTTGAACCCAAATTTCTGTCTGTGGATTTTTATTAATCGTGCTATAGTCCTGGAACTCCCTTTGTAGATCAGGCTGGCCTTGAACTCATAGAAATCTGCCTGCTTTTGCCTCCCAAGTGCTGGGATTAAAGGGGGGGGGGGCACCACCACAACACTGCAAGGGAGACCCACTTGTTACACAATACTGGCGATATGGGTAGGAGAGGTCTTGACTGCCACCTGGTGACCTTAGTTTAACACTTAGAAGCCATTATAAATGACTGTAATCTTGTCAGATGACATCCCAGGTGCAAATTCCTCCTGTCCCCAATATCAGTTTGTGAGCCTGTGTTAATCTATAAATTCACCCCCCCCCCCAAAAAAAAAGCCACACAGGCCAGTCCTGTGCCCCCCTGTGGCCCGTTACTAACTACTCTTCTGCTCTACAAACTGGGACTTGTAACTGTGTAAACACAGAGAAGTCTTCAGCTGGATCTTAATTGATTGCCATTAATGGGATCCAGGTTGCTGTTTCAAGGGTTTCCGGGGTGGGGTGGGGGTGTGAGATACTCGGTAGGGAAGCCCTTTGGCCCTTTGGAAGCACAGAGGGCACTTCCCACTTGAGGGGCTTACCCTGACAGGGTTCTCTGGCTAGACCCAACTGCTTGATAAAAGAACCCTGGACAGGAACCGAAAAAGCACTCGGGAGGCAGAGGCAAGCGGATCTCTGAGTTTGCGCCAGCCTGGTCTACAAGAGCTAGCTCCAGGACAGGCTCTAGAAACTACAGGGAAACCCTGTCTCGAAAAACCAAAAAAAAAAAAAAAAAAAAAAAAAAAAAAAAAAAAAAAAAAAAAGGAACCGAAAAAGCATGCAGAGATCTTGAAGAGTGACATTTTGCCTCCGATTGTGAAGTCCAAGCCTCAGAGGTGTTTTCCAAATCAACAGAAACATTCGGACATCTTAAAATCGTATGGCACTCCTGCAACCTCTGGCCAGAACGCAGCACAACACAGATTCACAGGACCCCACAGTCCAGTTCCATACTGGGCAGAATTGGATCAAAGTAGAAAGCATCTCGTGTGGGGGAACACTCCGGGAGACACTAAACCACAGGAACGCAGTGCAGAGCCAGGCTCTCATGGTGGCGCAAGTCAAAGGGTTTACACTGCATGCATGTTAAGAACAGAAATGCTGTCTTGCAGGTCAAAACATTATTGCTTTAGGGCCCCTGCAGTTTGCAGGTTTTGCTAAGAGAACACTGCAGCCCGGCCTAGGAATCCTGGTTCCATCCCCAGGTTTTTTTTTAGGACTGACTGCTGGCCCTTGTGCTTGTCCCACCACTGAGCTCTGTACCCGGCTCCCCCCCCCCCCCCCCCCCCCCCCCCGGGGCTTCAGACTCGTAAGCTGTCTCTGGCTTCCGAGGCTGCATTGTCGGCGATGCCCTGAAGTGACAGAGAGGGCGCACATTTCCGTGTTCCTGCAGAGCCTGCCTCAGTCAGGGGCATTCATCAGAGACAGCGCTTCTGGATCCTGACCACAGAAATCTCCAAGGCTGAGTGTCCCAGCTGAGCTCTTGTCCCTCATAACTCCAGCATCTGGAAATGCCAAACACGTTTCGTTAAGACCGAATCTCAACAGCACAGATCCTTACAATGACTTCTGGGACAGAATCTGGAACCCACAACACCCTGAATGCTAGGGAAGAGTCTAGCTGTAACTTTAGTGTTCAATTTTAGTTAGGCTTGGGGTCTCACTGTGTAAGGTAGGCCAAGAGACTTTTATCTCGTGACCCTCCAGCAGTACCGTGGGATACCACGAGTGGGACACCCCCAAGTAGGTTAACATTTTTTACTGGCCTGGATAGTGTAGGCTGATACAATTTTCCTTCTCAAAAGGGGACTTCAGGAACCTTGTCATTGGAAGGCAGAGTTTCAGTGACCAAAGCCCCCGAGGCTGTATCCTCTTCCTCCCTCCACCTTGAGACCCAAAGCTTTTGTAAACCTGATGTTTTGTGTAAATTGAGAACCCCAGAAATGGAATGTTCTAAACATAGGCTAGGTAGCTGAGCTATCCCCAAATGCCTTACACCTTTATTTTACCAATTTCTATTGCCAATCACTCTTCCTCTTCCCATTGACTAAATTTTTTAAAAAATATTCATTTATTATGTATGTAGTGCCTTGGCATGTATGTCTGCACACCAAAAAAGAGCATCAAATCCTACGACAGATAGTTGTCAGCCACCGTGTGGTTGCTGGGAATTGAACTCAGTACCTCTGGAAGAATAAGCAGTGCTCTTAACCACTGAGCCATCTCTGTAGCCCTAAATTTTGGTTTTTTTGAGTCAGGGTATTAACATGAAGTTTTGAGTTGGTAGCTGTTTTGGACAGCATACAGAGCTTGACTTCAGAATTCTGCCTTCCTGTGTCTCTCCTCTTGAGGGCTGTTGTGACATCCCCATGCCACTTAATCATACGTGTGTGTGTGTGTGTGTGTGTTTTACATACATGGATTTTTTTAAAGTTAAAGCTGGTCTCAATCTAGGTCAAAAGCCCCATGTCAGCTGAGTGGTGGTGGCACATGCATTTAATCCCAGCACTTGGGAGGCAGAGTCAGGGGTTCTTGGTGAGTTTGAGGCCAGCTAGGTCTACAGATATAGTTTCAGGACAGCCAGGACTATTACACATAGAAACCCTGTCTCGAAAAACAAAAACAAATAAAAACACAAACCCCAGGTTGGGCTTGAAATCCGTGGCCCTTCCTATGGTGGCAGGGCCAGTTTTGCAACTGGGATCTGTGCCGGTGTTGACAACTGGATACCTAGCCTCAGCTAGGCCAACAGCCTTCCCTTCCCAGGGAGATGGTTTCCCAACTATTCCTATGCCTGGCTGTCACTTTGCCACCAGCACCAATGACCACTAGCTGTACCCAATCAAGTGTCTCATGTTTCTACAGTGTGGCAAAGAGGACAACGACCAGCAGAAACTTCAGTGGATTTTATTTTCATGTCTGATCTCAGTATGTAGCTCTGCTGGCCTGAGTAACTCATGGTCATCCTCCTGCGCCTGCTTCTCAAGTAACTACGCTGCATATAACTGCAAACACACACACACACACACACACACACACACACACACTTCAAACAATTGGGAATGGAACTCAGAGCTTCTTCCTGCAAGGCAAACACTCTCCTCAGTGAGCTTTGTTTCCCAGTCCTCCATGAGTGCCTGCTGGTGGCACTCCCCAATACATCCAAGCACATACTATTAAAAGTCTGTGAATACTTTCTTTCCCAATACTCCAGTGAGTTGTTGGAGAACACGCTGCTGCTGCACAGGATCGATTCAGTTCTCAGCAGGTGCTTACTATAAGTCCAGATCCCTAGGACACAAGCACCAGAAATGGATATGGCACACACCCAGTAAACAAAAATGCCCTGTGCTTAAAACTACTGTAGCACCCCCTTGTGGGGGCAGCATTGAGACCTGGTGGGAAGCACATGCCTTTAATCCCAGCACTCAGCACTCAGGAGTCAGAGACAAGAGTGTCTCTTGTGAGTTCCTGACCAGTCTGGTCTGCAGAGTGAGTTCCAGGACAGCCAGAGCTAAACAGTGAAACCCTGTCACAAGAAACTAAAAAAAGAATTCTGCCTCCACTTTTCAGTCATAACAATGCAGCTGAAGAGGTGGTGGTTGTGCCTCCTTCCCCCTGCCCACTGTTCCTTCCCATTCCCAAATGACAACCCCAAACAAGGGGAATGGAGAAGACACTTGGATTTTATTGAATCTGTAAGGCTGGGCCTCAAACAAGATGGTCGTCAGTAGGAAAAGTGGGAGTTGGAGACCAGGCTTGGCCTCCTCCGGCACTGCAGCTAGTCTGAGGCCTTGATCCAAAGTCTCCACCATAGAACACGGCCTCTTCAAGAATAACTCCTGGGGGCTAGAGAGATGGTTCAGAGATTAAGAGCATTGCCTGCTCTTCCAAAGGTCCTGAGTTCAATTCCCAGCAACCGCATGGTGGCTCAAACCATCTGTAATGAGATCTGGTGCCCTCTTCTGGCCTGCAGGAATACATGCAGACAGAATGTTGTTTACATAATAAATAAATAAATATTAAAAAAACATTAAAAAAAGAATAACTGCTGGGAGCAGGGACTCGTGCCTGGCATTAACACTTTCATAAGCTGAGGCAGGAGGATCCCAGAACAGTTTGGCAACTTTTTGTTCGTTTTTGTTTTTCGAGACAGGGTTTCTCGGTGGAGCTTTGGAGCCTGTCCTGGAACTCGATCAGTAGACCAGGCTGGCTTTGAATTCACAGATTCACCTGTCTCTGCCTCCCAAGTACTGGGATTAAAGGTATGTGCCACCACTGCCCAGCAGCATTCAGAGAGCTTGAAGAGTGACATTTTGCCTCAGATTCTCCAAGCCTCAAAGGTGTTTTCCAAACCAGCAAAAAATATCCCTCCAGCTTGAAATCACAGCTTGAGCCAAGCTTGTTCCCAACCACAGCACCAGGCAGGCAAGAACCTTCAGAAGAGGTGCAGAACTGAGCGCCCCACAAACATCCCATCAAGCAAGCCATGTTCCATTGCTTTCTTGGATGTAGACCTCACCCCAGAGATGTGGGCAGCCCCAACACCAAAGCTCCTGATTCAGAGGCTGCTTCACCAGCAATGTCCTGGAGTGTAGGCAGATGGCGCACGTCTCCACATTCCTAGAAGTTCTGCAGGCAGACAGAGGAGGGCAGCTGGGACAGCACTTCTGGGTCCTGATAACACAAAGTGCCTCCAAGGCTGAGTGTCACTGGTTGAATTCTTGTCCCTCATGACTCCAGCAAGTGGAAATGCCAAACACAGGTTTCAAGTAGCACAGATTCCCCCTGTCCCCCTTCCCCCTTCTTTTTTTTTTTAAAATATTTATTTATTTATTATGTATACAATATTATGTCTGTATGTATGCCTGCGGGCCAGAAGAGGGCACCAGATTCTATTACAGATGGTTGTGAGCCACCATGTGGTTGCTGGGAATTGAACTCAGGACCTTTGGAAGAGCAGGCAACGCTCTTAACCTCTGAGCCATCTCTCCAGCCCCCCCCCCCCTTCTTTGAGACAGGGCTTCTCTGTGTAACTGCCCTGGCAAGCCAGGAATTTGCCTTTTAGATTGACTGGCCTCAAAACTCAGAGACCCATCTGTCTCTGCCTCCTGAGTGCTGGGATTAAAGGCACGCAACAGGAAACCCTGGCTAAGAGCACAGATCTTGACAACAGCTTCTGGGACACAGTCTTGAACTCGGAGCCTCCTGAGTGCTAGGCAAGAGTCTGGCATAAACCTCTGAGTGACATTTAATTTTGGCTTGGGTCTCCGTGTGGATGTTAACTCAGTCGACTTTCACCTCATGATCCTCCAGCCTCACTGTACAACACCCTGAAGTCAGCTGTTTCTTACTGGCCTGGATGGTGTGGGCTGTGCAGTTTTCCCTCTCGAAATAGAAGTTCAGAAACATTGTCATTGGCAGGCAGAGTTCCCCTCACCTGGGGAGTGTCTGTGACCAAAGACCCCTTCTGAGGCTGCATTCAGTCCCCCCTTCCACCCCGAGATCTAAATCCTTTGCTAATCTTGGTGTCTGGTGTGAACTGTGACCCCTTGACATACCATGTTAAATATAGGCTATGTTACTGAACTGTGCCCCGAAATGAGGAAACTTCTCCCATTTTCTACCACTGAGCCATCCTTTTCTTCTACTGATGATATTTTGGGTTTTTAAGTGTGTGTTACAATGAGGCTTCGGATGGGTGGTGTAAAATTGTTCTTGGAGAGCAGACTTGGCTTGACCTCTGCCTGTCCCTGCCTACGTCCCTTTCTGTGTTCTGTGGTGAAAGGTGTGTGATGTCACTTAGGCACAGCTCACACTTTTTTTTATTTTGATCATTTTTCTTTTTTTCTTTTCTTTTTTCTTTTTTTTTGACTTTTAAAGACAGGGTTTTTTGTTGCCCTGGAACTTGCGCTGCATACCAGGCTGGTCTTGATCTCACAGAGATCCCTCCCCACCCCCGTCTCTTCCTCCCAATGCTGGGATTAAAGGCGTGACTAGACAAATGGTTAATGTTTGGGTGGAGGCTTCACTCCAGTCTCTGACATCCATATATCCAAAGAGTCTGGAAAGTTCGGTTGGAGGCTCCACCCCTAGAGCTCTACTCCCCGTCTCAGTCCAGACTCTACCCCTGAGAAAGCTGGCCAAATGATGACCCCTCCCCAGAGATGCTCAAGACCACTCTGACAGAGTATTTAAACTGTACCCTAGAGAACAAACAGATGGTCTCAACTTCCCTGGGGTCACCCGGGAATGCTGTGCTCAGAATAAACCTGGATTTATTGATTCGGTTTGATTGATTTATTACATCAGTGGTGGTGGATTCCCACTAATCAGGAATTTAAACAGATTACAGTGCACGTGAAGAGCAAAACCCTTTCTTGAACGTCAAACACTGCCTTTGGGTCCCTGCAGCTGGCAACCATTGCTAAGGACACAGCAGCTGGCCAAGGATGTTTGGAATGGTCCTTAGGAGTGAATACTGGCATGTCCCCACATCCCATGGCTTCAGTTTCTAGATCCTCACCCGGATGTCAGGGCCATCTCCCTACAGCTGTCTCCAGTTTCAATGGCGGGGTTACCAGAGATGTCCTGAAGTAACAACAGGGTGCAGGTTGTTCTTACTTCCTGGAAGGCTTCCTTAAGTCAGCCTTGGCCAGCGCTTCTGGGTCCTGACAAAAGAAAGACAGGGTTTCTCTGGAGCTTTGGAGCCTGACCTGGAGTTAGCTCTTGTCGACCAGGCTGGCCTCGAACTCACAGAGATCCACCTGCCTCTGCCTCCTGAGAGCTGGGTTTAAAGGTGTGCGCCACCAGTGCCCAGCAGGAGCACAGATCTTCAGTACCACTTCTGGGACAGAATCTTGTAGCCAGAGCTCTCTGAATGCTAGGCAAGAGTTTGGCACAAGACTCTGTGTACAATTGTATTTTGCCTTGGTTCCACCTTGTATCTTAATACAGATGAGTTCCACCTCATGACCCCAGACTTCCCATGGGACACCCCTCAGCTAATATTTCTTGCAGACTTGGATGAGGTAGGCTGGTACAATTTTTCTTCCAAGATAGGACTTCAGACCTCTTCTGCTGAACTAGCTCCAGGACAGCCAAGGCTCTACAGAGAAACTCTATCTTAAAAAAATAGAAACCAACAAAGTATAAAACTTTAGAAACTTTGTTATTTAAAGGCAGAGGTCCCCTAATATAATTCTGAGTGACCCAATACCCCCTTCTGAGAGGCTACATTCTTTTGTTTCTTTTTTTCTTTTTTTCTTTTTTTGGTTTTTCAAGACAGGGTTTCTCTGTAGCTTTGGAGCCCGTCCTGGAACATGCTCTTGTAGACCAGGCTGGCCTCGAGCTCATAAAGATCCGCCTGCCTCTGCCTCCCAAGTGCTAGGATTAAAGGCACGCGCCACCACCACCACCACCCGGCTGAGAGGCTACATTCTATTGCTCCCTCAGTGTTGAGATCTAAAAACTTTGTGAATGTTGGTATTTGGTGTGAACTGTGACCCTTAGAGATGCCATTCTGCAAACAAGGTACACCCCAAAAGTTTCCCACCCTGGATTTCCTACTTTCTACCAGAGTCAATGCTCTCTTCCAGTTGAATTCATTTGGGGCTTTTGAGACAGCCTTTGACCATGCCATTTTGAATGGGTAGCCTAAAACTGAGTTTGGAGACCAGCCATGCCTTGACTTCAGAGTTCTGCCTGCCTCTGCCTCCTGCCCTGAGTATTGTAATTACAGTGCTGCTACAATTAGACACAGCCCACCTGTCTAATTCTTTTTAAAAGCTCAGGCTGGCCTGGCCAGGCAGTGGTGGCACAGGCCTTTCATCCCAGTACCCAGGAGGCAGAGACAGGCGGATTTCCGTGAGTTCGAGGCCAGCCTGATGTATAAGAGCTAGTTTCAGGACAGCCTCTAAAACTACAGGGAAACCCTGTCTTGAAAAACAAAACAAAAACAAAATAAAACAAAAACAAACAAACAAACAAACAAACAAACAGAAACCAAGAGCTCAGGCTGGCCTCAAACACCCTCAATATCCCCCAGTGGCCTTGAAATTCGTGGTCCTCCCTCCTAGAGGCAGCACAACTGGGGATCTCTACTAGTGCTGAGGTCTGGATGCCCAGGCCTCGACCAGGCCAACATTCTTCTCCCATGGAGATGATTTCCCAGCTCTACCTGGCTGCCACTTTGCCACAGGCTCTGCTGTCCATCAGCTGTACCTGTCATGGTTTCTTTATACAGTGTGGTAAAGAACACATCGGTCACCCAAACCTTCAGTGGAATCTGACGTCAGTATGTGGTTCTGGCAGTCATGTAACTCATCGTCATCCTGTTGCCTCTGCTTCTCAAATAACTGGCATCCATAGAACCGCATGTGCGCATGTACAGGCACACATATAAACACATACTATGGAAGAACCCACAGCTTCAATCTTGCCATGCAAAGCATTTTCCTCAGCTGGGCTGTGTTCCCCAGTCTTGCATGAATTTCTTGTTGGTGGCACTCTCCAATACATCCAAGCACATACTATCAAAGTGATGTGAATATATTTTCTCCAAAGACTCTAGTCACTGGAGAACAGTGCACATTGCTCCTGCATGGGACCAGATTCAGTTCTAAGCACCCCAGTCGGGTCCAAGGGATTCAGGGTATCAGGCCATCTCAGGACACACTTAGATACAGACAAAGCACAAACACTTAACTGAAATTGAAAAATCTTTGTAAGTCAGTTGGTGGTGGTGCATGCTTTAATCCGAGTACTCAGGAGGCAGATGCAGGTGAATATGAGTGTGAGGCCAGCCTGGTCTACAAGAGCTAGGTCCAGAACAGGCTCAATGGCTACAACCAAACCCTTCTTGAATAACCAACAACAACAACAACAACAACAACAACAAAGAAAAAATATTTTTGTAACCCCAAATAACCTTATTGCCTTGTGTTCACCTGCCACTGGATATTCTTGTTCTCCACTTCTGACCAACAATACAGGACCCTCTGTGTGTCCAGAGTGTTGGAAAATGTCAGAAGAAAAGCCTCCCCTCCAATTTCCTCAGTCACAAGAGCAATAAAATGACCAAGACCTTTGGACAGCTTCTGGGGCTTTGTTGATGCCTCTTTCTCCCTTCCCACTGTCCCCACTCCCAGATGACAACCCCAAACAAGGAGATTAGAGAGGAGACTTGGATTTTATTAAAGCTACATGGCCACAACTCAGATAAGATGCTTAGAGTTACAGGTAGGAAAGAGTCTGAGGCCAGGCATGGCTTCTACCAACGCTGAGGCTAATCTGAGGCCTTGATTCAAATTTCCCACCAAAGAACACGGCCTCTTCAAAGAATAACTGCTGGGAGCAGTGACTCCTGCCTAGCATCAACACTTCCATGAGCTGAGGCAGAAGGATCGCCAGCACACCAAGGCCAGTGTGACCAACAGAGTGCAAGGAAAACAACATAACAAGAAGAAAGAAAACCCAAGTGACAGAAAGCACTGGGGACCAGGGAGATGACTTAGTGGCTTAGAGCAATTACTCTTTGTACAGAGAACCTTGCAGTCCTGCCACCCACGGGATAGTTCACCACCACCAATAAAGCCATACCAACGGGATCTGTTGCTCTGATACGACCCTCTTGGGAGCCAGGTATACATACGTTCCACATGTGTCTATGCAGGCAAAAAAAATTCATGCACATGAAAACAAACAAAACACTGAAAAAAAAAACTGAACCTTGGGGCATGGTGATTGGTGGTATATACCTGCAGTCCTAGACCTGCAGCAGAAGGGGCATGGTCGAGTCTGAGGCCAGGCTGGGGAACTTAGGGAGACCTTGCCTTTTGATTTTTCAATAGCAGCAATATGGCTGGGAAGACCTTGACACCCCCCATGTGACCTACGTTAAATCCCTAGAAGTCCCTGTGAGTGACTCCAGGGTTGTCACCTGAACATTACAGCTGCATGGTGTCCACGTCCCAGTGATCATTCTCTGTTACTCTGGAAACACACAACCAAAAAGATAAAAACAAACAAAACAAAATACCCCAAAGCAATTCAGAAAACCATCCAACACTTGCCAGTCCTGTGTCCATATTTAGCTCTCCCTACCACCCCCGGTAACTGGGCCTTGCTGAAGACTTGTAGTAGTGTAGAGAGAGACTAGACCTGATCTGGAACTTAATTGGCTACCATTTTTGGGTTCCAGGCTGCTGCTTTCCGGAGGGGTGACACGCAAGATGGATGTCCTCTCTTTTGGGAGGTACAGGGGCACTTCCTGCTTGGTCCTCTGGCTTGACTCATCTGCTTGGAAAGAACCTTGTTTAGGAATGCAAAAGGTTTTCAAAGACGTTGGAGTGAAGTCCAAGCCTCAGAGATGTTTTCTAGAACAAAAACGTCCTCCCAGCTTGAAACCACAGCCTGAGCCAGGGTCCTTCCCCAGCACAGCCCCAGGCAGTCCAGTGTTAGTGGCTCAAATTGGAGCCTTGCTCCAACGTGCTCCACTGGTATCACTATGCTGACCAACACGGGTGGCGTATGACCCCACACCCGGGTTGGACTTCGTGTAAAGCTGAAGCGAAAGACCTACTGTGGGAGAACATTCCTGGGAGACAGTAGCCCACTTCCTTTCCATGTGACAAAGACAAACCCTCTCCTGCAGGTCTAAATACTATACTGCTTTAGGGGTCCTGCAGCTTGCAGCCTTTGTTAAGAGAACACTGCTTAGATGCAGACCTCACCCCAGCGATGTGGGCAATAGCAAAGCTGCCTCCGGTCTCAATGGCTGTCTCACCAGCAATGTCCTAGAATGACAGCAGGTGGCGCACGTCTCCACGTTTCTGGAAGGTTTCCTTCAGTCAGGCGCGCTCAGCTGGGACAGTACTTCTGGGTCCTGACAACAGAAAGTGCCTCCAAAGAGTGTCCCTCTTGAATCCAGCCAGTATCTGGAACTGAAACGCAAAGAGCAAAGAGCACATATCTTTTCCTCAACGTCCGGGACAGAATCTTGAACCAACAGCTCCCTGAATGCTAGGCAACAGTATGGCAGAAGCTTAAATGTTTAATTTTATTTTGACTTAAGGTCTCACTGTGAGTTAGCCCAGTTAACTGTCATCTAATGACCCTCACCGTGGGATACTCCAGTCAGCTAATATTTCTTCCTGGCCTGGATAGTGTATGCTGGTGCAATTTTCCTTCTCTAAGTAGGACTTCTGGAACCTTGTTATTGGAAGGCAGCATCTCAGGGACCAAAGCCCCCCACCGAGGCTGTGTCCTCTTCCTTCCTCCACTCTGAGGTCTAAAACCTTTGCAAACTTTGTTGTTGGGTGTGAACTCAGAACCCCAGCGATGGTGCATGCTAAATCTAGATTACATTTTTGAGCTACATCCCAAATGCATTACACATACCCTCATTTCCTGATGTCACCTTTCTTTTCTTTTCTTTTTTTTTCTTTCTTTGGTTTTTCGAGACAGGGTTTCACTGTAGCTTTGGAGCCTGTCCTTGAACTAGCTCTTGTACACCAGGCTTGTCTCGAACTCACAGAGATCCACCTGCCTCTGCTTCCCAAGTGCTGGGATTAATGGCGTGCGCTACCACCTCCTGGCAACCTTTCTTTTCTTATTAAACACATTTTAGCTTTTGAGGCAGTGTCTCTCCACCATGAAGTCTTGGGTGGGTATCCTTAAACTGGCTTGCACAGCAGACAGGCCTTGACCTCAGAGACCTGCGTGCTTCTGCCTCTCTTGCTGAGGGCCCGGTGAAAGGCACCACTTATGCAAAGCTACACTTCTTTCTTTCCTTTAAGATTTACTTACGTTTTTATGTATGAGTGTTGTCTGCATGTTTACCGGCAGGCCAGAAGAAGGCATCAGATGCCATATTGATGGCTGTGAGCCACCATGTGGTTGCTGGGGATTGAACTCAGGACCTGTGGAAGAGCAGCCAGTGCTCTTTAATACTGAGTCATCTCTCCAGCCCCATTTTTCCTTTTTTCATTTTCCAATTTTTTTGTTGTTTTGTTTTTTGTTGTTGGTGTTTTTCCACCTTCCTCATTGTAAGATCAATTATGCAGACTTATTGGCTATCTCTTTCCTTGGCCTGAATCTCCAGATCTTATGGCACCCACAGAAATTATTTTATGGACTTGAGGAAATGTTGAGTTTATTTGCATTTTCTGCTTTTCTGGATGACCAAATCTGACTGCCCATCAGATCTGCCTGTGGTCAATGGTGTGGCTCATCATGCCAGACCCACACCATTTTTGTAAAGAAAATACAAGCCTTTTTTAAAAATCCACCACCGAAACTGTGGAGTATGGTATAATTTTTTAGCACCTTGCCAAAATATTTATTGTTTTATTTAAAAGTGTTTCATAGTCTCCTCAAGTAGGTCTGCCTCAGAAGCCAGAGTCCTGGGATCTCAGACACGTGCTAGGCCCATTCAGATCAATTGGTTTTTGACTTAGCCTGATAATGACCTGAGTTCAATCCCTGCTAGTCACATGCGGAGAACCAACTCCATGTTGTCTTCTGACCTCTACACTGCACCCTTATACACATAAATATATATAACATCTGTTTACGTGCTTACCTGTGCATGGTACCACATGCATGTAATCACATCACTTGAGATGATAGGGACTGGAAGACCACTCAGTATGAGGCCAGCTAAGGTTCTGCACCAAATCTATAAATCTATATATTATCAGGCTCACTGGCACACAGACCTGTCAAACAGGAAATGGCAAAACCAGGTATTCAAGAGTAGTCGGGCTGGAGAGATGGCTCAGATACTCTTCCAGAGGTCCTGAGTTCAATTCCCAGCAACCACATGGTAACTCACAACCATCTGTAATGAGATCTGGTGCCCTCTTCAGGCCTGCAGGCGTACACGGAGGCTGAATACTGTGTATATAATAAATAAATAAATAAATAAATAAATAAATCTTTTAAAAAAAAGAGTAGTCTTGAGCTGGATGGTCCATTAATCCCAGTACTTGGGAGGCAGAGGCAGGTGGATCCCTGTGATTTTTGAGGCTAGCCTAGTCTACAAGAGCTAGTTTTAGGACAGGCTTCAAAGCTACAGAGAAAGCCTGTCTCGAAAAATAAAAAAGGCAAAAACAAACAAAGAGTAGTCCTGGTTATTGCATGAGGTCAAGCTGACATGGGATATACAACAGAGAATAAAATGCCACTGATCACATGTAAGGCCATTGGATCCCTCTCCAGCACTGGGAAAACCAAAGTCAAATGCCTGATGGAGAATTAGAGATTTGAGTGCGAAGAGTGCTCAGAGCAAGGCTTGAGTCAGAAGAGATCTTAATGTGGAAGCTATGAATAGGGATGGGGAAATACCCTCGGAGCTCTAAAGAAAGTCACAAGTTCAAAGGCAAACAGGATTTGGTTGTGGGTGCTGTTTCTTTTATATCCTCCAGGCCACTCCCACCTGTGAACTTGACTGGATTATAGACAGGACACACCCATTCTATGGATTATAGACTGGACACACCCATTCTATGGATTATAGACTGGACACACGCATTCTATGGATTATAGACTGGACACTCGCATTCTATGGATTATAGACTGGACACACGCATTCTATGGATTATAGACTGGACACACGCATTCTATGGATTATAGACTGGACACACGCATTCTATGGATTATAGACTGGACACACGCATTCTATGGATTATAGACTGGACACACGCATTCTATGGGTTATAGACTGGACACACCCATTCTATGTATTATAGACTGGACACATCTATTCTGTGGGTTATAGACTGGACACACCCATTCCACTCTCCAACCTCGGAGTCAGCCCATTCTCTGGATCTCATTTTCTTGTGATTCTGTGAGTTTACTTAGTCTATGGGCTTAAAAACAATAGTTCATGAAGGCTGATGAAGAATTGGAAAGTACAGACAAATACAGGGAATTAAAATGGGAGCCTCAACACTGGGTGGTGATAGCACACATCTTAATCCTAGCACTAGGGAAGCAGATACAGGTGGAGTTCTGTGACTTTGAGGCCAGCCTGGTCTATACAGTGAGTTCTAGGACAGCCAGAACTGCTATACAGAGAAAGCCTGTGTTAAAAAAATCAAAATAATAAAACAAATGTATAAAATAATAAGCAAAATGGTAGCCTCACCTTTCAGAATAATTAGTCTGTTCTCTAATAGAGAATATAAACTTATCAGCACAAAGCCAGGGCATGGTGATGCATGCTTTAATCCCAGCACCTGGGAGACAGGTAGATCTCTGAGTATAAGACCAACCTGGTCTACATAGCAAGTTCCGGGATAGCCAGGGCTACAGAAAAACCCTGCCTTGAAAAACAAACAAAATAAAACAAGATAAAAGCAACAACAACAACAACAACAACAACAAAATATAAAGTTATCAATCCAGGAGCAGAGAAAAATGTAGAGCTCAATAAATATCAATAAAAAAATGTAAAAAAAAAAAGATATCAACTCAGACTTGGGAATGTGGAGTAACAGAGACATGAAGTCCTAGTCCTGTGACTTCACAGGGCAAAGATGGCTGGGGAGAAATAGTATGAATAGTCAAATAATCCAAGGTAGGAAGCAGGTAGGAAACACTATGGCTATTAGTGTTTGCCTAACAAGCAGCTTAACAGGCAGGAGGCATTGGATTTAAAATCTAACACCTACCAAACCTGGAGTAGTGGCTAAAACAGTAACCCCACCCCTCTGGAGATGCACACTGGAGGATCAGAGGCCCACGGTCACCCTCACATAGTCAATTAAAGAACAGCACCCCACCACCCCCAAAGAAAAGGAAAAAAAAAGGGAATAAAGAAAGGGGAAAAAAAGGCCAGGCGGTGGTGGTGCACGCCTTTAATCTCAGCATTTGGGAGGCAGAGGCAGGTGGATCTCTGTGAGTTCAAGGGCAGCCTGGTCTACAAGAGCGAGTTCCAGGACAGGCTCCAAAGCTACAGAGAAATCTTGTCTTGAAAAACAAAACAAAACAAACAAACAACAAAAACAAAAAAAGAAAAAAGAAAGGAGGAAAACCCCTAGGATATCAGTTGGGTTTGAAATAAAATGACCTTGATCTCCTGATCCTTCCACCTGCTCTTCCTACCCACTAGTTTACAGTGTTGTGCCTTCAGACATTAAGATTATTTCCAGATAGTTCACTACCTAGTCACGACTCAGCTGGAATTTAGAGATATGAGTGCCTCTGCCTCAGCAGATTAAGGGCTTCTTCCAGAAAGTATGGAGTATGATCCTGTTTCTCTCTCCCCCCACCTCTTTCTCTCTCTCTCGGGTCTGGTAGGGCTGGAGAGATGACTCAGAGATTAAGAACACTGCTCTTGCTCTTGAGGCCCTGAGTTTAATGCTCAACAACCGCAGCCATCTATAATGAGATCTGGTGCCCTCTTCTGGTTTGCAGGCATACATGCAGCAGAACACTGTATACATAATAAATAAATAAATCTTTAAAAAAAAACAGTAGGGGCTGGTAATGTAACACCTTGTTCAGTTTTTTGGAATAATTTATTTTTATTTTATGTGCATTGGTGTTTTGCCTACATGCATGTCTGTATAAGGGTGCCAGATCCCCTGGAATTGGAGGTATAGACAGCTGTAGGCTGTCATGTGGGTGCTGGGAATTGAACCCACTTCTAGTGGGTCCACTGGAAGAGCAGCCAGTACTATGAACCTCTCAGCCATCTCTCTAGCCCCTGTTTGGTCAGTTTTGAGAATACAAAGTCAGGATGTAAAAATCAAATATCTAACCTTGAGCTGGATGCACACATTTGGGGAAAACTGTAACTTAACGATGATCATGTCTACTTTTGGAAGCTATCTCCTATTCCACCCTGCCTCATTCCAAGGTCCTCTACCTGCCCCAAGCCCCCTTCCTCTGTAGACACAGTTTCTCCCAAAAAGCTATATAATGATAAGAATGAAAAATAGTATTTTCAGCTTCATCATTTCTAGGAAACTTTGATAAGTGCAGAAAATCTATTTTATCTGTGGAACTGGGCTTGGAACACACCCTTCAACAGCAGGTCTTTGGTCACAGTCTTCTCTTCAGCATAAGCTTGCTCTTCCTTCATTTCCTCCTGGTCTCTGTAGAAGTAGAGTTCAGTCATAACTTCCTGTGGGTGCTCATGGGAAATGGTGCCAAGCATGCAGAGAATGTCACGGGCCAACATGCAAATTAGACACATGTTGTTACACAGGATGGCAATGTCCACATAGCCTGGAGAAGAAGCTGTGTTATACAGAACAATGGTAGGCAGGTTGACATAATATGCCTCTGTGAGTGGCTGGTGATCAGCTCTGGAATCAGTCAGCACTAGAAGCATGGCCCTTGCAGGCTGCTGGGATCTAGTCAGTAAAGATCCTGTTGTACTCTAGCGTCCAAAGACGGAGGAGGAGTTGCTCCCAGAGACCACCTCACACACCACAGCCGATGCAAAAGCATGAGGATTTTATTAATTCTGTCATGACAGGGTCCCTCAGCATTCAGGAAGCCGAGAGACCCCTACTAGCTGGTACAGGCTACTTTTAAAGGAGAAGGACATAGAAGCAAGAGAGGTTATGATTGGCTTATTCGAAAGGGCAATTACCAATAATTGGCTGGAGAGCTGTTGCCAGATCAGATGAGGTAAGAAGTCATTTTGACCCCATTTCCCAGGGGACTGAATCAAAACATATGTATATGGGTAATTGTTCAGGAACTGAGTACATGCATGTGTAGCTATTAGGTCCTTGGTTCCCAGGGGAGGAGAGGAAGCACTAAGGCATGGAGGCTGAGATGATTCAGAATTGTCAGAAATGGCTTCAGAATTGTCTTAAAGTCTTACAATCCCAGTGTGAAGTAGTCAGCGCTTGGGGTGGTTCCAGAGGCAGCAGCAAACTAGCAGATTTCACTGGTCCAGTGTTCCTGGAGATGCTGTCAGCAGCGGGGTTCTCAGTGGAAACCACAGCTTAAGCTGCTAGAAACAGCTTCTCCCACATCCTCTTCAGATTTATCATGTAGATACCATCATGTTTCCATTTGGTAGATGTACTGCTCCATCTGGAAGTCAAGGTTGGTGTTAGCTAAGCAGAGCAAAGAATTTGAGGACACCTTTACCCACCTATCTGTAGAACATCAAGGGCTCTGGACATTGTATGAGTTTTCCTTTAAGTACTACAGGAATCAAGAACAATGTCATTGCCCACCATTACATATATATGCATTGTTACTTGAGCAGTGTGTGCACAGGGGAGGGTTGGGGGGAACCACTGGTATTTTTAAGGGGTGGCAAGGAGATGATTCAGTGTTTCAGAACAATGGTTGCTCTTGCAGATGCCCCTAGTTTTGTTCCCAGCACCAACGTAATGGCTAGCGACTGTCTGTAACTCCACTTCCAGGGAATCTGGTGTCTTCTTTTAACCTCTGCAATCATCAGGTTTGTGCACAAATACATTAAGACAAAACAATCATACACATAAAATAAAAAAATTAAAAATCTAAATAAATTGTTTATAGTTTTTAAAAAATATTTATTTATTTATTTATTATGTATACAATATTCTGTCTGTGTATATGTCTGCAGGCCAGAAGAGGGCACCAGACCTCACTACAGATGGCTGTGAGCCACCATCCGGTTGCTGGGAATTGAACTCAGGACCTTTGGAAGATCAGGCAATGCTCTTAACCACTGAGCCATCTCTCCAGCCCCCTTGTTTATAGTTTTTTAAAAAATGTTTTGTTTTAAAGAGTTAGGCTCTTGCTGTGTAGTGGTGGCAAAATAGACAGAAAGGAACTCAATCCAAAGAATGACACACAAGGTGTCAAAAAGGATAAGGAAAAAGGAGAGAACCTTATGTTCTTTGATAGTGCTGTTGAAACATCTGACAAAAAGAATCCAAACTTAAAGGCTCCTAAAGCTAAGTCTTCCCTGAAGGAAACTAAGGAGTCAAACAAAGATCCTTTCTTCATACCTAAGTCAAAAGCACAAAAATCTCCAGGAGTTAGATTAAGAAACTATATACAGCTTTAAAAGAATTCCTTCTCGCCTGGTAGTAGTGGTGCATGCCTTTAATCCCAGCACTCGGTGGGGGGGGGGGGGCGGAGGCAGGCGGATTTCTGTGAGTTCGAGGCCAACCTGGTCTACAAGAGCGAGTTCTGGAACTGAATAGAAGACCTGGATATCAATCTACACATCTTCGAACACCTGATTTTTGACAAGGAAGCAAAAAATATCAAATGGAAAAAAGAAATCATATTTAACAAGTGGTGCTGGTATAACTGGATATCAACATGTAGAAGAAGAAAAATAGACCCATATTTATCACCATGCATAAAACTTAAGTCAAAATGGATCAAAGACCTCAACCTAAAGCCAGCTACACTGAACCTTATAGAAGAGAAAGTGGGAAGTACACTTGAATGCATTGGCACAAGGAACCACTTCCTAAATATAACCCCAACAGGACAGACACTGAGAGAAACAATTAATAAATGGGACCACCTGAAACTGAAAAGCTTCTGTAAAGCAAAGGACATGGTCAACAAGACAAAACGACAGCCTACAGAATGGGAAAAGATGTTCACTAACCCCACATCAGAAAGAGGTCTGATCTCCAGAATATACAAAGAACTCAAGAAATTGGACACCCAAAAGATCACATAATCCAATAAAAAAATGGAGTACAGACCTAAACAGAGAACTCTCAACAGAGGAATTTAAAATGGCTGAAAGACACTAAAGGAAATGTTCAACATCCTTAGTCATCAGGGAAATGCAAATTGAAACAACTCTGAGATTCCATCTTACACCTGTAAGAATGGCCAAGATCAAAAACAATGATGACAACTTATGCTGGAGAGGTTGTGGGGAAAAAAGAACACTTCTGCATTGTTGGTGGGAATGCAAGCTGGTACAGCCCCTTTGGATGTCAGTGTGGTGACTTCTCAGAAAATTAGGAAACAACCTTCCTCAAGACCCAGTAATGCCACTTTTGGGTATATATCCAAGGATGCTCAATCGTGCCACAAGGACATGTGCTCAACTATGTTCATAGCAGCTTTGTTTGTCATAGCCAGAACCTGAAAACAACCTAAATGCCCCTTGACTGAAGAATAGATAAGGAAATGTGGTACATTTACACAGTGGAGTACCACACAGTAGAAAAAATAACGACAGCTTGAATTTTGCAGGAAATGGATGGAGCTAGAAAACATCATTTTGAGTGAGGTAACCCAGACACAGAAAGACAATTATCACATGTGCTCACTCATAGTGTTTTTAAACATAAAGCAAAGAAAGCCAGCCTACAAACCACAATCCCAGAGAATTTAGACAGCAATGTAGAGCTCAATAAATATTCCTAAAAAGCATGTGGGAAACCACTGACTGATGTAGAAGCACCAAAAAAAAAAAAAAAAAAAAAAAAAAAAACTCTTGTTAAATAAATGACCTTTTTTTTTTTTTTTTTTTTTTTTTTTTTTTTTTTTTTTTGAGAATTCCGTCTCAGACAGGATGATCTGAGTGAGGAGGACTGGGATAATTTAGAAGAGGAAGCAGCCAAATATCATAATTCAGACTGGCCATTGCTTGCCCTGCCTGTCATCTTCCGGCTTATAGCTCAGCCACCAGCACTTCCCTTGGCTTGTCCAGTAGTGGACCCCAGAAAGAGATTCATGATAAAATAAAATTCTTAAGAGAACAGATAAAATTTGAACAGGAACATCAGTATTTAATTAACCAATTGGAGGATTAGAAACAGAAAAAAACAGCAATGAAGTCCCAGGGGACAGTAGCCAGCAGCCACCCTTGCTAAGGGCTATACCCAGGTTCTCTCCTAAAAGACACAAATCACTAGAAAGAGATGATCTAGAAGCCTTCCCGGTCAAAGAAACTGTGGATGCTCAGGGAACAGTTTGGAGGACTCATGTAAATTTTGATTTTAAACTGATTAAGGAATTTAAATGAGCTGTTCTACAATACAGAGCCACAGCTCCTTACGCCACAACAATTGTTTAGTCTGTGGCTGAAAATTGGCTGATGCCTGGAGACTGGCAAACTCTAGCTAGAGCGACCCTCACTGGATGTGACTATCTCCTTTGGAAGTCTGAATTTGTTGAGGCCAGCAAAGAAGTTGCCAGAAGTAATGCATAGGCTGGAGATGGGTGGCCCCTGGATATGTTAACTGGGGAATGTAATTATGCTACTACTGATGCTCAAAGTCATTATGCTGTGGGACTTTTTGCTTAGATCCAAACCATAGCTACACAAGCCTGGAGGAAACTGCCAGTTAAGGGAGAAATGAGCTCTACCCTGACCAGCATTAAGTAAGGTCCAGATGAGCCTTTTTCTGATTTTGTCCATAGGCTAATCTCTGCAGCAGGGAGAATATTTGGCAATACTGATGCAGGCACAGATTTTGTTAAACAATTGGGCTTTGAGAATGCTAATGCTGCATGTCAGGCAGCTATCCGCCCATATAATAAGAAAACTGACCTGACAGTATATATATGCCTTTGCTCAGACATAGGAGCTGCCTATCAGCAAGGTCTTGCAATGGCTGCTGCAATGCAGGGATTTAGTGTGAAGCAATTCTTGTCACAACAAAATAAAATTAAATGCTTTAATTGTGGAGAATTTGGACATTTTGTCAGGGATTGCAAAAATAATAGGACTGCTGCCTCAAAAACATTTATTCCAGGTCTGTGTCCCCAATGTAAAAGAAGAAAACATTGGGCTAATGAATGTAGGTCCTTAAGAGATGCCCAGGGTCAACCTCTGAACTAGGGAAATGGAAACAGAGGGCAGCCCCAGGGTCCCAAACCCAAACAAATCTCTGGGGTAGTCAGCTTTGTTTCAGCAAACAACAATCCATCTCAGGCCTCTTCAGAGACACAACAGGGAGCACAGGACTGGACCTCCGACACAGTACTAATGCCTGAGATGGGAGTTCAAGTCTTCTCCACAGGCATTTTTGGCCCTTTACCAAAAGCTACTTTTGCTCTTATAGTTGATCATAGGAGTTATTGATAATGATTATCTGGGAGAAATTAAAGTTATGGTGTCATCCCCAAAAAATATTGTTACAATTACCTCCAGACAGAGATTTGCTCAATTACTACTTCTTCCCTTACTACCCACTTCAAATAAAGTCATGAGTAATTCTAGAAACAATAAAGGTTTTGGGTCTTCAGATGTCTATTGGTCAGAACTAATATCTGCACAAAACCACTTTATGACCTTATGGGTAGATGAGAAGAAATTTTCAGGATTGGTAGACACAGGCACAGATGTCACCGTCATCAAGAAGGACAATTGGCCTGATACATGGCCTCTAGGTGCTATCATAACTCATTTAAAGGGAATAGGTCAGAGTCAAAATCTTCAAAAGAATTAAAAAATCCTAAAATGGAGAGACCAACAAGGCAATCAAAGCACAATTCAACTTTATATAATTGCAGGACTGCCTATCAACCTTTGGGGCCGTGACTTACTTTCTCAATTAGGGTTCATTAGGTGTAGCTCTAATGACGTTGTCACCATGCAAATGTTTAAAAATGGATATCTTTCAGACAAGGGACTTAAAAAAGACGGTTCTAAAGTGTTGCAACCTCTTGAGGCCACCCCCAGAATTCTCAGAGTGGGGCTAAGACATTTTTCATAGGGGCCATTGACACTCCTGTTACCCATGCTGACAAAATCATCTGGATGGCTAATGATCCAGTATGGGTCGATCAATGGCCCCTCTCTAAAGAAAAACTGACCACAGCTCAACAGCTAGTCCAGGAGCAGCTACAAGCTGGTCATACCATTCCTAGCAACTCCCCCTGGAATACATCAATTTTTGTTATTAAAAAGAAGTCAGGAAAATGGCATCTTCTACAAGATCTCAGAGCAGTCAATAAAACTATGGTACTAATGGGGGTCTTATAACCAGGCCTTTCTTCACCTGTTGCTATACCTTAGGTTATTTTAAATTTATGATAGATTTAAAGGATTGTTTTTTTACTATTCCATTACACCTTGAGTATCAAAAAATGCTTTGCCTTCAGTCTGCCTTTTCTTAATTTTCAAGCACCCATGCAACAATATCAATGGTGTATTTTCCCCCAAGGCATGGCCAATAGTCTCACTCTGTGTCAATTTTTTGTAGCTTCAACCATGCAATCTATATGAGATCATTGGCTTCAAATATATATAGTTTATTACATGGATGACATATTAACAGCTGGACAAAATGGTAAAGAAGTTCTAAAATGCTACGATGAGCTTAAACAAGATTTACAAAGCATTGGATCAGAAATAGCACCTGATAAAGTACAATTTAAATACACTTATTTAGGTTTTCAGATGAGAGGATAAAATTTTTCTCTCGAAAACTTGAATTAAGATTAGATAAACTCAAGACCTTAAATGATTTCCAAAAACTCCTTGGTGGTATCCATTGGCTTATGCCATATCTTAAACTTTGTAAACATGATTTAAAACCTCTTCATGATATTTTACATGGGAATGCTTGTCCTACCTCACCTTGTGAGCTTATCCTAGAAGGGAGAAAAGCCATAAAAATCGTAGAACAAGCCATTTAATCTCAATCAATTACCTTCATAGATTATAATCAACCATTAATATATATGAAAGACTGTTTTTCCCCTACAGCGTTTTGTGTTTTTTTTTTTTTTTTTTTTTTTTTTTTTTTTTTTTTTTTTTTTTTTGCAAACTGCACCCCTAATGTGGGCTCACTTGCCTGCTACTCCTAAGCTTGTCCTTGGTCCATATTATCAAGCTGTATCTGATCTCATTGTTATAGGAAGAAAACAGGGAAAATGTTACTTTGGAAAAAAACCTGATGTCATTATACAGCCAGATACTAAAGAATAGATTGATTGGTTTATGCAAACAACAGATTTTTGGTCCGTAGCTTTAGCCTCTTACAGCATTATTTAGATAACCATTATTTCCTGATAAGTTACTAGACTTTGCCAATAGACATGAATTTGTTTTTCCTAAAGTCACATCCCTAACCCCTGTACCAAATGCTTTGTTGGTTTTTACTGATGGCTCATCCACTGGAATTGCCACCTATGCTTGGAATAGTCAAACCACCTGGTTCCAAGCTGCAGGTTCTTCAGCACAAATTATAGAATTACAGGCTGTTATTGCAGTCTTCTCAGCCTTTTCAAATCAGCCCATAAACATTTACACGGATAGTGCTTACCTTCCTTGGTCACTCTGTGCCACTACTAGAAACTACCCTGTCTCGAAAAACCAAAAAAAAAAAAAAAAAGAAAAAAGAAAAGAAAAAGAAACTGTGAGGCAAGTAAAACATACCTCTCAGGCTGGAGAGCTTTTTTTTTTTAATGGTTTATTTTTTTATATTTAAAATTTCCATCTCCTCCCCTCCTCCTCCCCCTTCCCTCCGCTCCTCCTCCCCCTTCCCTCCGCTCCTCCTCCCCCTTCCCTCCCCTTCTTCTCCCCCTTCCCTCCCCTTCCCTCCACCCATACCTCCCCTCCCTCCCTCTCAAGGCCAAGGAGCCATCAGGGTTCCCCACTCTATGCTAAGTCCAAGGTCCTCCCAACTCCCCCCAGGTCCAGGAAGGTGATCGACCAAGCTGAGAAGGCTCCCACAGAGCCCGTCCATGCAGAAGAATCAGAGCCCAGCGCCATTGTCCTTTGCTTCTCAGTCAGCCCCCACTGTCGGCCACATTCAGAGAGTCCGGTTTGGTCGCATGTTCCATCAGTCCCATTCCAACTGGAGTTGGTGATCTCCCATTAGTTCTGTCCCACCGTCTCCATGGGTGAACGCACCCCTCACGGTCCTGACTTTCTTTCTCATGTTCTCTCTCCTTCTGCTCCTCATCAGGACCTTGGGAGCTCAGTCCAGTGCTCCAATGTGGGGCTCAGTCATTTTCTTCATCTATCGCCAGTTGGAGGTTCCCTCACAGTCCTGACTTTCTTTCTCATGTTCTCTCTCTTTCTGCTCCTCTTCAGGACCTTGGGAGCTCAGTCTGGTGCTCCAATGTGGGGCTCAGTCATTTTCTTCATCTCTCGCCAGGTAGAGGTTCTATGGTGATATGCAAGAAATTCATCAGTATGGCTATAGGAACTGGCCTTTTCTTTTTTTTTTTTAAATTATAGATTTTAATCAGAAAAAGAGTTTTCCCATTTTTTATAGGGCAACTGCATGCATGATCAGGTCTCTCTGGACCCCTTGCTGAGGGTAATCAATGTGCTGATGTGGCTAATCCTATGCTCCTATGCAACTCCTTGTCATGCAAACAAGTCAGGAGACTGATAAGGTCACACTGGCTCATCATAGTCACAAACTACATCATCTTAATGCTCATACCCTATGGCTCATGCATCATATCACCAAAGAACAAGCCAGACAAATAGTTAAACAGTGCCCTATATGTGTCCAACATCTTCCAGCACCACATCTGGGCGTCAATTCTCAAGAGTTTTTCCCTAATGCACTATGGAAAATGGATGTGACTCATTTCTCTGAATTTGGGAATCTCAAATATATACATGTTATAGTAGATACTTATAGTGGTTTTATTTTTGTTACTCTGTAATCTGGAGAAGCAATAAAACATGCTATTGCTCCCCTACTAACGACATTAACAACATTTTCAGTGCTTGGCTATCCTCAACAAGTCAAAACAGATAATGGTCCTGAATATACTAGTGCTGCCTTTTCTAGGTTTTCTAAACAACTTAATATCTCCTATATTACGGGGATTCCCTAGAACCCCCAGGGACAAGGCATAGTTGAAAGAGCACACCTCATGCTCAAATTGACCATTGATAAAATAAAGAAGGGAGAATGGTACCCTATGAGAGGGTCACCCAGAAACATCCTATCTTATGCCCTATTTATTCCTTAATTTTTAAAAATTAGACACTGATGGATCATCAGCTGCCATCTACTTTTGGTACATAGAAACCCAGAAGCAATTTGCCATGGTACTATGCAAGGACCCCATAGATAATTCCTGTCATGGGCCAGACCTGATCATTATTTGGGAACAAGGGTTGGTATGCATTTATTCCAAAAAGATAAAATCTGCCAAATGGCTTCCTGAATACCTAGTTAAACAAATTGATAAAATACAAAATAATGAAAATAATAACCCAACAGATTCCAGGGATGAACTGTCTCCCTGAGAACAAATTTTAAAATTTTTAAATTTTAGATAAAGAAAATGAAGAGATGGACCATGCTACAGGAAATATTGCTGCCTTTGATGTCTTCGGCTGAAGGAGGAGTTGGGTCACTGGCAAATATCTAAAACCTACTACAAGCTTTATTTTGCCCTCCTTGTGAATGCCATGAAGGCATTAGCAACGTGCCCCTACCTCTTTCCCTTATTAGCATTCTTGTTTGGCTTTTTAATATTCCTTTCGCTAGGACCTTTCTTTTAAGTTGATAGCATCTATAAAACAACAGGTGAATGAGGTAACTAAAATATAAACTATACAGGCCCATTATAATAAACTAAAAATGACTGACAGTGATGTATATAACAATGTTTAGCTGGTGAGCTCATGCACACATGAGGTACCCAGATAATTGTCTTCAAACTTGGTACATTTTGGTGAGTTGGTCTCCCTGGTGGTCTTTTGGGGTCCCCACGAACTGGACATAACAGTAGCTCACAACTGATCTGTCTGTAACTCCAGTTCCAGGGGATCTGGCATCCCCACACAGACATACATGCAGGCAAAACACCAATGCACATAAAATAACAATAAATTATTTTCTTAAGAAAAGACTGCACACAAACCCTCATATCACCCCTGGTTGAGGCAACCAAGTAGGAGGAAAAGGGTTCCTTGTGCAGGCAAAAGAATCAGAGACACCCTTCTCCTACTGTTGGGAGTTCCACAACCATATGGTAAACATACATTCAGGACCTTGTTCAGATCCACACAGGGTCTGTGAACAAACAAACAAAATTTCCTTTAATTCTTTTTTTTGGGGGGGGGGGTTCGAGACAGGGTTTCTCTGTAGCTTTGGAGCCTGTCCTGGAACTAGCTTTTGTAGACCAGACTGGCCTTGAATTCAGAAAGATCTGCCTGCCTCTGCCTCCTGAGTGCTGGGATTAAAGGTGTAATTCTTATTTTTTAAAGTCAGGGTTTTCCTATGTGACTCTTTGGCTGATTTCAAACTAACAGATCTGCCTACTGCTGTTAAGCTAGAATTAATAGTGTGTGCCACCATCCCAGGCATAAAATTTATACTTCTGTTTATTTTAGGACTATAGGAATGAGGGAATGATTGGGGTGGGGTGATGGGGTGGAACAGGCCTTTAATTCCCTGTCTCAGGAGGCAGAAGAAAGAGAATCTGTGAGTTTGAGGCCAACATGGTCTATAGAGGGAGTTCCAGGATAGCCATGGCTACACAGAAAAACCCTGTTTTAAAAAACAACAACAACAAAAGTGTTGGAATGAAATATAGCTCTCTCTTCACAGGTAATAAGTATTAATTCTTCTTGACTGAGGCTGGAGGATGAATTTAAGATTCCATTTCAAAAACCAACAAGGACTTTTTTTTTGAGACAGGGTTTCACTCCCTGCGTAGTTCTGACTGTCCAGTAATTCACCACATAGACCAGGTTGGCCTGGAACTCACAGAGGTCCAACTGTCTCAGCTTCCCAAGTGCTGGGATTAAAGGTGTGCAACACCACCACTGGCTAAGTGAGAGCTTATTCTTGAGCTAAATATGAGTGACCATGACCTGGGAACACAGATTTAGGATGGCTAGAAGAACGTGTTCAACATGGAAGCCACTATAAGAGGGTTTAATAGTTACAGAACAAAGGGTGTTTAAAACCGAGAGCAAAGATAAAACAAAGCAAAGAAAAAACCATCAGTGGAGAGTGATGGGGAAAACCTTGTTAGCTAATTATCTTAAAGAGGTGGATCTAAGTTAAGGCATGGCTTTCCCTGTACCGAAGGAAAAAAAACGTGTGCACTCCCCAGGTGCTCTCCCTCTTTGGGTGATTCTTGTGGGGCACAGTGGAACTTGGACTTCTTGTTTCCTAGTTCTGCTATCATTTGGCACTCAAAGGTGGGGACCAGTCCACACTTTTTGGGATTGGTTCGCCAGCCACATGGTGCGTTGGGCACTCACTCTCCTGCCGGCAATGCTCAGTGCTCCCCTACTCATGACCCAACTCTTGGAATCTTTTGATTGTCTTAATAACTGTTCTTTTTTTTTTTAAATAACTGTTCCTAATTTGTTAAACAAAGCATAATTTTCAGTACCTAACTAAGCAACACATGCTGAGACACAATTGCTCCTGGCAGCACCCATCTATTCCAAAGAGAGTGTTGAGCACCAAAGACACTCCACTTGGAATTTGTCTTCTTGGCACAACTGGCCTTTGGGCAAGAAACTGCCCATGTCTCGACCATTGACAAAGTGCACGATGTCTGGACTGGACAAGCAGGATATAAGAAAAAGACTGTCAAATCTTGCCAAGACAGAGTAAGACAGTTTTGAAAAATTTCCTAACTCTGGAAATGGTCTGTCAGCTACTCTAGCCCTTAGCCAAAGTTGGTTGCTTCAACATTACAAATGAGACTTTTGGTGATTGCTCAGGCAGCTAGTTGTTTCTTTCATCTACTGCACATTTTGGAAGCTGCTTGATTGTACTTCCTGCCTACTCAAGTAATATTATCTCTCTTTTCAGGCCTTCTATGGGGTTAAAGCTTAGATAGTTGTAGTTACCATCATCTTATGATTTAGGCAAGCCATTTCCAATACAAGACTTAGACTCCTTAGGATAGAATGTTTATTTAAACATTTAGCATATGTTCATTACTTAATATTGTTTATGCTGGTTGTAATTCTAATCTTATACTTGACATTTGCTCCTAGTGTATATAGATTTGTATTGGACTTAGAACTCTTCTTATTTAAACAAAAGGGAAGGTACTATGGGAGCACCTTCTGCTCCTTCAGCCAATAGCCTTTAAGAAACCAGTCTACTTGGGTGTAGTCTCTTATACTATAAATGCAGCTGTAAAGCATGCACTTCCTCTCTTGCTTCTGGCTCTTGTTTCTGGCTGCTAGACTCTGTTCTTGCTCTCCATTTGTGCAGAGGACTGTTATCTAGGACAGTGATCCTAAATAACTAACCCTCTATTATTCATAATTCTGAACTAGTCTGGGGTTATTTTGTGACTTCTACTATCAAATGAATCATGCATACAATAAATGTTGAGACACTTGACTATGGTACTGAAGCTTGGGTAGGAGAAGCAATTTCCAATGGTATGAGGAAACATCAAAATACCAAATGTTTTAATTGTGGTGGAATGGGACATCTGAAAAATGATTGCAGACAAGAGATTCCTAGGAAAATGTCTCTTCACTCGGGAGGCAGAGGCAGGCGGATCTCTGTGAGTTCGAGGCCAGCCTGGTCTACAAGAGCTAGTTCCAGGACAGGCTCTAGAAAAAAAAGCTGCAGAGAAATCCTGTCTTGAAAAACCAAAAAAAGAAAAAAAAAAAAAAAAAGAGAATGGCAAAAATAGGAGGACTCAGCCTTTGGGTATATGTAGGAGGTGTGGCAAAGGCTGACATTGGACCAATGAATGTAGGTCAACAAAAGATAGACAAGGCAACCTGATACCATTGGAAAACGTCATGGGGGCCTCAAATGTGGTCCCAGTTACTGTGGAGAACATGTCTCACCAGGAAAATTAAAAAATCCAGTGCCTACTGTAAAGAACAATACTGGTCTGGAGGATGGAATAAATGTGGAGGATGAGTAAAAAACTCCAGTAGGACATAGGAAATGTATATTCTGGCAGACTTCTATAAATGATCAAAGACCAAAGCTACATGTGTATATAATTGACTATTATTTATGGATAATTTACATTGGTATAGTTTTTTGTATATTGATAAATTTCAAATTATATTTGTTATTTCTGTTTACAATATTTGTACACCTATGCAAAGTTATTCTTTTTTTTGAGACAAGGATTCTTTGTAGCTTTGGTGCCTGTCCCAGAACTAGCTCTTGTAGACCAGGCTGGCCTTGAACTCCCAGAGATCCACCTGCCTCTGCCTCCCGAGTGCTGGGATTGAAGGTGTGCGCCACTACCGCCTAGCACAAAGTTATTCTTTTAGATTGTATATATACATGTTTCTACCTTTATTTAGGACATTTTACATATTGGTACATCTTTTAGGATATAGTTTCATATTGCATTATATATTATTCTTACCTCTGAACAAGATACTTATACATTGTTTACATTTTGAGGTCATTGTCCTCATTTGTTGCACATTTGTTTACAGATTATTTAATATTCTGACATGAAGTCTTAGTCTTTAAGCTATACAGCTATTAAATATTATAGGTCAATAGTTGTTCATGTTTGTTATACATATAGTCAGATTGATTAGGTTTTTTTGTTAGATACATAGAGATTGTATTCTATCTAGAAAGGTAATCTTCAACCACTTTGAGGATCTGCAGAACATGACATTTAAATAATTTAAATAACAGGGTTCTGTTGATATGAGACATGATTGCTCCTGACAGCACCAATCTATTCCTCAGAGAATGTTGAGCACTGAAGACACTCCATTCTTGAGTTTGTTTTCTTCTTGGCACAATTGGCCTTTTGTAACCCCGCCGGCAGAGTCAGCTATTCAGGGTTCTCTGAAGGGGCGCTAACCTGAAAGACATGAGCTGAAAAGAGGAAGGAAACCAAGCAAGATTCTATTGTCAAGGTCTCTGTTTATTGGGGTGAAAGTTACAGCTTATATACCCCTTGAATGGGGTGGAGGTAGGGGTAGGCAGGAACTCTGCTGGTGTAACTGAAGGTCATCAGTCAGCACCTGGTATAAGCCGAAGCATGTGATCCATTAACACTGGAGTAAGGGGCGGGTTCCGTTAACAGATAGTTCTCATGATAGTTGGGATAAGGGGTGGGATCTCCATAAGCATCCTTAGGGCAATGATCTCTGCTATCCCTGTAAGAATGATGGTCCCTGACAAATCTATCCTTAGGAAAATGGTCCCTGACAGCCTTTGGGCAAGGAAATGCCCATGCCTTAATCACTGACAAAGTACATGGTTTGTGGAATGGATAAGCAGGGCCCAAGGAAAAAGACTGTCAAATCTTGCCAAGACAGGGTAAGATGGTATTGAAAAATTTTCCTGCCTCTGAAAATGATCTGTCAGTTATACTAGGCCTTAGCCAAAATTGGTTGCTTCAATGTTGCAAAGAAAACTTTGGGTGATTGCTCAGGTAGCTAATTGTCTCAGTCATATTCTGCTCATTTTGGAAGCTGCTTGATTGCACTTCCTATCTAATCAAGTAATATTATGTTCTTTCTCAGGCCTTCAGTGGGGTGGAAGATTAGGTAATTGTAATTACCTTCCTCTTATGATCTAGCCAAGCTTATTTCTGGTGCAAAATTTAGACTCCTTGGAATAGAATGTTTATTAAAACATTTGTCATGTGCTCCTTCCTTAATATTACTTATGTTGTTTGTAATTTTATACTTGATATCTGTTTCTATTGTATATAGTTTTGTATTGGGTTTGGATCATTCTTGTTTAGACAAAAGGAGGAGATGCTGGGGAAAACCTTGTTAGCCAATTATCTTTAAGATAATCTATGTTAAGATGTGGCTTTCTGGGAGAAAAACATGTGCACATCCAGGTGCTTGCACTCTCTGGGTGATTCCTGTGGGACACAGTGGAACTTGGACTTCTTGTTTCCTGTTTCATGAGTTTTTCCCCTTAAAATAAATAAAAATGTTTTATCCTTTAGCTAGCCTGGTTATTTCTACAGGAGACATCAGTTGGGCAGGTTACATACAACATAGTGGAAAAATCCGCCTTGGGCCTCAGATGCTGTCTGATGACATTTTTAGCTTTTGGATGGTTGGAAGGAAGGTATAGTGCCTGCATTACTCTCTATGGTACAGTTTGCACTACTGTACCATTCTCAAGCTGGGCAAGGGCCTGGACATTAAAAGAACACACAAGAGATGTGGATCATTCATGACGAGATTATGCCGAATGCCCTTTATTCAAGCTTAGGAAATCCCTTATATACCTAACTGCTGCACAATGGAATTCCCTCCCCTCCAGGCATGTGGGAAATTATCAAGCCCAAGATGAAGTAAACAATGGCCCTATAGCTAACCAACAGGGGGGCCAAGGGAGCACAGAAACAAACAGGATGTTTAGCCAGAAAATGCGATAAGATGTCTGGCCAGAAACTGTTGTCCAGATGAATCCTGGGAGGAGGGGTAGATCCATGGGCCCTACAGGTTCCCCTTTTATATAAATTACATGACTAGGCCTGTCTTGAGTGGCATTGGATGTCAGGCAATACCCCTTAACCATCATGGGAAAGCGTCCAGGTAAAAACACATTTCCTGTCTTAGATTTAGGCAGCCCCCCAAAAACCTTTCCCGTCATTGGCTCACTAGTCACCCATTACTATGTTCAGCCAGATTCACACTGAGAGATCCTCCAGAGCAATAGCTAAGAGAACTTGCTGAATGGAGACATTGACCTGAGCATGTCTCTGGCTCTGGCGCCATGAAAATATAAAGATGATGCTCCAGCACATATAAGCACTCCTAAGGAGGCTATGCCTGCTCAATCCTTAATGAGTCTGCCTGCAAATTGGAGCCCTTTAAGTAAGGTCTCAGCGTTGGTTGGAGGAACCTTAGTATTGTTAACTAGAATAATCTATTGGGCCAATTTGTAAATTGTTCACTCCAGGGTCTGTGAATAGGAGCATTAAGCATTTTTACTGTATCTGTTAAGTTGTAACCTTACAGTGGTCTTGAACCAAATTCAATTGCAAATTTAACTGCAATATTTATTTTGAGTGACCAAGGCATTTTCAACCTACCTTATATGGTATCCATAGTGCTAACAGAAGCAACTGACTGACTAATGGTAAATCCAGCAGCCATAGCCACTGTGGCAGCCACAGCAATGACCGCCATTATGGCAGTTGTAAAGCCAAAATCTTTTGTTCGGTGCAGAATGAGTTGATTATCATGGGATGTGTTGATAGGTAGAGGAAGAATCCTTGGCACTCGAACTATAAGGACATGGAAAATTTTAAAAGAAACTTTGCTTGATCAGGAGCTAGTCAAGGCACTGGGTTCAACAAACTTTGCAGCATCAAGAGTTAGCTGGAAACAGAAACCTTTACAAAAGTGCAGACCAACTGTCCCTAGCAGCTAGCCCCCTGTCAACACCCAGCTTTGTGGTCTTGACAAGAGGAGAAATAACTGCTTGGAGTGAGGGGAAGCATGGGGGACATGCATAGAAGCAGAAGTAGTCCATACCCTGTACTCAGCCAAACTAACCCCCTTGACCCTAAGTAAACCTGGCTTGTGTTTTTTGCCTATATATGTCAACCCCAAATGAGGAACGGGAGCTCTCCCTATTGTGCTGCATTGTATGTAATGGGGGAACTCCCAGCTAGCTGGAAGGAATAAACCTTGCTTTTGTATTTTAGACTTGACTGCACTCTTGTGGTTTCTCTGGGTGTTTCAACTTGGGTACAATAGAACCATCACAGCCAGCTCCTCAGAACCCCAGCAACTCTTCAGTTGACAAACCTGCTCAGAACATGATGTGGGAGTCCCCTCTGTAATTACCATTAATAAATAAAGAAACTGATTTGGACCTATAGCAAGGCAGAACTTAGGTAGGCAGGGAAAGCTAGGTTGAATGCTGGAAGGAAGAAGGGTGGAGTCAGAGGGATGCCATGGAGCCACTGCTAGAGTCAAACATGCTGAAACTTTGCCAGTAAGCCACTGCCATGTGGCGATATATAGATTAATAGAAATGGGTTAAATTAATATAAGAGTTAGCCAATAAGAAGCTAGAACTAATGGGACAAGCAATGATTTAATTAATACAGTTTCTGTGTGATTATTTTGATTATTTCTGGTCTAAGCTAGCCGGGCAGCTGGGGAAAAACGAGTAGCCTTCTCACAACAAGAACAGTTTAAAACTTCAGAAATATTAGCAGAATGATAAAGTACAATTTTTTGCTGAATGGGAATTAAAAGTCCAGGGGGAGGTGGTAATGCACTCAGCCCAAAGTATGGAAAGACTCCAATCATAACTCAAGGGCCCAGACCACTAGCAACTGACTGGATCTGGGCGAATTCTGCTAACAGAAGTATCTACAACTGAGGGATTTTCCATATTCCTGTGATAATATTTTGGGTGGTATCCAAAGGCACAAGCAGGTGTACCTGTGCTAAAACTGTTAGATAATAAATAGGGCCACACAGGGCTATCCAATCCCATCTGCAGCAGAAACAGAGGATTCTTTACCAAAAGTGTCTATTTGATCTCTTGGTTCTGTCCTGTCCTCAGGCTCCTGGACAGGAAAATCCACAGCACACACTAGGCACTCAGGTACCCATACCTGACTGTCAGCATCCTGTAGGAAAATACAAACAGCCCCTCTCCCCCACACCAGTACAGGATCTGGACCACACCAAGTGCCACCTGCTAGATTCTTCCATTTGACATGAGGCATCCCAGAAGAAACTGGCTACCAATGCTGGTTGGCAGCCATGCAAGACTGAGCATCAACAGTCAAAAAATTTTAAATGTATAAAATAAAAGATAAATGGTCTCTGGGGGTGGAACCACATTCCTTCTTTTTGTTTTATGCAAATAGGCTTTGAGCATACAATGCGATGCGCTCACTCCACTATACCTTGTCCTTGAGGGTTATAAAGCATTCCTGTTTTATGAGAAATAGAGAACTCAGAGCAAAATTTAGTAAAGCCAATGCTGGTATAGGCTGGCCCATTGTCAGTTTTTACAGTTTTTGGGACTCCCATGTAGGTAAAAACCTGGAGACAGTGACTTTTAACATCCCATAATTTTTCTTCTGTATATGCTAAGGCAAAAATAAAATGAGAATATGTATCCACAGTTACTTGAACATAATTGCATACACCCAAAAGAAGGAACATGGGTAACATCCATTTGCCATAAGTGATTAGGAGCAAGCCCATGAGGATTAACTCCCAACTGGGCAACAGCTAAAAGTTATGTGCACAGAGAGCATTTTTAAAAAGCTTTTAAATATATATATATATATATATATATATATATATATATATATATATTATGTACACAATATTCTGTCTGCGTGTATTCCTGCAGGCCAGAAGAGGGCACCAGACCTCATTACAGATGGTTGTGAGCCACCATGTGGTTGCCAGGAATTGAACTCAGGACCTTTGGAAGAGCAGGCAATGCTCTTAACCGCTGAGCCATCTCTCCAGCCCCCCACAGAGAGCATTTTTAAAACAATACCAGTGGCTCGCTCTTGAGATATGTTAAAATGAAATCTTAAAGACCCAGCATTGAGATGAAAACGACTATGAGCTTTTTCTGAAGCTTCATAAGATTCTTGACTGACTGCACAAATTTGGCGAGTAAGCTGATCAGCCAATGCATTTTCCTCACGCAAGGGACTGGAAGGTTGTAGTGATGGGAGCAGCGGTCTGCATTCCCGCCCAGCTCCCAGCCGCCTGGCTAGCTTATGCCCCAAAATAACAACACACAAACTGTATTCATTTAAACACTGCCTGGCCCATTAGTTTCAGCCTCTTATTAGCTAATTCTCACGTATCTTGCTTTAACCCATATCTAATAATCTCTGTAGCAACATGAGGTGGTGGCTTACCAGGAAGATTCTAGTGTACGTCCATCTTGGGACGGAGTTTCATCGAATCTGACTCATTTCCCTTCTTCCCAGAATTCTGTTCTGTCTACTCCACCCACCTATGTTCTAACCTATCAGGCCAAGCAGTTTTCTTTATTAATTAACCAATGAAATCATCAGATAGATAGAAGACACACCTACATCTGAAGGTCAGTATGAGCCCACAAATGCCCTGTGTAAATGGGAACAGATTGGGCCCAAAGCAAAGTTTGAATAGCCAATAACTGCATCTGGACTCGAAATACTGAGGAAATATAAGCTGCAGTTTCCAAAGGTGCAAGAATTTTGCTTCTATATTGACTGTCAGTAAAAAGGTTAAAAGGAATATCAGCATATTTCTCTAGGGCCATTTGTAATGATTATCACATCTGTAGGGATTAGTACATAAGAACAAGGCCCAGTCTTCAGCAAAATTTTGCATCCAAATTATTTCTGCCTATGTATATGGTATAATAACCTTATCAGGTAACATTCCAAAGTTTTGCAAACTAAGTTTATACCCTTTCTGAATAACAAGTAGCACAGCAGATGGATACGAAATAATTTTTACAGATGACACATGTTCATGTACCCATAGAATGGGTCCTTGCTGCCAAAAACTCCAGTGGGACTATGCTGAGAGAGGAAAATTATCAACAGCAGAGGCTGAATATAGTCAATATAATGAATATGAGCAGAGGCAAACTTTTCTTCAACTAAAGTAATACATTACTTTGTCTGAGGTATCAACTTATGGAAGGACATTGGATCTAGATTTCCCTGCAGAATGTCAAAAAGTGGTTTTAAGACTTCCATAGGAATTCACAGACTGGGCTGGACCCCGTTAAGGTCTCCAAGCAATTTTTGAAAATCATTCAAAGTGTGTAGTTTATCTAAGCAAAGAGTAACTTTCTGTGGTTTCACTCTTGTCTGCAACAGCGGATGCCCCAAGTACTGATATGGAAACTGTTGGACCTTTTCAAAGGCATCATCAATCCTGCATGTGCTAGGCATTCTTTTAAGTCAGCAAAGGCCTCAAGAACTATATATGGGACCTGTCAAACTAATAGGATATCATCCATATAATGAATGATATACAGTTAAGAATATTTATACCTTATCAGGCAATGACTCAGGCCACAAACATTTGGCAGATGATAGGACTATTAGCCATTCTTGGGGTAATGTTACCCATTGGTAGCGTCTATATGGTTCTTTGAATTTTTTTTTTAAATCCAGATTTTTTAAAAAATATTTATTTATTTATTGTGTATACAATATTCTGTCTGTGTGTATGTCTGCAGGCCAGAAGAAGGCACCAGACCTCATTATAGATGGTTGCGAGCCACCATGTGGTTGCTGGGAATTGAACTCAGGACCTTTGGAAGAGCAGGCAATGTTCTTAACCGCTGAGCCATCTCTCCAGGCCCCGGTTCTTTGAATTTTTAAAAATATTTGTTTATTTATTATGTATACAATATATGCCTACAGGCCAGAAGAGGGCACCAGACCGCATTACAGATGGTTGTGAACCACCATGTGGTTGCTGGGAATTGAACTCAGGACCTTTGGAATAGAATGCAATGTTCTCAACCACTGAGCCATCTCTCCAACCTGGTTCTTTGAAATTTATAGACAGTACACTGAAAGGAAATTTATCAGAATCTTTTGGATGCAGTGGAATGGTAAAAAACCAATCTTTCAGGTCAATAACTAAAAGATGGTGTCCTGCAGGAATACCCACAAGCTGAGGCAACCCAGGTTGAGTTGCCCCATTATTTCCATACAATTATTTACTGCTCTAAGATCTTGCAGCAGTTTCCATTTACCAGACTTTTTCTTAATAACAAAGATAGGAGTATTCCAGGGAGAAGTGGATGGCACTATGCATCCTGCCTCTAGCTGTTCCTGGAACAGGGTATGAGCAGCCTGTAATTTTTCCTTACTTAGGGGCCATTGCTCTTCCATACAGATTTTTCAGTTTTCCATTTTATTGGAATGCTTTCTGACTGCTCTGCAATGACCCCTAAGAAAAATTTCCCAACCCTGAATACTGTCCAGGTGACTTTGTTTGTTTGTTTTTTTTTTTGTTTTTTTCGAGACAGGGTTTCTCTGTTAGCTTGGAGCCTGTCCTGGAAGTAGCTCTTGTAGACCAGGCTGGCCTCAAACTCACAGAGATCCACTTGCCTCTGCCTCCAGAGTGCTTGGATTGAAGGTATGCACCTCTACCACCAGGACAGTTGACTATTATATAATTTTCTTGTCCATCAAAATTTTTGGGTCTCCCTGCAGATCTTTGCCCAACATGCACTGCACAGGTTCAGTGGTCAGAACTGCACCCATAGCTTGCAAAACATCTCTTTCCCATAAATTGAGAGAAAGGTATTCCAGGACAAATAGTTTAAAAATTCCCTTATAGCCGGGCGGTGGTGGCGCACGCCTTTAATCCCAGCACTTGGGAGGCAGAGGCAGGCGGATCTCTGCGAGTTCGAGGCCAGCCTGGTCTACAAGAGCTAGTTCCAGGACAGGCTCTAAAACTACAGTGAAACCCTGTCTCGAAAAACCAAAAAAAAAAAAAAAATTCCCTTATGGCCTTCTTCATTCTTCCAATCTAAATATTGGACACTGCACTCTGGAGAACTGGTCATTCCTACCCACTGTAACACCGTAAAGGCTGGCTGTAGAGGCCAGGCTGCGGGACAATGTTTTTTAGTAATTACAGAGCTATTAACTCTATCTGGAAGGCCTTAGAACCTTTTCCCATTAATTGTTAATGTAAGTGTGGGGCAGTTCTCTAAACTAGAAACCTAAATCGCTCCAGGGAATGCCATGGAGCCAAACCCCTTGTCCCCTTGTTCTTGTTTAAAAAATGGATTAGTAGAGCGAATATGGGCAAAAACTCTAGTTGAGCCATTCTTCTTCCTTGAGGGATGACAAGGACTCCCACCCCAGCTTAAATCATAATTTTAATTTCTCCAGTATAATCACAGTCTATAATTTCTGGTAAAATTTTTATTCCCTTAAGTGCTGAACTACTTCTACCTACTGAACCCTCTGGTATAGGTCCATATACTCCAGTCCCCAAGGCCTGCACACCCATCTGTGGGGTCAATACTGCCCCAGCAGAAATACAGAGGTCCAGTCCTGCACTTCCTGGGGTGCTCTGGACAAGGTCTTGGGCAATGAGGTATTTCTTTGAGGAAATAAACCTGATGGGAACAGTGGTATGCTCATGGCCCCGTACACTTGCATTTTGGGGGCCTGGGACAGCCCCCTTCTTCTGTTTCCGACACAGGAAGGGGATTTCCTTGAATGTCAGTTTTAGAGCAGCACTCATTAGCCCAATGGGTCCTCTTTTGACATTTTGGGTAAACACCTGGATTTCCCTTTACCCGCAGGGCAATTTCTTTTGAAATGTTCTGCTTGCCAGCATTAAAAACAAGTCCTTAATCTAGCACCACCTTGATTCCCTCTAAGGGTAGAAACAATTACCTGTCCCATAACGTGAGTTCCATCAATGCTCTTGTGTAACTGGATATAGCCATTTAAACTCCTATTTAAATGGGGGCTGGGTGATGATGGTGCATGCCTATAATCCCAGCACTTGGGAGGCAGAGGCAGGTGGATCTCTGTGAGTTTGAGGGTAGCTTGGTCTACAGAGCAAGTGCTAGGACAGGCTCCAAAGCTACAGAGAAGGCCTGTCTCAAATAACCAAAATAAAAGCCGGGCGGTGGTGGCGCACACCTTTAATCCCAGCACTTGGGAGGCAGAGGCAGGCGGATCTCTGTGAGTTCAAGACCAGCCTGGTCTACAAGAGCTAGCTCCAGGACAGGCTCTAAAGCTGCAGAGAAACCCTGTCTCGAAAAACCAAAAAAAAAAAGAAAAAAAGAAAAAAAAACCAAAATAAATAAATAAATAAGCTCCTATTTTTATGGGGATGTATAGCCTTCTGATAGTATTTGTTAGCATTTTCATAGGCCAATTGCTTTATGACAGGCATAGCTGTGTCCACATTCCCAAAAATATGACCTCTCAGCTGTATCAGGTGATCAACAAACTCAGGATAAGGTTATGAGGGTCCTTGAAGGACCTTAGACAGTTGTTCCCCTGCTCCTTTATTAGGTAAAGCTTTCCACGCTTCAATGGCCACGGCAGCTATTTAAGCTGCCTCTCCCCTCCACCCTTCCCCAAGGTCTCCATGCTCCCAATTTACATAGGAGATCTTGGCTTTTTATACTTTCTACTTCCCATGTAGATTAGATCTACGTAAATCTCTCTCAGTGTCCTCATTGTTGTCTAAGTTCTCTGGGATTGTGGCTGGTAGGCTGGTATTCTTTGGTTTATTTTTTAAAACCACCTATGAGTGAGTACATGTTGCCATTCCTGACCTGGGAAACTACAATTCCCAGGTGTTCACCAGCATCTGACGTAGATGTGTCTTTTCTCTCACGCACATGCGCTGGGACCCCTTTTAAAAGCTGAGGGCGCCATTCCCGGGCCTCTCTTTTCTCTTCCCCTGCCTTACTGTCGTCACGTTCCTCACCCTCTTCTTAATAAACTTATACACGTGGGTTTGTTTGTGCCTCGTTTTTTCTTCCGTCTCCACAGGAACAACAATGTGATAATTGTGTTTCTGTGTCTGGGTTACTTCACTCAAAATGTTTTCTAGCTCCATCCATTTTCCTGCAAAATTCAAGATGTCATTATTTTTTTCTGCTGTGTAGTACTCCATTATGTAAATGTACCACATTTTCCTTATCCATTCTTTGGTTGAGAGAGAGAGAGAGAGAGAGAGAGAGAGAGAGAGAGAGAGAGAGAGAGAGAGAGAGAGAGAGAGAGAGAGAGGGAATACTGGGATTCAATGCAGGCCCTCACAAATATTAGACAAGGAAGCGACCACAAAATTATATCTTAGTTTTGGCTTGAAGTCCTCATCCTCCTGCCTCTTAAGTGCTAGGATTATAGGTGTGTAACACCACACCCTACATAGAGATTCTTAAAGGGCCAGGAGTGGTCGTTCAAACCTCTAGTCTCTATGTTTTGGAGACAGAGTACAAGGCCAGTCTGGGTGATTTATTGAATATGAACCCTTCCAGGGCCGGGCGGTGGTGGTGCACGCCTTTAATCCCAGCACTCGGGAGGCAGAGGCAGGCGGATCTCTGTGAGTTCGAGACCAGCCTGGTCTACAAGAGCTAGCTCCAGGACAGGCTCTAAAGCTGCAGAGAAACCCTGTCTCGAAAAACCAAAAAAAAAAAAAAAAAAAAAATAAATAAATAAAATGAACCCATCCAGGGCTAACTGAAAGCAAGTTTCAAACGAGAATAGAAACTATTATTTAGCCAAGGTAAAAAGAAAATAGACTTGGGGTGGAACATTCCTTTTTAATCCCAATTACTAACTACCTAGGGTCTCTTGAGATCCATCTGTTTAATCTATATGTTAAGAGATTTAAAGAGCATCTGCTCTTCTGAACTAAATGTCTTCATTTACATGATCGCAGGGTCATTAACCACATCAGAGGTTCCCCTAAAAACTGAAGTTTATCCAAGCAGGAAGTGGTGGCTCTGACCTTAAAACCAGCCCTCAGGAAGCTGAGGCAGCACTCCTTTAGTCCCAGCATCTCTGCCTCCCAAGCCTGATGACTTGACTTCAGTTACCAGGATGGAAAGAGAGATCTGACTCTTGCAATTTGTCCTCTTGCAATTTGACATCCAAAGTAGGCATGCCATTTTAGGTGCCTGCACACACGCACGTGCTCTGGAGTCCACACACACACACACACACACACACACACACACACACACACACACGACACCGAAGATGGTAAACAGAATTGCTAAATGAACTAGAAGTTTCACCTCACTTCTGTGTGTAGAGACAAAAGAATTGAAAGCTGGGAAGGCTAGGTGTTCCAACAAGTAGAATATCAGGATGTCAGGGTTTATTTTGGATGCCACTGGGAACTCTAAGCCAGTCTGAGCTACATAAGACCCCTCAAATCTCTGGCCCAAAGTACCCCACCCAAAGTTAAATGAACAAACAAATATACCCCAAATACAACAAAATTCAGAAAATCTAGGTGTGGTGACATAGCTAACTATAATGCCACCGTTTTGATGCAGACGAAGCTGTGGCTGGTCTGGGACATATACACTCACAAAGATCCTCCTAATAAGGATTTAGTAGGTAAAAGTGTTTGCCAAAGCCTGAATAACTGACTTCCACCCCCAAGACTCCTAGAAGTTGTTCTCTGATGTCCACATGACCTCACACCATGTACACATTCTCCATCCCCACCCCAAACACACACAATAAGGAAAGAATTTCTTTTTTTCTTTTCTCTTTCTTTCTTAATTTCTTTCTTTCTTTCTTTCTTTCTTTCTTTCTTTCTTTTTTTTTTTTTTTTTTTTTTTTGGTACCTGGAGGGACAGCCATGGGTGCTGGGAACCGAACTCTTATATTTTTGGTTGTGAGCCTAGCCTTTAACAGTTGAACCATCCCTCCAGGCTAAGAAAATAACTGTAATAGTTTTTTTTTAAACCAGGCATGACAGTGGCAAATCTTTAATCCCAGTACTTGAAGATTAATGCAGATCTTTTTTTTAAAGATTTATTTATTTATTACATATACAGTGTTCTGCTTGCGTGTATACTTGCAGGCCAAAAGAGGGCATCAGATCTCATTAGAAATGGTTTGTGAGCCACCATGTGGTTTCTGGGAATTAAACTCAAGACCTCTGGAAGAGCAGCCAGTGCTCTTAACCTCTGAGCCATCTCTCCAGCCCTAGTGAGAGGCCAACTTTAGTCTACATATCAAGTTTTAGGACAGCTAGAGTTATATATTGAGACCATGCTTCAGAAAGAAAAAAAATTTAGAACGGGGCATGGTGGTTCTCTTGTGGGGTAGCCACTAGAGAAGTCTGCTTGGACATGGGTTTAAGCCAATAGAAAGTCTTTATTAGATGGCCATAGACTACACTGGGTGTTCAGGATCTCAGTGGAGCACCAAGCCTTTATCAGGGTGAGCTTTTAAGTACAAAAACAATAGTCTGTTCTGACATTATTTAACATGAACAGTTAGCTAGAGTGAACCTACAGAAGCCAAAAGCCAGGTTAGTATATTTAGAAACTTTCCCAGATCTATGGACTTTGATGGATTAGGTCTTTGTATTAGTTTCTGCAGATGGTACTGTCTATGTGCTGAGTTTTACAGCCTGAATGGTACTTCCATAATGGAGTCAGCTGTGCTAAGAACTGGGGCTTTCTTCATTGCCGACTGGGCCTTAGTGAATGATATAAATCCTGGACTCATGCTTTAAGGAGGTTATGGTCCTAAGGATCATTAATTTTACTGAACTGGTATATAATTGACTATATAGTTTAAGATGCAGGACTCCCCCCACCCCCGCTAGTTAGTCAATTCAGGATGAGATTTAAGGGTTCAGTCAGTGCTGATAGCAGAGTAGTAGCCAGACAGACCAAGAGAACAGAGACTGATATTAATTATAATTTGATTTATGGTTTTTCTTGCTCATTTTTAAAATGAGGTTTTCCCCACCCATAGCAGATTTTCTCTAATTATTATTGTTCTATTAGCATAGAAACAACAGATTTCCCCCAACATCACACATACTTTCCTTTATCTCATGAGAAGTCAAAAGCTCTCCAATTTTGTAGGACCATGTCTGAAAGAGAATCTAACTGTTGTTTTAGTTCAGAAATGGAGACTTTTATTTATTTATTTAATTTGTTTATTTTTTGTTTTTTCCAAACAGGGTTTCTCTGTAGCTTTAGAGCCTGTCCTGGAACTAGCTCTTGTAGACCAGGCTGGCCTTGAACTCACAGAAATCTTTTGCCTCGGTAGTGTTGGGATTAAAGGGGTGTACCACCACCTCCCAGCTAAGAAATGGAAACTTTTAATACCTTTGGGTCTGGCTCAACCAGTTTACTTTGAAAAACGTCAATAGAGGCACAGGTAACCAATCCATTAGTACATGACCACCATGTGAAATTGTAAGACTTTAAGATAATTCTGAAGCCATTTCTGACAATTCTAAACCCTCTCAGCCTCCATGCCTTAGTGCTTCCCCTCCTCCCCTGGGAACCAAGGACCTAACAGTTACACATGCACGTACTCAGTTCCTGAACAATTACCCATATACGTATGTTTTGATTCAGTCCCCTGGGAAATGGGGTCAAAATTACCTCTTACCTCATCTGATCTGGCAATAGCTCTCCAGCCAATTATTGGTAATAGCCCTTTTGAATAAGCCAATCATAATAATCAAAGAACAACCTCTCTTGCTTCTGTGGCCTTCTCCTTTAAAAGTAGCCTGTACCAGCTATTCGAGGTCTCTCGGCTTCCCGAATGCTGAGGGACCCTGTCATGACAGAATTAATAAAATCCTCATGCTTTTGCATCAGCTATGGTGTGAGGGGTGGTCTCTGGGGGCGACTCCTTCTCAGTGTTTGGACTCTAGAGTCCGACAAAATGAATTACCCATAAGGCAAACTAGCAGGCATCAGAGTAAAGGGAAGTGCCGAGGTTAGAGGTTGTGGATAGTAGACAAGTTTTAGCCCCTTGGAAGTCTTCTACCTTTATTTTTTATTTTTATTTTTTTTTTGGTTTTTCAAGACAGGGTTTCTCTGTAGCTTTGGAGCCTGTCCTGGAACTAGCTCTTGTAGACCAGGCTGGTCTCGAACTCACAGAGATCCGCCTGCCTCTGCCTCCCAAGTGCTGGGATTAAAGGCGTGTGCCACCACCGCCCGGCCAGTCTTCTACCTTTAATTTGGGCTGCCTCCAGTTAAAATCTGTCAGTCAATGGGCTGACAGTCTCCTTAGTTCTGCTCCCTGTGTAGTATGAAGGTGGTCAGGTGTCTAAGCATAACCAGCAATTCTGACTTAGAATGATTAACTCCATCCTTAGGGTCCTTTCTTTCCTGTGGCATAGAGTCAGATTCCCTAGGCTTTCCATTTTCCAAAGGTTCCAGAATAAGCTCATAATCTCTCAACATCCCCCCTCCTGTTTTTTTTAATTCCCAGTCTCACTGTGTAGCTCTGGCTGTTCTGGAACTGTCTCCTAAGAGCTGGGATTAATGGTGTGCACCACTATATGTGGTTTCTTCAGAATTTTCCTAGAAATTTTTAGATTTTTAAAAAATTTTATGATGATTGGATTATATTTTTCTATCCTGTATTTCTTGGGTGGGAACGTTCTCTCTCTTATTGTATTCACCAAAGCCAAAGCCTCTGCTTTACAACCCTAGTTTTTGTAAAGGAAACTCCCTTGTTTTTGGCAACTGGAGTGCCAAGCTGCAAGGCACACTTAGAATTGTATATTCTGCATCTTCAACTCAAAAGATAAACTCCTAGCCAGGTGGTGGTGGCTCATGCCTTTAATCCCAGTATGTGGGAGGCAGAGGCAGGTGGATCTTTGTGAGTTCGGTGCCAGCCTGGTCTACAAAGTGAGTTCCAGGGCAGCTAACACTACACAGAGAAACCCTGCTTTGAAAAACAACAACAACAACAACAACAAAGCTTTCTTTCCTTTCTCCAATACAACCAAACACTTTTAATTGTTTTTAAATTAATTTTATATACAACCAGTTTTCCTCTCCTTCCCTTCCTCCTGCTGTTCCCCTTTACCTTTATCTACACCCTCCTTCACCCTCTCTAGGCTCCAGGGAGTCAGCAAAATCTATCATATTAAGTTAAGTTGAGGCAGGACTAAGCCCCTCTCCCCTGCATCAAGCCTGAGCAAGGTATCCCACCATTGGCAATGGACAAGATCATGCACCAGGGATCTGGTCCCACTGCCAGGGACCATACAAAAAGACCAAGTAGCATAGCTGTCACCACTTTCAGAATGCTTTGTTCAGTCCCATGCAGGCTTTCCAGCTGTCAGTCCAGAGTCCATGAGCTAGCATCAGCTGTCTCTGTGGGTTTGCCCGTCATGATCTCGACCCTCCTTCCTCATACAATCCCTCCTCCCTTTCTTCGACTGGACTCCAGGAGCTCCAGTCCAGTGCTTAGCTCTGGATCTCTCTATCTGTTTCCATCAGTTGTTAAGTGAAAGTTCTATGATGGTAATTGAGGTAGTCACCAATGTGATTCCAGAAGGCCAGTTCAGACGCCCTCTTCGTTATTGCTAGGAGTCTTAGCTGCCGTCCTCTGTCTACAATTCTACAATCAGACACTTAAAGTAAGGAAATGTCTGCACCCTTTACTTTATAGCTAATATCCTCTTATGAGTGAATACATACTATGTTTGTCTTTCTGGGTCTGGATTACCTCATTCAGGGAGTTTTTTTTCTAGTTCCACCCATTTGCCGGCAAATTTCATGATGTCATTATTTTTCTTTTTTGTTTTTTTGAGACAGAGTTTCTCTGTAGCTTTGGAGCCTGTCCTGGAACTAGCTTTTGTAGACTAGGCTGATCTCAAACTCACAGAGATTTGCCTGCCTCTGCCTCCCAAATGCTGGGATTAAAGGCGTGCACCAGGCGGACATCATTGTTTTTTACTCCTTAGTAATATAATACTCCATTGTATAGATGTAGCACATTTTTGTATTCATTCTTCAGTTGAGGGGCGTCTAGGTTGTTTCCAGGTTCTGGTTAGTAGGCATAATGCTATGAACATAGTTGAGCAAGTGTCCTTCTGGTATGATTGAGCATCCTTTAGATATATGCTCAAGATTGGTATACTGGGTCTTGAGATAGATTGATTTCCAATTTTCTGAGAAACCACCATACTGATTTCTAAAGTGGCATACTCCATGTCTTCTCCAACATGGGCTGTCATTAGTGTTTTTGATCTTAGTCATTCTGACAGGTACAAGATTGAAGGGGCCCATTCCTACAAGATCAGCTAGGGTTCCTGGATAGGGGATCCTTGAGGCCAAAGAAAAGTCAGAAGAAACAGAAGGCAGGATAGAATTGGGAGGTATGTCTGGTCATGTCGAAGCAGCCAAAGAGCCCAGAGTTTATTTCAGAACTTGCTTATATACAAAAGCAGAACAAAGCACAGCACAGCACAGATTGTCTGTGTCTAACCATAAGACCATTCCTGTCCTTGAGTGAGTAGCCTCCTCTCTAACACGGGCTTGCTGCTCAGAAGCAGCCTTACTTCTTATCTTAATGTTTGTTGTCAGCAGTATACTGTCTACTAGATAGAGTGTTCTTTTCTCACAGGCTAAATCAGAAGACTCTTATAGCCCTCAAGGTTATAAGAAAAAGTAGAGCAGGCAAGCTTGAACTCAAATGACTTTTTTTTTTTTTTTTTTTTTGGGAAGAGTAGCCAGTACTCTTAACCTCTGAGCCATTTCTCTAGCTCCCACCTATCTGTTTTTATGCCAATACCACGATGTTTTCATTACTATAGCTCTGTAGTAGAGTTTAGAGTCAGGGATGGTGACACCATGGAGGTGTTTTTAACCACTCCCTAACAGGAAAATGTTTTCACCCAACCAGGAGGGAGAGGCAGGCGGATCTCTGAGTTCGAGGCCAGCCTGGTCTACAGAGCTAGTTCCAGGACAGGCACCAAAGCTACAGAGAAACCCTGTCTTGAATTTTTTTGGGGGGGGGGGGGATTAAAGGCGTGCGCCGCCACCGCCCGGCTTCTCAAATGACTTCTTTAAGTCAGAAATGACTCCAGATGGAAACTGAGTCACACGTGGGCTCCCACATAAAATGGTATCTCAAAGCCGGGTGGGTGGTGGTACAAGCCTCTAATCCCAGCATTTGAGAGGCAGAAGTTCTTTTCCCATTCTGTAGGCTGCTGTTTTGTCTTATTATTGAAGGTGGTTTTTTGTTTTTGTTTTTTTTTTTTTTTTTCCTTACAGAAGCTTTTCAGTTTCAGGAGGTCCCATCTAATTGTCAATATCGGTGTCTGTGCTACTGATATTATACTCAGGAAGTTGTCTTTTGTACAAATACATTCAAGGTAACTTTCCAGTTTCTCTTCTATGGGCTTCAGTGTAACTGGATTTATGTTGAGGTCATTGATCCTCTTGGACTTGAGTTTTATACAGGGCAAAAGATATGGATCTAATTGTATTTTTCTACATGTCCACATCCAGTTATGTCAGCACCATTTGTTGAAGATGCTTTGTTTTTCCATTGTATAATTTTGGTTTCTTTGTTAAAAATCAGGTGTTCATAGAGGTGTAGATTTATGTCAGGGTCTTTGATTGCATTCCATTGATCCACCTGTCTGTTTTTCTCCATAATTTGTTTAATTTTTTTGTATTTAATAAATACCTTTCTTTTCTTACTTTTCAGAGGAGAGTGTGAACGCAGTCCCCCACTAACACAAATTATGCAGTCAAGTTTCCCTGCATTTGGGGAAACTGCAGGGGTCAGCACATCCGGAGAGCAATGGATAAGCCTCGCCCTGGAGAAACCACCTTCGTGATCATGGTATCTCCCCTGCCAGGTAAGTATAATTTATTTAAATTTATTTTATGTACATAAGTGTGAACGTGTCAGACCCTCTGGAACTGAAGTTATAGACAGTTGTGAGCTGCCATGTGGGTGCTGGGAATTGAAATTATGTCCTCTGGAAGAGTAGCCAGTACTCTTAACCTCTGAGCCATTTCTCTAGCTCCCACCTATCTGTTTTTATGTCAATACCACGCTGTCTAGTAGAGCTTAGAGTCAGGGATGGTGACACCGCGGAGGTGTTTTTAACCACTCCCTAACAGGAAAATGTTTTCACCCAACCAGAGAAAGTGCCCACTAGAAATAATAGGTACTTATGTCTGTTGAATATATTTTTTTTCCAAAATAGGGTTTACCTGAGTAAAAGTCCTGTCTGTCTCTGTATTCCTTTGTAGACCCGACCTCAAACTCACGAAGATCTGCTCTATGCGCATGCGCCATAGCAAAGGCCTATATCGCCTGTGAGTGTAGATATTGAGGGCTTTTGCCTCGCCCTGTTTGAGTGCCTGCTATTATTTCGGCCTTCTGAGCACATGATCCACTGACCAGATGAGAGTATCTTCTGCCGCTGCGAAGGGTGCTCCACCATAACAACATGAAGTGGCTCAGGTCCGTGAAGAGATGACATCTGAATGCGGAAAAGGTACGTCTTTTAAATTATCCTGGAAAACCTTTATTGCCATTTCCCAGTAATCCTGCATTTGTATAAGAGCCCGGGTCAGGATCTGGAAGCAAGGTGGATGAGTGAGGAGAGGGGATTTTTTGCCACCCAGATATGAGTGGTTTTCGTGAGAGCTGGGCCTCTTTGTAGCTGTTACTGCATGAGAACAAGGCCATGTGCATCTCAGCGCTAAGATCTTGAGACTTCACGGCCCAAACCGGAAGCTGCTGGACTCTTGCCTCTCTAGAGTGATTCTGGAGCTGGAGGCAAACTTAGATCTCACGGTGCAGTTGCGGGGAACTTAGTATCACTGGGGCAAAGGAAATAGAAGTTGATGGTGGTCGTAAGGTATCAAAATTTTTGTCTCAATTCCAGTTGAAATCCTTTCAAAAAATCCAAATCTGGATAGGTCTTTTGTTTGTTTGTTTGTTTTTTTTTTTTTCTTCAAGACAGAGTTTCTCTGTAGCTTTGGAACCTGTCCTAGAACTAGCTCTTATAAACCAGGCTGGCCACAGAGATCCACCTGCCTATGCCTTCTGAGTGCTGGAATTAAAGGCGTGCACCACCACTGCCCAGCCTTTATTTATCTTTATTTTATGTGCATTATTAGTGTTTTGAGTGTTAGATCTTAGAGTTACAGACAATTGTGAGCTGCCATGGGAGTGCTGGGAACTGAACCTGGGTCTTCTAGTAGAACATAAATCTGGCTAGTTCTTAAACTGGAGAAAAAGTTTAATGGGAAGCATGTACACATCATTGCCCAGAGGGGGTTTCTGTGTAAGCCAGTTCTAAATGCCACAAGAAACATTAGCCAAAATGGCCCAGAATGAACCCCCGGCAGAGGCGCAAAGGTTCATTTAGACAAAACAGCAGAATGTTGAAGAGAGCAATGTCAAACATTTTTCAGGTGTCTTTAAGAAGCTCAAGGGCGGGGGGCTGGAGAGATGGCTCAGTGGTTAAGAGCATTGCCTGCTCTTCCAAAGGTTCTGAGTTCAATTCCCAGCAACCACATGGTGGCTCACAGCCATCTGTAATGAGGTCTGGTGCCCTCTTCTGGCCTGCAGGCATACATGTAGACAGAATATTGTACACATAATAAATAAATAAATATTTAAAAAAAAAAAAAGAAGCTCAAGGGCAAGAATGTTAGTTTAGAATCCCCAAGAGTTTCAGTTGTCAACTAGGTAAGTAATGTGTCATTCATAGTAATAATAGTAATTATTATGACCTGCTGCTGACTTGTCCTGTCCCTTTAAGAGATAAGCCCCCCCTCCCCCTTCCACTGAGGCCAGCAATCTTCCCTGTCTCCTGTCTGAAGGGGCGACTGCTGCCTCTTCTCCTCTCCCTACCTCCTTCTTCTTTCCCTCCCTCCCTCCCTCCCTCCCTCCCTCCCTCCCTCCCTCCCTCCCTCCCTCCTCCCTCTCGTCTCTCTCTCTCTCTCTCTCTCTCTCTCTCTCTCTCTCTCTCTCTCTCTCTCTGTGTGTGTGTCTCTCTCTCTCCCTCTCCTCCACCCTCTTTTCCCCCCTCCCTTCCCTTTCCTACCATAACCCCCTGAATAAACTCTCCAAACTCTTCTGTGTTGTGTGCCTATCCATCTCTCACGCTGTGGCTCCTTGTAGGAACCCACCGACCCCTCTAGCTCTCTCACCCACCTGGGACCCACAGAGGCCTCCGGTGGGGAGGTCGGCTGCCCCTCGTGGCCTGCGGCAGCCCTAAACCACCTGCAGTCGCCTGCTATGCCTGGGCCACGCCCCCCACCCCTTGGGGAACTGTGCCCGTTTTATCTAAACCATTATAGTAATAATAATCATAATATTTGCTGAGAGTTTCGACCACATGATAGGTGGGTTAGGTATATTTTTTTGTTTTGTTTTGATTGGGGGGGATGGTTTGAGACAGTCTTTCTCTGTAACAGCCCTGGCTGTGCTGGAACTGACTCTGTAGCCCAGGGTGGCCTTGAAGACACAGAGATCCACTTGCCTTTAAAGGTATTGAAAGACCCCCAGTGTGGGGAGACTCTCACTCAAGTCTTGGGATAACATGACCCCCCAGTAACTCAAGGGAGACCGTCCTTGCTGCAATCACACGAGGTTTATTGAAAGGTACCAGTGCTGAGGCTGAGACTCATAACCCACGCAGGGGAGGAGTTCCACTTTGAGTAGCTAGGAGAAGGGGTATTTAAGGGGAGGAACCACAACCCAGTAATCCAAAGGGGGTAGGGAGGGCATCATTGGAAAATTCCGAGAATACCAGTGATCATTGAAAATTCCGAAAATACCAGTGATAATCATAAGGGGATAACTCCCTTTGTTTCTCAAGATTATTCTCAAGATTACAATCTAACTTTATCTTCAGCTAGTTCCTGAAACAGAGTCACTGAACCCGTTAACCTAGATTTTTGGCTCTTCTCTTCCTGCTAGAGAGGTCTGGATTTTTCTGGGTCTTTCAGTATACACCATTATGCCTGGTGGAAATGTAATTCTCCATCTTCCCGACTTAGCCTTCTAGTCTCCATTTCTAGGATTATACCTGGTTCCAAAACTTATTTTTTGTTTTCTTGTCTTTGAGACCATTTTTGCCTCTGCTGGTTAGAGCTTGTTAGACCTGCCTGGTTCCGCCTGTCTCTGCCTTCCCAGTATTGGGATTAAAGACATGCGCCACCACATGCGCTCAGAATTCATTCAACTTGTTTTTATTTGTTTATGTTTTGCATTTATTTTGTATTTGTTGGTGAACATACGTATGGATATAGAGGTCAGATGACAGTCTCTTCTCCATGTGGTCCCAGAGATTGAACTTAGGTACCTGGGCTTGGTGACAGGTACCTTTAATCACTCACCTAGCCATTTACTTGGTCCCCAGAATACCTGCTTAGAAACTTCCAGGTGCTCTTCCTATGTTAACATAGACACATGTCAGCTAACTGAATCAGTCCTTCCACGATTACTAGCTTCTCATTAGTTCTGACTGCTGTGGTCATTATCTTTTCCTCGTTGGGTTGATAATGGAACCCAGGGACTCTCAGATGCTAGCCAATGGCTTTCTTTGCCAGCCCCAACTTTAATACTGACTGGTTTGGAGATTAGGCTGGGTTCCAACTCACACAGATCCGTCTGCCTCTAGCTCCCAAGTTCTGGGATATGCTTAATCATCCCTGGCTGTTTTAATTTAAAGCCGCCACTGCATCACTATGAAAATGTCAAGGATTGTAGTCATTTTTTTTCCCTTTGGTTTTTCAAGACAGGGCTTTTTTGTGTAGCTTTGGAGCCTGTCCTGGCACTAGCTCTGTAGACCAGGCTGGCCTCGAACTCACAGAGATCCACCTGCTTCTGCCTCCTAAGTGCTGGGAATCATTTTGCTTTTTAAAGAGAAGAGTTTTATTTTATGTGTATTGGCATTTTGCCATATATATATGTGTGTGTGTGTGTGTGTGTGTGTGTACACACACATACATCTTCTGTACGTGAGTGCCTCCAGACCTCCAGAGAAGAGAAACGGCAGCGGATCTCCTGAACTTGGATTTACAGAGAGTTTTGGGCCTCCCTATGTGTGTGTGCTGGAAATCCAACCCAGCACTTAGAAGAAGTGCAGCAAGTGCTTTAACTGCTGAGTCATCTCTCCAGTGCCTCAATTTACTTTTTGACACAGGGCCTCACTATATAGCCCAGGCTGGCCTGTCACTCCTGCCTCAGCATTGAGTACAGGGGTACAGGTTTGGGCCACTGTGGGCCTGCTTTAATTGTCAATTAACTGTCAGTTACCAGTAGCATCCAAGAGTTAATGAGTTCAGTATCCAATATTATTGAAAACAACAACACAGGAATCTGGGTATTTTAAACTACCATGCAGAATCTCAGCTCTCTCAAGGTAGAGGCAAGAGGAATCAAATTCAAGGTTTCTCTTGGCTTACATTAGTTCAAAGGCAGTCTGGGTAAAGAGAGACCCTAACTCAAAACCAAACACACAGTCAAGTGTGATGAAACATCCCTTTAATCCTAGTACTCAGAAGGCAGAGCCATGTAGACCTAAGCTTCAGGACAGCCTTGTCTCCATTGTGAGTTCCAGGTCAGCCTAGGCTACTTAGTGAGACTGTTTCCAAACCAAACCAAACCAAACCAAACCAAACCAAACCAAACCAAACCAAACCTAATGTGCTTGTGCATTCTTTTAATACCAGTACTCAGGGAGTAGAGGGAGGAGGATGAAGAGTTGCAATTGTTATGGTTTTGGTCCCTGTCCCTTTAAGAGACAAGCCACACCCACTCCCTCCCCCATCCACTGAGACAGGCTGATCTTCAGCTTCCGGCCTGAGCTTGCTCTCTTTTCTATCTTCCTCTCAGAGAGTCAGCTTTGCCTCTGCCTCTCTCCCCACTTCTCTGCCTCTCTCTCTCTCTCTCTCTCTCTCTCTCTCTCTCTCTCTCTCTCTCTCTCTCTCTCTCTCTCTCTTTCTCTCTCTCTCCCTCTCTCCCTCTCTCTCTCTCCCCTTCCCCCTTCATAACTCCCCTGAATAAATATTCAACCTCACCATGTCTCTGTCTTCTGCCCGCCTGCCATGTGTCTCCCTGCCTGGGACCAGCCACTGTTCGGGGACTGGCAGCCATCTCGGCTGGGACTGGCTGCTCCCAGAGCCTGCTGCTTGCCGCCACATGCCCCGCCACCACCACTCGGGCCACTGCTCTGGGACTCTAGCATTTTTAAAAGAACATAACATTGGTGCCGAAACTGGTAACGAAGACCCTACAGCCACTTCTCCCGGATTTCGGGGCTGGAGCTCTGGGCTACAACGCTGGCCTGGAGCTTCCAGACCGTGCCGGGACACGGTTGAGAACCTGAGGACCCTGAGGACCGGCGGCCCTACGGACAACGATCACGTGTGCTCCATCTGCCTGTACGTGGCTCTGCGACCAACACCTACACTGGCTTTAATCGTGAGTTTTTCCCCTTCCAGCTGGCCAAACGACCCTGGCCAACACACTAGCTTCCACTGAGCTCTCGGCAACTTGTTGGTTGTTCCTAGGGTGGGGGGGGGGGACTTCTCTGGTCCCCTTCGCCAGCGTTCAATCTGGCTTGCGTTCTTGGCTTAGCCCATGCCTGAGATGGTGAAAGCCTCTCCGCCTGCGTCCGAGGGCCCGAAGTCCTCAGTTCTCTCTCTTTTCTTCCTTCTGTTTCTGTCTCTTCACGTGGGCACTACGGTGTGGCCTCGCCATCCCGGGGACAGCTGCAGCTGCTAAAGTGTGGTTTGGCGTTTGCTGCATTCCTCCTGTCTGAGGAAAGGTCCTCGTTGTTGACTTGAGGATTCAGCCAGGCTACCTAGCATTTGAACGTGTGGGCTTGGATGCCTGCCCATGCGTCTTATTTTTTTTTTTTTTTTTGGTTTTTTGAGACAGGGTTTCTCTGTAGCTTTGGAGCTGCCCGTGTGTCTTGAATGTTCGCGCCATCTGCATGCATTTCGCCTAACGGGGTACGGTCCTTGTGAGGCTTGAAGTGCCATGGTTTTTTTGTGGGTGTTTTCATGGGCTTGACCATGGGAGCCAAGCCGTCCAGACCTATCACTCTGGCCTCATGCTTTAATGCCTCACACTTATCTGTCTCTGTTCAAAAAAAGTGACCTCAATATACCTTAGAGAAAAACTGTAAATGGCTGCTTAATGGCACCTTTGATGCTTTTTTCAATTCCAGCCGTAGCATGGTTCGTTTTTTTTTTTTTTAATCCCAGCCCTTTGCTCCCCGCGGTGACTTGTGGCATGGCAGCCCAGTGACAGGGTGGATCACGCTTTTAGGTCTCTCTTATTATTAAGCTTAAAATACCTGCAGCTCAAAATTTGTCTTTTCCATCTCTTATTGAGCTTAAAACCCCTACAGCTCAAAAATTAAGGCTTTTTTTCATACAGCATGTGACTGCTGCCATTTTGACTGAGGTCATGTGACCTTACCACCATCTTAACTGAAGTCAGGTGACTTCACTTCCATCTTAACTGAGTGGCTTTTTCATGTAGCATGGGACTGCTGCCATTTTGACTGAGGTCATGTGACCTCACCACCATCTTAACTGAGGTCAAGTAACTTCACCGCTATCTTAACTGAGTGACTTTTCCATATAACATGTAGCTGCCGCCATCTTGATTGGAGTCAGGTGACTTTGTTGCTGCCTTGGCTGCTTCAATCAGTGAGTCTCTCCTCGTTCTGCTACGGTTGCTTTTCTTTACTGGAATCGTGTTTGGACTGATCCTGGGGGTCAGTCCACCCATGCATTAGCACTGCACACTCTATGTACAGTGCATTTGACTGGGGACCCGGGGTCCTCAATCTCTTTTCTCTTGTCGTAATCGCTGCTCGGAGTGGCCCCCCAGCCTCCCTGGTTTCTGGGTCATCTGACCAGATCCAGCTAGGCCATAGAACCCCACCTGTGGACAGAGGATGTTCTTCCACGTGGTCTTGGGTGTTTGCGCTGTTTCACGGGTTTTCAGGATTTTGGCTCTGGTTAGCAACCAACTCCCCGGATCTTTTAAATTCCAGCTGGCCTTTTCAATTCCAGCCATGGCATGGTGCAGTTTTTTCAGTTCCAGCCTTTTGCTCCCCTCTGTGGCTTGTGTTATGGCATGGTGGTTCACCAACAGAGCAGATCACACCTTTGGGTCCCTCTCATTAAGCTTAAAGTCCTTACAGCTCAAAAATTGTGACTTTTTTTCATATAACACATGGGTGCTGCCATGCTGATTGGGGTCAGGTGACTTTGTCGCCATCTTGGCTGAGGGCTAGGTCAGGTGACTAAGTTCAACCAACCATCTTTACTGAGGTATTAACTGCCTGGTTCTCCAGCGTTAACTTTATTGCATGGGTGACCTTATCGCCATCTTGGCTGAGAGCCAGGTTAGGTGACCAAGCTCTCCCGTTCTTTCTTAAGTATACTCTGCCTTTTCCCTAACTCTGCTACATGTGTTTTGCGCAATGGTATGTCTTTGATAGGGTCCATCAAAGGCATCCACGTTGCCCAATTCCTGTTCATTCTATCTATAGATAATAATTGTTCTTTATATCTCATTTCAGACAATAAAATCCTAACTCTCATATTTTAAACTGGTATGTACTTTTAAGTCTCTTACAAAAATGCCTTAACCTGTTCTACCATTTTCAATTCTGGCATTAACATTCCATTGCCAGCAGTTTCTTCTTTCTGCCGTTTTACGAGTCTGGATCTTACCTGTTAAGAGCCAGTATACTGCAGCTATATTTAATCCAGCCCTCAACTGCTCTGAGATCTGGGGAATGTGATATTTAAATATTTAATTATTAAAAACTTTTCATAACAGAGACAGGTTGGCTCCTAACAGCAGCTCTCTGCTCCCTCCAAAGAAGACAGATGCGCACAGAACAACATCCTTCTACAGTTCACAGTGACTGCCGAGCGCTGACCATTGGACAAAACTGCCTTTCATCTAAACTAAAGACCTCTAGACGTGGACGGGATCACTGGAATTGACAGCCTAGCTGCTCAGGTCAAGGTAGGCCTGTCTTCCTACAGATTTCTTAGCCCACAAGGTCTACTGGAGCCTGGCAGGCCTGCACTAACCAACAAAGGTCAAGTGCAACCTTCAGCGACTGTGGAGGACCTAAAAAGAGTAGCTCTGGGTGCCAACCAAGTAAGTTCTCTGTCATTTTTTAATCAGTAACTCAAGTAAAACCTTATCCTTCTCAAAGATCTCTGACAGTTTGACAGCTGAGATGTTTTACCAGGTTACCTCACCAAACAAATTTCAAATCAAATTTATCTCTTATGCTACAGTCATTATATGTCTAAAACTTCTGTTTTCACAAATTCAAGGAGTTCTTGTGAGTTCCAGGGAGCCAAATTAAAGAATCCATCTTAAACAGGTCAGATACCTGCTTAATTCCCTGGTCCAAATATTTTTTCCTTAATTTAACTTTGTTCTTTGTTCTGCCAATACCTTAGAGACACCAGACATTTCCATGCCACAGACACCAGTCAGAAGCAAAGAGACCAGCTATGCCAGGATGTGACCAGCACCCAGCCTTCTCTCGGGTTCCTCCCCCCCAAGACGACGCCCACAATCAGCCGGAAGCAGTCTTGAGAATTTGCCGCCCTAATTCCTTCAAACTGTGATGTCTAATCTCCTGCTTTTTATTTATTATAAGGAAGACCTGGGAATGTTATGGTTTTGGTCCCTGTCCCTTTAAGAGACAAGCCATGCCCACTTCCTCCCCCCTCTGCTGAGACAGGCTGATCTTCAGCTTCCGGCCTGAGCTTGCTCTCTTTTCCATCTTCCTCTCGGAAAGGCAGCTTTGCCTCTGCCTCTCTCCCTACTTCCCTCCCTCTCTCTCTTTCTGTCTCTCCCTCTCCCCCTCCCTTCCCCCTTCATAACTCCCCTGAATAAATATTCAACCTCATTTTGTAAGTCGTGTCTATCCATGTCTCTGTCTTCTGCCCGCCTGCCATGTGTCTCCCTGCCTGGGACCAGCCACTGTTCGGGGACCGGCAGCCATCTCTGCCTGGGATTGGCTGCTCCCAGAGCCTGCTGCTTGCCGCCACATGGCCCGTCACCACCACTCGGGCCACTGCTCTGGGACTCTGTAGCATTTTTAAAAGAACACAACAGCAATAGTACAGCGAGTTGGAGGCTTCACTGGGTTACACGAGCCAACCTCAACCAACTCTAAAAACACAGGAACAGGGCAAGGACCTCCTTAGACACGCACCACAATTTATGTTCTTTAGGTGGTAAAATTAAAACAGGTGCGGGGGGCTCAGACCACGCTTTTACAGAGCAGAGTGGTAACCAACACTGAGCTCTCATGTTGATTGGATTCACACGCATGCAGTTAGACCCACTTTCTAAGCTGCTATGCCTTCCCTCCACCCAACCACGTTGCTCACCTTGGAGATGGCCTCTGGCAGTTTCTGCTTCCTGGCTTCTCTAAGGGAAAGGGGACCTGGGCTTTTGTGATGTTCTCTGGGCTGGGATCTTCTTTGAAGTACAACCTGGGTTAAATCAAGCCTGCGTTCTGGGACTTGCCTCTCATTCTAGGCTAGCAGTCCGCATTTAACAGCACCTGATGATTCTTATGATCATCAGTCAAGTTTGGCAGTAGCCCTGAGCCCACAGGTGGGGAGAGAAGACAGGACTTAGGAGAGGCTTTCCTACGATGGCAGCTGGAGGAGTCTGTACCTCCATATCTCTGGCTTCTTTTTCCATCTCTGTCTCCCTCCCTGCCTTTCTTCAGCATTTTTTTTTTTTGAGTCAGGGTTTTTCTATGTACCCTCAGCTGTCCTGAAACTTGGTCTTTAGACCTGTGCCTGTGTTACTCTCTTGGTACAATTTGCGGGCCACTGTACCATACGCGAGCAGGGCAAAAGCCTGGAGATTGAAAGAACACACAAGAGACCTAGGTCATTCAAAAGGAGACCAGCCGACTGCCATTTATTCAAACTTAGGAAAAACCTTAAATACCTGGCTGCTGCACAATGGAATACCCCTAAGTCAGGTAGGAAATTACTATGCCCAAGATGGAGTCAACAATGCCCTATAGCTAATCACCAGGTGGGGCAGAGGGAGCACAGGAACAAACAGGAAACGCTGGCTGGCCAGAAACTGTCCTCAAAATGAACCCCAGGAGCAGGGATAGACCCATGGGCCCTACAGGCTGAGCTCGAACTCACAGAAATGATTCTGCCTCTGCCTCCCGAGTGCTGGGATTGAAGGCATGTGCCACCATAATCTGGTTCTCTTCTGATTTCTAGTATTTTTATTCTAATCTTTTTTTGATATTTATTGAGCTCTACATTTTTCTCTGCTCCCCTCCCTGCCTCTCCCCTCTCCCCTTCAACCCTCCCCCAAGGTCCCCATGCTCCCAATTTACTCAGGAGATCTTGTCTTTTTATACTTTCTATTTCCCATGTAGATTAGATCTATGTAAGTCTCTCTTAATGTCTTCATTGTTGTCTAAGTTCTCTGAGATTGTAGTTTGTAGGCTGGCTTTCTTTGCTTTATGTTTAAAAACCACTATGAGTGAGAACCCGTAATAGTTGTCTTTCTGTGTCTGGGTTACCTCACTCAAAATAATGTTTTCTAGCTCCACCCATTTTCCTGTAAAATTCAAGCTGTCATTATTTTTTTCTGCTGTATAGTACTCCATTGTGTAAATGTACCACATTTTCTTTGTTCACTCTTCGGTCAAGGGGCATTTAAGTTGTTTTCAGGTTCTGGCTATGACCAACAAAGCTGCTATGAAAATAGTTGAGCACATGTCCTTGTGGCATGATTGAGCATCCTTTGGATATATACCTAAAAGTGGCATTACTGGGTCTTGAGGAAGATTGTTTCCTAATTTTCTGAGAAATCGCCACACTGACATCCAAAGGGGCTGTACCAGCTTGCATTCCCACCAGCAATGCAGAAGTGTTCTTTTTTCCCCACAACCTCTCCAGCAAAAGTTGTCATCAGTGTTTTTGATTTTGGCCATTTTTACAGGTGTAAGGTGGAATCTCAGAGTTGTTTTGATTTGCATTTCTCTGATGACTAAGGATGTTGAACATTTCCTTAAGTGTCTTTCAACCATTTTAGACTCCTCTGTTGAGTGCTCTCTGTTTAGGTCTGTACTCCATCTTTTTTATTGGATTATGTGATCTTTTGGTGTCCAATTTCTTGAGTTCTTTGTATATTTTGGAGATCAGACCTCTGTCTGATGTGGGGTTAGTGAAGATCTTTTCCCATTCTGTAGGCTGTCGTTTTGTCTTGTTGACTGTTGTTTCCTTTAGAGAAGCTTTTCAGTTTCAGGAGGTCCCATTTATTAATTGTTTCTCTCAGTGTCTATGCTGCTGGGGTTATATTTAGGAATTGTTTCCCTGTGCCAATGTGTTCAAGTGTACTTCAAACTTTCCTTTCTATAAGGTTCAGTGTGGCTGGCTTTATGTTGAGGTCTTTGATCCATTTGGACTTGAGTTTTGTGCATAGTGATAGATATGGATCTATTTTCATTTTTCTACATGTTGATATCCAGTTATGCCAGCACCATGTATTAAATATGCTTTCTTTTTTCCATTTGATATTTTTTGCTTCCTTGTCAAAAGTCAGGTGTTCAAAGATGTGTGGATTGATATCCGGGTCTTCTATTTGGTTCCATTGGCCCTCCTGTCTGTTCTTATGCCAATACCAGGCTGTTTTCAGTACTGTAGGTCTGTAGTAGAGTTTGAAGTCAGGAAGCTCCAGAAGTTCTTTGATTGTACAGGATTGTTTTGGCTATCCTGGGTTTTTTGATTTTCCATATGAAGTTGAGTATCATTCTTTCAAGGTCTCTGAAGAATTTTGCTGGGATTTTGTTGGGCATTGCGTTGAATATTCTAATCTTCTTAAACATCATTTAATGTGTTTGCGAATTTTGTCTGCATGTTTGCCTGTGTACCATTTGTGTGCCTGGTACTTGCTAAGGCCAGAAGAAGTTGCTGGATCCCCTAGAACTGGAGTTACAGGTAGTCACAAGCCAACATGTTGGTCCTGGGAAGAACAAGCCAGTGCTCTTAACTTCTAAGCCAGCTCTCTGACCTTCCAAGATATTTATTTCGTGTTTATGTGTGAGCACGAACATGTTATGACATGAGTGTGGAGGTAAAGAGACACTTGTGGCTCACTTTTTCTATTTTGTGTGTCCCAAGGATTGAACTCAGGTTCCCTGTCAGGCTTCATAGCCAAATGGCCCCCACCTGTTGAGCCATCTTGCCAGCCCCCACTTGTTCTTTTCCTTCTTTTAATATATTGAAACATATATTTAATATATTATTTTATTTTTCAATCATGTTTACATTTGTGCACATGCATACAGGTGCTACCAAAGGCATCAGAACTGGAGTTATGAGCTATACTTACATACTACATGTGTTCCTACATAAAACAATGCTATTAGTGTGGGAGGGTGTGTGTTGCTCAATGACAGAGAGTTTGCCCAGCATGAACAATATTCTGGGTTTGATCCCTAGCACTGGTCTAAGAGAAAACCCAATTCTAAGGCACACATGCTGGGCTTAGTGGGATGCAGTTGTAACCCCAGCCCTGGGGAGGTAGCTGCCACAGGTTTAAGGCCAGCCTGGTGTACAAAGCAAGTTTGAAGTTTTCCAAGACTATGTAGTGAGATTCTGTCTAACCAAAACCAAGGCTATGTGTGTGTTTGGGATGGAGTTGTAGCTCAAATTAGTTGAGTGCTTGGTTATTATGGCTTGCCTCGACTTCTTCTGGAGAGAAAGAAATAGATGGACACCAGTGATGAACCAGAGTCAGGATTACACTATGGTCAAACTTGGTAATGCCATCCATGCAGTCTTTGGACTAGCAGGAACCAGAGTCAGGATTACACTATGGTCAAACTTGGTAATGCCATCCATGCAGTCTTTGGACTAGCAGATGCCCCCAAGTGACCTGTTTTAGTCAATATTCTATTACTGTGAAGAAAATACCATAACACCCAAACCAATTTCTTTTTTTTTCTTTTTTTTTTTTTTTGAGACAGAGTTTCTCTGTGTAACAGCCCTGACTGTCCTAAAACTCTGTTTGTAGATGAGGCTGGCTTTGAACTTACAGAGATCTGCCTGTCTCTGCCTCCCGAGTGCTGGGATTAAAGACATACTCCACCGTGTCTAGCTTGGATTTTTTGTTTGTTTTTTTTTATTTTTTATTTTATTTTTTTCTATTTTTTTTCAAGATAGGGTTTCTCTATGTAGTCTTGGGTATCCTGGAACTCACTCTGTAGACCAGGCTGATTTCAAACTTAGAGATCCACTTGTCTCTGTTTCCTGAGTACTTGAGATTAAAGGTGTGTACCACCACTGCCAGGCTATGGCAATTCTTTTCTTTTCTTTTCTTTTCTTTTCTTTTCTTTTCTTCTCTCTCTCTCTCTCTCTCTCTCTCTCTCTCTTTCTCTCTCTTTCTCTCTCTCTTTCTTTCTTTTTTTGGTTTACCGAGACAGGGTTTCTCTGTAGCTTTGGAATCTGTTCTGGAACTAGCTCTTGTAGCCCAGGCTGGCCTTGAACTCACAGAGATCCACCTGCCTTTGCCTCCCAAGAGCTGGGATGAAAGGTGTGCTCTACCACTGCCTGGCAGCAATTCTTATAAAAAACAAAACAAAGCAAAAAAAAATTGGTTCTTATAGTTTCAGAGGTTTAGTCCATTGTCATTATGGCGGGAAGTATGGTGACATGCACACAGACCTGGTAATGGAGAGGTAGTTGAGAGTTCTACGTCTGGATTGGCAGGCAGCAGGAAGAGAGAGTGACACTAGGTTAGTCTTGATCATTTGAAACCTCAAAGCCCACCATAAGTGACACAGTTTCTCCAACAAGCTCACACCTGCTCTGACAGGGCCACACCTTTTTTTTATTTTATTGATTTTTATTGAGTTCTATGTTTTTCTCTGTTCCATTTCCTGCCTCTCCCTTCCCCTTCAACCCTCTCTCCCAAGGTCCCCATGCTCCCAATTTACTCAGGAGATCTTGTCTTTTTCTACTTAGATCTATGTATGTCTCTCTTAGGGTCTTCATTGTTGTTTAGGTTCTCTGGGAAAGGCCACATCCCACGGTTCTAGGAGGGAACATCATTATTACCAATCTAGAGTCTCCTATGATTAAAATGGTAATGACTCTTATACTTAGAGGACAGCACCCTAGGATACATATAGGAAGGCTAGTTTTAATTCCCAATGCATGGTGTCATATAACCATAAGCACAAGGATTATCCTTTGCTATGTGGTCAAGGTCATTCTTGGCTATATGCCACACTTGGGTATGTAGCTTAGTGACAGTGTGTGCTTAGCACATGGAAGTCTCTGTGTTCATTACCTCACACCAAGGATGAAGTAACTTAGTGGCAGATTACCTGGTTAGAATGGTAAGGTCCTGGGTTTAATACGGGTGGCTGTTGATAATAAATAAGTTATAGAAGGATGTGTCCCAGGTTATGGGAGTTGGAAGCAGCAGGAGAGCCTTGACTTCCAGGCCATACTGGAGTACATAGTATCAGGCTAACCTGTATGTGTTGGCGTATTTGGTCGGTATGATAAATAACCAGACCACCTCAAGAACAACAGATATAATTTAATAATTGAAAAAGGGGGGAACTCACGCTACAAGAGTGGGAGGTCTGAAATCCAAAATGGTCCAGTGAGCACCGCATAGAGAGAGCACGCACCTACCTCTCCCTGTTTTTCTACCTGGGCTCCAGGTGGCCACACCCTAACCAGATGTGATTGGCTGAGCTTCCCCATCATCTCCCCCTTTTGTCTAAACAAGATCGATCCAAACCCAATACAACTATATACAATAGGAACAGATACCAAATATAAAATTACAAGCAATAAACAATATTAAGCAAGAAATGCATAACAAAAGTTTTACTAAGCATTCTATTTCAAGGAGTCTAAATAATGTATTGAAATTAAGTTTAGCTAAATCATGAGGAGGGTAACTACAATTATCTAATCTTCAACTCCATCAAAGACCTGGGAAGGAAAGCAATATTACTTGAGTAAACAGGAAGTACAATTGAGAAACTTTCAAAATGTGCAACAACCAATAAAAATAAAAATAAAAATAAAAAAAAATTTGGGGCCGGGTGGTGGTGGCGCATGCCTTTAATCCCAGCACTTGGGAGGCAAAGGCAGGTGGATCTCTGTGAGTTCAAGACCAGCCTGGTCTATAAGAGCTAGCTCCAGGACAGGCTCTAAAGCTGCAGAGAAACCCTGTCTCGAAAAACCAAAAAAAAAAAAATAATAAATAAATAAAAATAAAAAATGTGCAACAAATGACAGAGATAACTGACTACCTGGGCAATCACCCAAAGTCTCATTTGCAATGTTGAGGCAACCAACTTTGGCTAAGACCTGACGTAACTGACATACCATTTTCAAAGGCAAGAAACTTTTCAAAATTATCTTACCCTGTCTTGGCAGGATATGACAGTCCTGTTTTATCCATTTATGGATACTCTGTATATCTGTCAGTGCTTGAGGTATGGGCATTTCTTTTCTCAAAGGCCAGTTCTGCCAAGAAGAAAGGCTTCAGGTGGAGTGTCTTTGGTGCTCAACATTCTCTTGGGAGTAGATCAGTGTTGCGAGGAGTGATTGTGTCTCATTACCATGGAACTCTAGGTTAGATTAAAGGCCATTTTCTACAGCTCTTTGAAGAGGTTGAAGATTATCCATCTATACTGAATATAATCTCTATGTATCTAAAGAACCCGATTAGCCTAAATATAAATATGACAAACATAGATGACTACTGATCTATAATTCTCAATACCTATCTAACTTAAAGACTAAGGCAATAAACAACTGTGTAATAAATAAGAACAGTGACCTTCACATGTAAACCTTGTATAAGTATCTTGATCAGAGGTAGTAGTGTACAGTGCAATATGGTAAATATATGTCAATACATAAACAATGTTTCAAACAGAGGTAGAAGTATACATACATACAATATTCAATATAATTTAACTTTGTATCAATATACAAGAATCAATACCGATATAATTGTCTAAAAACAAATACCAATCTATTATCCCATCACCAATTATCCCTCTTTTTTTTTTTAGAAGATCCCAGAGCCTATAAATTTCCTCCCCCATCCCTCAACCATATACCAATTATAACAAACCCCCAAATGATGTCCCTAAACCTGAGGGCAAACTCTGCTGGGAGAGGGGACGTCGTCCTCTAAAATTGCTTCTAGCTGTCATGGGGGCGATGTTCTTTCTAAGGGATCCTGTTAAGGTAAATGATGGTTAAATTCCAAGATTAATATTTGGTCTGGTAAAATTGCAAATAGTCTCTGAGCATTTTTTTTGAGGTCTGGCCAGAATGTTGTAAAAGATGTACACCATTTCAGCTAACCAAGTTGGAACCGTCCTGTGCAGCTAGTACCAAAAATAGGTCTTGTAGTAGTACTATCAGCATCATGACATCATATTAACCAGGTGGAGTTGTTGTTGTGGGGCCCCATCTTCTTCCTGGAAACTGCAGATTACTGTAGAAAAATTTATTGTTCGTTATGGAAGAATTAAGCATGACCTATATTGTAACAAGAGGAGGCCTGCTTGTTGGGGTTTCTATCCCGTCCGGTAACACATAGCCAGCAAGCCCTAAAGAAATAACACAGAGATCTCTATTATTTATAAAAACGATTGGCCCATTAACTCTCGCCTCTTACTGGCTAACTCTCACATCTTGATTAACCCATTTTTTTCTGATCTATGTTAGCCATGTGGCTCAGTCTCTCACAACTTGATTAGCCCATTTTTTCTGATCTATGTTAGCCATGTGGCTCAGTACCTTTTTCAGCGGGGCAGATCACATACTGCTGCTTTGGTGGTCTGGGCAGGAATGAGAGGAATCTACTTCCTCCTTCCCAGAGTTCTCCTGTTCTCATAACATCATTTCTCCTTTCTGTCTGGTTTTCCCACCTATACTACCTGCCTGGCCAATCAGCATTTATTTAAAACATGATTGACAGATTACAGACCATTCTCCCGCACCACTTCCCCTTCTTTTTTTTTTTAAAGGAAAATATCCATAGTCCATTTTTTTTGGGAATGTGGGCATAGTATTTCAGGCTACTTCCAGCTGGTTGGGGGTGCTGATAATCTTATGGGGACCTAAAGAAAATTTAGAGTTATGATCAAGTCCTGACTGAAGTATCCTGTGAGTGTTGATCGTCTCAGGTACCAGTCTTGAACCTGTTCTGGATGAAGAACTCAGACATCTGGGCCATTTATTTCTGCTGGAGATTTTTCAGGTGGTCTTCCTTGATCAAAGTAGAATTTTCTTATCTCAGAATGAATCCACAGCCTCTCATTTTCTGTGGAAACAAAGGCAAAATCTCTTCTCCAAAGTAACATACCTTTTAACTTTAATTTTGAAGCCAAGGTATTTTCAAAATATCTATCTTGGATTAATTCTGCAGCATTTATAAGTAAATATCTTTTAGCAGCTGTTGCTCCTTCCTCAGCATTTAAACAATTTAAAGAGCATAATAACATACAGTATCAAGATTCTCTGTGTGTTTTCCATCTTTGTGTGGCTTTACTTTAACCTCTATTTCTTTTATTTTTACTTTTACTTTTTGAGACAGGTTCTCTGTATATCTTTGTCCTGGAATAACTCTGTAGACCAGGCTGTCCTTGAACTCAAAGAGATCTGTCTGTCTCTGCCTCCCCAGGCAAATCCTACTGGCCTGCACCACCACAACTGGCTACTTTCTTTTTTTTTATTTACTTTGAGAACTTTAACCTTTAGCCTGTATATATCTTTAACACACTGTAAACCATTTAGAGTTTTTTTTTACTCTTTGAATCTCTCTTTACTGTAAATCTCTCTTTTTATGATCACATGGGTCTTTAATTTGCTAAGGAATATGGAGAAGTTTTTTGCCACAACTCTGTGGCGTTTTAAGGTCCTTGCCAGGAAGCAAGCTGCAACAGTGTGTCCATAGCTCCACAGTCCGGACCGCCTGCTTGAAAGAGTCAGAGTTTTTCTTAGCAGGACGGCCCAGAAAGCCAGCATTTTAAAACAGTGCAGCCTTTTTCCTGCTACAGCTGAAAACCGAAATGCTTTACTCTAGGCTTTTTGTGGATGCAGTTATCCACGTGGGTGCCACTTTGTAACATGAACGGGGCCTGCTTGTTGGGGTTTTCTGTCCTGCCCAATACCCCACAGCCTGCAAGCCTGCAATCACACAGGTCTCCATAAATTATAAGCTGATTGGCCCATTAGCTCTAGCCTCTCATTGGCTAACTCTCACATCTTGATTAACCCACTTTTTTCTGATCTATGTTAGCCATGTGGCTCAGTACCTTTTTTCAGTGGGGCAGATCACATCCTGCTGCTTCGGTGGTCTGGGCAGGAGTGAGAGGAATCAACTTCCTCCTTCCCAGAGTTCTCCTGTTCTCATAACATCATTTCTCCTTTCTTTCTGGTTTTCCTGCTTATACTTCCTGCTTGACCAATCAGTGTTTATTTAAAACATGATTGACAGATTACAGACAATTCTCCCACACCACTATATAGACATATACAGACATATATATTCAATGAGAGGTATGATAAAGACAAAAACAGATATGAGGAAAGGCAAAGTTTACAAATTATTTTTTTCTTCTGTCCCATATCATGGCTCTTGACATGAGACAGGAACTCTGTGTTTTCTCTTAACAATAGGCTTGGAACTGGAGAGGGACTGAACCAGAGTCCAACTCCAAAACCAGCTCTATATATTTATAAACATAAGTACATTCATTGATATGAATATGTTTAGCATAATTTTCACTTACAGAACCTATTCGATTGTCTTGTTGATCCTTATTGGGTTGTAAATTGTTTCCATCTGTCAGTATTCAAACATCCAGGGTCCCTTGAATTTTTGAAAATGTGTGTTTTCCTGTGGAGATAAGAACAGAACCTTGCCCCATCCTATATGTTTTTTTACCACCTGTATGATTATCATCATTGTGGATGAACTGTCATTTCTCTTTTACAAGAGGCTCCTCCTCTTCAAACCGAACCTTTATTAATTTTGATGGTATCCACAATTTTTCCTCTCCTGTGGAGACAAGAGCAAAACCTCTTCCCCAACGCAGCACATCTCCTGGCTTCCATTGCGAGGTCAGCACATTCTTAAAATAAACCGGTTAATTTAATTCAGCAGACTTTTCCATTATCCAATGTCTTTCTGCGGCCGTTGTCCCTTTCTCATTAGCACTGAGAAAATTCAAGGTTAATAAAGCATTATGTAACCTGTTTCTGGGGATATTTTCCACCCCTTTCTGTTTGTTTAACATATCCTTTATAGTTCGATTTGATCTTTCTATGACTGCTTGACCTGTAGGATTGTGTGTTATACCTGTAACACGCTTAATATTATAATAAGCAAAAAATCATTTTATTTTCCTAGAGACATAAGCTGGACCATTATCTGTCTTTATTTGTGCAGGTATACCCATTATGGCCATGACTTCTAATAAATGAGTGATTACTGAATCAGCTTTTTCTGAGCTTAGAGCAGTTGCCCACTGAAAACCTGAATAAGTGTCAATGGTGTGGTGTACATGAAGTTAAACTCACAGACTGTATGCTCTGTGAATGTGTTTGGCTGTTCAATAGTTTCCTGCTCTGGCAGAGCGGCAGCTGTGGCTGGACCCAAAGCCTATAGTGTGGTATGGGCACGGGGCACTTGTGCCTGGAAGTGTTTGGGTCCAGCCTGCTCGGGGTCCAGCACTTGAGAGAAGCGTGGAGCCGAGGGAAGCCAAGCCGTGGTACATGAAAATGGTGCGGGGCTCAGAGCCACAGTGGCCCCAAGTGTTCGTGTTGGTGTATTCTGTCGGTACGATAAATAACCAGACCACCTCAAGAACAACAGATATAATTTAATAATTGAAAAAGGGGGGAACTCACGCTGTAGCTTGTTCTTGTAAGAGTGGGAGGCCTGAAATCCAAAATGGTCCAGAGAGAGAGAGTGAGCACCTACCTCTCCCTGTTTTTCTACCTGGGCTCCAGGTGGCCACACCCTAACCAGATGTGATTGGTTGAGCTTCCCCATCCCTAACCAAACTGTTTGGAAGATCCAGTTTCAAAAAAAAATGTCAACTATGAGTTACTATTTTTCCTAGCTTCTTTTTCTATTTTTGTGGGTAAGGAGGCAAAATGATTGAATGAGAGGTGCTTGGGAGACCCCAAGATTGGTTGAAGCCAGTATATTGCAGGGTCCTGGCAACAACCAAAATGGACTATTTTATGACCCTCAGGGGGATATTTGTAGTCCTTAAAGTCAGGGTACACACTGAGTTGGAAAGAGGGCATCTCATCGTTGGTATAAATTTGGGCCACAGGCAGGATGCTGGTAGGGGCCCCTGGTGGTATATTCTCCTTACTCTGGGATGGACTGGTATTGACTCCACTATGAAGTGAATGCTGGCATTGAACTTGAGGTGATGGCTGACACTGGGCTTGAGGTGACTGTTGATGTTGGACTTGATGTGACTTTAGTGGGACTTGAGGTGACTGATTGTAGTGAGCTGTGGGCTGATGGTGTTGAACTTGAGATAACTGAAGTGGAACGAGAGGTGACAGCCGGTGTTGGACTTGAGGTGATTGTTGATGTTGGACTTGATGTGACTGAAGTGGAACTTGAGGTGACTGCTGGTGCTGGACTTGAGATAACAGAAGTGGAGCTAGAGGTGACAGCAGGTGTTGGACTTGAGGTGACTGCTGGTGTTGGACTTGAGGTGAGTGACGAATTTGGACTTGAGGTGATTGTTGATGTTGGACTTGATGTGGCTGAAGTGGAACTTGAGGTGACTGCTGGTGCTGGACTTGAGGTAACTCCTGATGTTGAACTTGAGGTAACTGAAGTAGGACTAGAGGTGCCAGCTGGTGTTGAACTTGAGGTGATGGCTGGTGTTGGACTTGAGGTTTCTGCTGATGTTGAAGTTGAGATGACTGTAGAATTTGTACTTCAGATAACTGAAGTGGGACTAGAGGTGATGGCTGGTGTTGAACTTGAGGTGACTGCTGATTTTGAAACTGAAGTAATGGCTGAAGTTGGAACTGAAGTAACTGCTGGTGTTGCTGTTGGACTTGGGGTAACTGCTGGTGATGGTCTTGGACTTGGGGTGACTGCTGGTGATGGTCTTGGACTTGGGGTGACTGCTGGTGTTGCTCTTGTACTTGGGGTGACTGCTGGTGATGCTCTTGGACTTGGGGTGACTGCTGGTGATGGTCTTGGACTTGGGGTGACTGCTGGTGATGCTCTTGTACTTGGGGTGACTGCTGGTGATGCTCTTGGACTTGGGGTGACTGTTGGTGTTGCTCTTGGACTTGGGGTGACTGCTGGTGTTGCTCTCGGACTTGGGGTGACTGCTGGTGTACTTGTTTCTGCTGAGTGTCACATTTGACTCTCTTGCGTTTTGCTCGCTGGTTCTTGAACCAAATCTATGTGGAAAAGGGAGCCATGAGGGTTCATAAGTAGAGACTGGCTTCAGAAGCCTGCTACTATTGTTGTTCATGGATATGGGGACTTCTAGGTGAGAAAGACTAGTCCTGCATCTCTGTCATGTACATCCTGCACTTATATTCTATATCAGGAGCAGAAACCAGAGATTGTGGGGACAAAGGAGGCTTCAGGAGTGAGAAAGCAGAAATGAAGGGCTAAGTGTGGTGGCACACTCTGATTACAGCAGAGGCAGACCTCTGTGATTTCAAAGCCCTATCTCTATGAGTTGGAAGCAAACCTGGTCTACACATTGAGTTTCAGGCCAGCCTCAAACTCACAGAGATTTGCCTGCCTCTGCCTTCCAAGTGCTGGGGTTAAAGGTCCGTGCCACCACTGCCTGGTTTAGCCAGTCTTTTATAACTTAAATTATTGCATCTACCTTTTGCGTCTGGGCTTTTAACCTTCTTTATTTCTGTATACCTCTTTTGTTTTGTTTTGTTTTTTTCGAGACAGGGTTTTGCTGTAGTTTTAGAGCCTGTCCTGGAACTAGCTCTTGTAGACCAGGCTGGCCTCGAACTCAGAGATCCGCCTGCCTCTGCTTTCTGAGTGCTAGGATTAAAGACATATGCCACCACCACTCAGCCCTTCCTTGATCATTCTTCCAAGGTATCTTCTCCTATTTATTCTTTTTGCCTGCCACCCACAACTAACTTTTCTCCTGCCTTGCTATTGGCTGCTCTGCTATCAGGTGTGTTTTAGACAGGCAACACAGCTTCCCAGAGTTAAATGCATTGTAACAGAATGCAATCCATCTTTGTATCATTAGAACAAATGTTCAACAGCATAAACAAGTCTAATGCATCTTAAAATAATATTCCCCAATAGTCAGGAAAGAAGCTTAAGGGAAATGGAAAGGGTTACTGCTGACCAACCTGCAGAATTTTAGGATTCAAGTCCATTTGCAAGGCAATTTCTTGTATGAGCTTGGGACTTGGATATGGGGTTGCCTCATAGATTTTCTTCAGTGATTCCAGTTGTTTCCGAGTGAATATAGTTCGGCTCCTATGTAGATTGTTCTGGGACTCACCTTGGAAAGACAGAAAGACAATAGACTCTCAATGTGTCCTTTATTTTTTTGAGGCAGGATTTTACTATGCAAATTAGACTGGCCTTGAACTTGCAGAGATTCACTTGTCTTTGCCTTTTCCCCTTATTTTTGAGAAAGGGTCTCACTTTAGCCCAGCTGTCCTCCAACTTGCTATGTAGACCAGGCTGACTTCAAACTCACTGAGATCCATCTGCCTCTGCCTCCAAGTGCCAGGCTTAAAGGCGTGCGCCACTACCACACAGCTGAAAATAATTTTTATAGCTGGGGGGTCACCACAACATGAACTGTATTGAAAGGGACACAGCATTAGGAAGGTTGAGAAGTACTGTGTAAGCGCAGCTCTGGGTAGATCCAACTCTGCAGGCCTTTTTGGGCATCTGTACTCATGTGCACACACCTACACTCTCTTCTTCTCCCCCCCCCCCCACACACTTAAAAATAATAAGCTGGGCTTTATCCCAGCACTCAGGAGGCAGAGGTAGGTTGATCTCAGTGAGTTCGAGGCTAGCCTGAACTACAGAGCTAGTGCCAGGACAGTCTCCAAAGCTGTACAGAGAAACTTTCTTGAAAAAAACCAAGGCCTGGAGAGATGGCTCAGTGGTTAAGATCACTGCCTGCTTTTCCAAAGGTCCTGAGTTCAATTCCCAACAGCCACATGGTGGCTCACAAACATCTGTAATGGGATCTGGTGCCCTCTTCTGGCCTACAGACAGAATACTGTATACATGATTAATAAATAAATCCTTTAAAACAAGGACTAGGGATTTGGCTTTGGGCGTGCAAGGATTATCTCAGGACTTAAAACCTTTCAAGACTTTAAAGCACTTCCCCATCCTTGGGCCCTTGGGGGGGGGGGTGGGAGGGTTCCTAGCAGTAGGAAGAACCAACCTGCTGTTAATGACCGGCAACTGTGAGGTCCTCCTGCTTTCATCCAGAGTGCTGGGTTTTGCAGCACACGATTCCGCTGGGATAGTGTACCCGGAAGAAGTGGAAGTGTCACCCAAAGACTTGTGTGGAAAATGATCATAATAGCCAAAGACCCCCATACATATGCACGAATATGTAAGAAAATGTCACTCCCATGCTGTTACCAAGCCGAGGAAATGTCTGGAAGTGCTGCAATGGCGGCACCGCCTGAATTGGACCCCACAGCCCACTAGGTGATTAATTAGTCAAGTTATCTAGAACAGTTTTCTCTCTCTCTTTTAATTTTTTCTTGTTTTGGCTTTTCAAAACAGGATTTATCCAACCTAGATGCTCCTCAATCGAAGAGTGGATAAAGAAAATATGGTACATTGGAGTACTACATAGCGGTAAAAAAATAATGACATCTCGAAATTTGCAGGCAAATAAATGGATCTAGAAGAAAACCATATTGAATGAGGTAACCCAGACCCAGAAAGATAAATATCATATGTATTTACTCATAAGTGACTTTCAGACATAAAGCAAATGAAAACCAGCCTACAGGCCACAACACCAAGGAAACTAGACAACAAACAGGACCTTAAGAGAAACATACATGGATCTACATAGGAAGGTGAAAAAGACAAAATCTCCTGAGTAAATTGGGAGCATGGAGGTCATGGGAGAGGATAGGAGAGGGGAAGAAAGGGGGAGTGACGAAAAATGTATAGTTCAATAAAAAATTATTTAGAAAAAAAAGACAGGATTTCTCTGTGTAACAGCCCTAGTTGTCCTGGAAGTTGCTCTGTAGACCAGGCTGGCCTGACACTCACAGAGGTCCATCTGCTTCTGCCTCCAGAGTGCTGGGTTAAAGGCGAGCGCCACCACTGACCCACCAAAAATGTTGATGTATATGGGTGTTTTGAATGCATGCCTGTCTGTGTACCATGTATAGTGCTCACAGAGGCCAGACGATGCCAGACCCCCTGGGACTGCAGTCCCAGATGGCACCACACTGGTATTGAATCCAGGTCCCTATCTAGTCCTCTTAACCACAGTATCATCCTTCTAACCCTTTATAACATTTCTCTATGCCAGCTGTGTTTAATGATCAACTATACTGAGGAAGCAAGAACAAAATTAACAAAGCAACCAGAACTCCAAAGTATCTGAGTGCATAATCAATAACTCAGTTGTCCTTAGAGATAGATCCAAAGCAGGCACCGGGCAATGGTTGTTGTGTTCTTTTAAAAATGCTACGGAGTCCCAGGCAGCAGCTGTAGGCAAGCAGCAAATGCTATAAAGTCCCAAACGGTGGTAGCAGGCCATGTGGCAGCAGACAGTGGGCCCTGGGAGCAGCCAGTCCCAGGCAGAGAAGGCTGCCGGTCCCTGAGCAGTGGCTGGTCCCAGGCAGGGAGACACATGGCGGGCTGGCAGAAGACAGAGACATGGTGAGGTTGAATATTTATTCAGGGGAGTTATGAAGGGGGAAGGAGAGAGAGAGAGAGAGAGAGAGAGAGAGAGAGAGAGAGAGAGAGAGAGAGAGAGAGAGAGAGAGAGAGAGACAGAGACAGACAGAGAAGGGGAAGCAGAGAAGTGGGGAGAGAGGCAGAAGCGAAGCTGCCTCTCCAAGAGGAAGATGGAAAAAGAGAGCAAGCTCAGACCAGCCTGCCTCAGCGGATGGGGAGGGAATGGGACCAAAACCATAACAGTGGTGGCAAACGCCTTTAATCCCAGCACTCAGGAGGGAAAGGCAGGCAGATCTCTGTGAGTTCAAGAGTTGCCTGCTAGTTGCAGGAGAGGCTCCAAAGCTACAGAGAAACCCTGTCTCAAATAATAGTAATAAAAGATCCAAATAGGTTAACCTTCAGAGTTTAACCTGAATAAAGCCAGAGAGATAGCTCAGTAAACAAAGGAAACAGCAACCATGCCTGATTACCCAAGTTTGAATTCTGGGATCTTTATGGTGGGAGAGAACCTATTCTAAGTCGTCTCTGATCGCCATAATATGGTCCCTTTGCCGACAAATGCCGGCACTTGAAAGAAGGCAAATCTCTGAATTTGGGGTCAGTCTGGTCTACAGAGGGGCTCCAGGACAGCCAGCACTGTTAAACAGAGAAGCCCTGTCTTGAAAACCAAACAGAACGAAACCAAAACAAAAACAAAAGTAGACAATGATAAAATGAAGAAGCAAGAAGGAAGAACTCAAAGACAGGAGCTAGGTCTCCAAATTGGGTTCTGTATTTGACAAGTACAGAATGTGTCTGTCAGAATCCCTAACTGATTGTAATTCTGACACCCAGCGCTCACCCCTTTCTCTTTCTTACCTTCAGGAAGGGTGCAAGGGGATGACATCTTAACCATGACTGCTCCCTGGACTTAGTTCTGCAAGGCTCACGTGGCAGGTATACACGTGGCTTATGTATATCCTTGTCCAACCACACCTACAGATCCTCCTCTTCCGTATTTGTCTTCCTCTTACTATGATTGGATCCTTACTATCCCCAGGATGTCTTACCCGCCGGTGCTATATCGGGGTGTCTGGGGTGGCTCTGCAGGAAAAGCACTTTCCTGGGATGTCTAGCAGCCAGTTTAGTCACTGGAATCCACTTGTAAAGCGGAGGGGCAGAATCCAAAGTTTTCCTTTGATTTCTGTTGCCATGTGAGTGTTCTGACACGTGAGCTCTGCATTATTAGTAGCAATAATAGTAATAAATAGAAACTGGAGGCTGGAGAGATGTCTCAGAATTTGAGAGCAGTGTCTGCTCACAACCATCTGTTTGTAACTCCTCTTTCAGTGACTCTGATGCTCTTCGTCGAGCTCTTCTGGTAATTGTACTGGGGTTGGCAGGCATGGGGGATTGTGAGCATGGGCTCCATGATGTCATGGTCATCAGTCCTAGCCCAATCATTACAGGGTGATACCATCTGTGTTATGGAGATTTTTGGAACCAGTGATTGTTAGCATCTCTTGTGAGAATGGCTAACGTTTAGCATCTGGATCAGTGCAATAGCTCAGCAGATGAGGGCCATAAAGCACCCTGGGGGTGCTGGGAGTGTAATGACACCCTCTGGAACATCAACCTGTGCTCTTCATTGATGAGTGGTCTCTCCAGCTCCCAGCTGTTTTTTTGAAAAAAATTATTATGAGTACATCAGGGGTCATGTGTCATGGCACTACAGAAGTCCGGCGACCGTATGTAGTTCAAGACCCAGAATTCAGGAACAGGTGGTAGGAGAGAAGTAACCCCACAAATATGTCCTTTAATTTTCATTTGTGTATTGTGACACCTGTATACACAAGAAAAAATATATAAAAATGCAGAGTCTTCAGGCCAAGGTGAACAAAATTCCTCCGTCTTCAGCCTCTCTACCTCTGAACCATTTTAACAAAGCTCTCAGTAGCACCATTTTGGAATAGACTGCAAGTTGATATCCTTGTGGTCTGAAAGGCACAGGGAAGAATTTGACACCTCCAGTAGAAACAAATGGTGGTCCCTGCTATGAGCACTCCGTACCTTTGAGTCTGGACTTGCTGTGCATTCCTTTGAGTAATGCACAGGATTCCTAAGGTATTTATCCAGGTACTCTATTCCATGCATGTAATTCAAGCCTTTGGAGGCTGGGGCAGTAAGACCTGAGTTCCAGGTCAGCCTAGACTACATAGCAAGGTGCTCTGAAAGGGGGTGGGACATTACATGTTATACAGAAAGGATCATTTTATTTGCTTTACTTATTTTTTATTTGCCTTTTTTTTCTTTTCAAGGCAGGGTTTGTCTGTACAACAGCCCTGGCTATCCTGGAACTTGCTTTGTAGATCAGACTAGCTTGAACTCACAGAGATCTACCTTCCACTACCTCCAAAGTACTGGGCAGAATGGAACATTTTTTTAAAATTATTTATTTATTATGTATAGTGTTCTGCTTTCATGTATGCCTGCAGGCCAGAAGAGGGCACCAGATCTTGTGGGAATCGAACCCCGGTCCTTTGGATGAGCAGCATCTCTCCAGTCCCCGGAATGGAACATTTTAAAGAAATGTTCATTTTTATGTGTATGGGTCTTCTGCCTGCCTGCATGCTTATGCAGCACAGTGTGTGCACTGCACATATAAGCCAGAAGCAGGTGATAGATCTGCGTGGAACTGGGGTTACAAATGGTTGTGAGTTGAAATGTGGTTGTTGGAAACTGGACCCAGGGCTTCTGGGAGAGCAGTTGAGCTCTTAATCATTAAGCCATTTCTCTAGCCCTTAATGTTTATTTTATTTATATTTTTGTGTACGTGTGTGGGTTTGGACATATGTGTGTAGAAGCCCATAGAAGAAAGAGGACATCAGATCTCCTGACAAGGTACATGTGGGTTCTGGGAACCTAGATGTGATATCAGACCGGCCTTGAACATAGAGATTTGCCTGCTTCTACTTCCTAAGTGCTGGTTTTAAAGGTGTGCACCACCGATGCAAGGCACACCAATTCTTTTTTTTTTTTTTTTGATTTTTTTTCGAGACAGGGTTTCTCTGAAGCTTTAGAGCCTGTCCTGGAGCTAGCTCTTGTAGACCAGGCTGGTCTCGAACTCACAGAGAGACGCCTGCCTCTGCCTCCCGAGTGCTGGGATTAAAGGCGTGTGCCACCACCGCCCGGCAAGGCACACCAATTCTATTTATTTAAAAAGTTAAGGTAAGCCAATCATGGTGTCACACACCTTTAATCACAGCACTCAGGAGGCGGAGTCAGGAGGATCTGAGTTCCATACTAGACGGGTCTACAAAGTGAGTTTCAGGACAGCCAAGGCTAAAGACTGAGAACCCTGTCTGGAAAACACACACACACACACACACACACACACACACACACACACACACACACACGACAAGAGACTGCTAGAATGTGACAAGAGATAGGACAGCACTTGAAATCAGGAAGCTAGCCGGGTGGTGGTGTACGCCTTTAACCCCATCACTTGGGAGGCAGAGCCAGGCAGATCTCTGTGAGTTCCAGGCCAGCCTGGTCTACAAGATCTAGTTCCAGAATTGGAACCAAAGCTACAGAGAAACGCTGTTTTTGCAAAAAAAAAGTCTCTAGTGGCCCAGGGAGACTCATGCTCAGTAGATAAACTTGTTAGATGATGACCTGGGTTCAATCCCTGGGACCTACTTGATGGAAGAAAAGAACAGACTCTTGGCCTCTGTACTTGTGCAGTAGCATGTGAGCATATCAACTTCCTGCCCACACTAACACCCCACCGTACACAGAAAAAAAATAGAGCTACTCACATGCCTTCATGTCTTGTTTTTTTTTCTTTCCATCTGTCTTTAAGCTGTGGATGTCTTGGCTGAAATGGTATTTCACTGTGATGTGGCAGTGGTGCAAATGGGACTTTAGTGGTTCATTGTGAGGGTGGACACATCGGTGTGTGCAGGCATCCCTTGATGGATGGTGGGGAGGGCAGGAAGACACATATGGGTGTTATCCTTGGAGAGATGATATATTTGGGAGCTGTAATCACAGCTCTTCGGAAACTGAGGAAGGAAGATTTTTTTTTTTTTTATGAATTTGAGGCTAGCTTGTGATGCCTAAAACAAAAACCAGACTTGAGATGAACAGACCAAAACCCCACAAACAAAACTGGAAAATATTTGGAGACGACAGAAAGTGGATGAATTTGTGATATTATGAACCTACAAACGGCTCATTTAGTTCACTGCTAATGAATTAATTTTATTTTCTGTATATGAGTATTTTAACCAGAGGAGTGTGTTAGACCCTTTGGAGTGGAGTTACAGATAATTATGAACCACCATGTGGATGCTGGGAACTGAACCCCAGTCCTCTGCTAAAGCAAGAAGTGCTCTTAACCTCTGAGTCATTTCTCCACCCACGTGGCTCACTTTACAGTGGTTAATCAGGGCAGCTCTTCGCTGTTTTTCAATCGTTTCGGAGACTGAAGCACGGCAAATGTTCACAGCTTCAGCCGGCCTGGGCTACTGTCTCAATAAAAGAAAATGATTGCCTTTCAGTTTGTGAATTTTACCTCAGATGGAAAAAAACAGGGTGAGGTCTATCTCCAGATAGAAGTAAAGTGTGGGGGTCCTGGTCTGGAGCCAGGAGGCAGATGACCTGCCAGCAAGAGGTTCCAGGTCCAGTCTCCAATGCACCACACACAAAACCTCCACACCCTAGGCGGCTCCTTTGTGTCTTGGCTCGGCTGCATTTCTTTCTCCGTTTCTTGTGGTTAGGCTGTGACCAGCAGGTGCTGCTTTTAAGGAACCTTTGTGTTAGCGAAATTCTTTTGAGGCTGCTTCATGCTTGGCACGGGCAAAGTCCTCAGCTGGTCTCATCATCAACATGCCACAAACCAAGCCAAAACAGTTGCCTTCTAAATCCTCCCGAAGCCTAAACTTCACCTCGGTGTGCAGGATTACAAGCATGTGCGGCCCTTCCTCTATTCTGCCTTTCCTTTTTTGACAGTTAAGTCTACTGGTTTTACCACTAAAGCATGACCCCAGTTTATTATTATTTTACTTACATGCTCTCAGAAATGCTTACTTGAGTACTAGTGCCAGTATTCAAAATACGGAGGCAGGTGAATTGCTCTCCCACCCATAACCACCATCACCACCGACAACCAATCTGTGTGTGGTCAAATACTCAAGGATACAGACGAGCCAACTGTGGTGTTGGTGCCTCTGTGTGTGGTACCCCAGCGCCTTGTCGCATATTTCTATTTTGATTCAAGTTTAAAAACAAGCTGGAGACATGGCTTAGCGGTTAAGAGCACCTATTTCTGTTGCTGAGGATCCGGGTTCAGTTCCCATCATCTATGTGGTGGCTGGCAACCATCTGTTACTTCAGTTCTAGGGGATCCTGTGGGTATCTGAATATTCATATACATAAAACAAACACATCTAATTTTGATTAAAACAAAGTGTGTTTGTGTGTGTGTGTGTCTGTGTGCTCACAGATACCAGAGCGGGTATCAGATCCATCAATCTGGAGTTAAAAGCAGCTGTGAGCTGCTCCACTTGGGTGCTGGGCAGTGAACCCTTGTTGTCTGGAAGAACAATACCCTCCTAGGTTCTGAGCCATCTCTACAGTGCCAGGCCCTTGTTTTTAGAAGAGTTGGACTTTAGCCCCAGGTGCTTCACCATGGGAATCTTAGTTCAGGGGAAATCCTTGGTTAACACTTAAAACCCAGAAGGAGACTGAGCCACTCCCCAAATACCAGAGGATTAATTCTGAAGTACCCGGGCCACTCCTTTTTTGCCTTAGATGTTTGTTCCTTTATTAGAGAGTTCCTATAATTTATTTATTTATTTTTGAGTTTTTTGAAACAGGTTTTCTTCATGTAATAGCTCTGTCCTGGAACTAGCACTTACTCACAGAGATCTGCCTGGAACTAGACCATACTCACAGAGATCTGCCTGCTTCTGCCTCCCAAGTGATGGGATTAAAGGTGTGTGCCACTGCCCTTCCTGGGAGTTCCTCTCATTTAAACTGGGTGAGCTTGTCCACAACAGTCATTTCAGTGCTTGGGTATTGGAAGCAGAAGGATTGCTGAGTTTGAGGCAAATCTGGGTAACAAAGTGAGCTTTAGGGGTAGCATGGAACCCTGTTTTGAAAAACAAAGCATAATAAATTGTAATTATACTAAAAGTTTCTGAACTTTTAGGTATTATAGTTGAAATGCAGTTGTGCACTGATTCACACCCCATCTTAATCTCTCTAATCTTTTCCTTTTTCATTTTGTTTTTATATTTTTTTTTAATTTTTTTTTTATATAATCTCATGCATCCAAAGGTTGCCTTAAACTTTCGATGTAGCTTAGGGTAACTTTGAACGTCTGATTTTTTTCTGGACAGTTTTGAATTCCTGATCTCCTGTCTACAGCTCCTGAGTGCTGGGATTGCCACCCTGGCTGTCTTGTTTTGGTACTCACTACGTAGACCATGACGACTTCAAACTCACAGAAATCTGCCTGCCACTCCCTCCCTAGTCCTGGAATTAAAGGTGTGCACAACCAAGCCTGCCCCACCTTTCTCAGATGATCTCAGAATATCCCTGACTAGCCTTGAATTCTTAATCCTCCTGCCTTAGCCTCTCTAATTGATGGGAGCCTAAATCACCATACTCAGTTTCTCTTGGAGCTCTTCTGTTCTTTTTTTTTTTTGAAGATCCAAGAATGAACAAGGTGGCTTGAGATGTGGCTAAACTGATGGATAAATGGCCTAGCATGCACGAAGCCCACAAACAGGGTGTGTTGAGCAGCCTGGGCTATGTGAAAACCTATCAAAAAAACCAGTGAAAATAAAGTCCTGGGAAGATATTCTATCTGCTAACTTATCATAACTTTTTATGATTAGTTTTTATGATTTTGATTGTCAATTTCAACTGTATGAATTCTTTCAGATAATTTTTTAGCACCCTTTTGTAAGGTTTCATAACCCATTAACATGTATTGAATTTTGTCTGTAAAATTGCTGTTATCCTTTTCAATGTTATTACTTTTTTCAGTTGGCTTTTGATTTTTAATGGTATAAATTCTGTCAGCTAGTGTTCATCATTAGTCTGTAAAGACTGTATCATTTCTAAAAGTGCCTCATTCTTGATTCTGGTATCAAAGTATCTTTTTTTTTTTTTTTTTTTTTTTTTTTTTTTACATTTTTTGAGTTTTTTTCCCTGGGTCATCTGCTTTTTATTTTATAAAATTTATTTTATAATAAAATTTATTTTATTAAATTTCTACCTCCTCCCATCCTCTCACTTCCCTCCCCCTCCCTCTCCAGGCCAAAGAGCAGTCAGGGTTCCCTACCCTATTGGAAGTCCAAGGTCCTCCCCGCTCCCCCCAGGTCCAGGAAGGTGAGCATCCAAACAGACAAGGCTCCCACAAAGCCCGTCCATGCAGTAGAATCAAAACCCAGTGCCACTGTCCTTGGCTTCTCAGTCAGCCTCCACCATCAGCCACATTCAGAGAGTCCGGTTTGATCGATCACATGCTCCATCAGTCCCATTCTAATTGGCCTTGGTGATCTCCCATTAGATCAGTCCCACTGTCTCAGTGGGTGGATGCATCCCTCGCGGTCCTGACTTCTTTGCTCATGTTCTCCCTCCTTCTGCTCCTCATTTGGACCTTGGGAGCTCAGTCCAGTGCTCCAATGTGAGTCTCTGTCTCTGTCTCCATCCATCGCCAGATGAAGGTTCTATGGTAATATGCAAGATATTCATCAGTGTGGCTATAGGACAAGACCAGTTCAGGCACCCTTTCCTCTGCTATCCAAGGAACAATATGGGGACATCTCCTTGGACACACCTGGGCACCCCTCTAGAGTCAAGTCTCTTGCCCACCCTAAAATGACTCCCTTAATTAAGATATCTACTACCCTGCTCCCATATCCAACCCTCCTCTATCCCAACCATTTTATTCCCTCAAGCTCTCCCCATTCTCCCCTTCTCCCTTCTCTCTCCCCATCTCCCCTTATCCCTACCCCCTACCTCCTGTGCTCCCAACCCCTGCCTGGCAATCTTGTCAACTTCCAATATCCAGGAGGATAACTATATGTTTTTCTTTGGATTCACTTTCTTATTTAGCTTCTCTAGGATCACGAATTATAGGCTCAATGTCCTTTATTTATCGCTAGAATCCACTTATGAGTGAGTACATCCCATGTTCATCTTTTTGGGTCTGGGTTACCTCACTCAGTAAGTGCTTTCTATTTCCATCCATTTGCATGCAAAATTCAAGATGTCATTGTTTTTTACTACTGAGTAAAACTCTAAAGTGTATATGTGCCACACCTTTTTTATCCATTCTTCTACTGAGGGGCACCTAGATTGTTTCCAGGTTCTGGCTATTACAAATAGTGCTGCTATGAACATAGTTGAACAAATGCTTTTGTAGTATGATTGGGCATCTCTTGGGTATATTCCCAAGAGTGGTATTGCTGGGTCCTGAGGTAGGTTGACTCCCAGTTTCCTAAGAAACCACCACACTGATTTCCAAAGTGGTTGCACAAGTTTGCATTCCCACCAACAATGGATGAGTGTTCCCATTACTCCACATCCTCTCCAGCATAGGCTATTATTGGTGTTTTTGATTTTAGCTATTCTGACAGGTGTAAGATGGTATCTCAGAGTTGTTTTGATTTGCATTTTCCTGATCGCCAAGGAGGTTGAACATGACCTTAAGTGTCTTTTGGCCATTTGAACTTCTTCTGTTGAGAATTCTCTGTTCAGTTCAATACCCCATTTTTTAATTGGGTTAATTAGAGTTTTAATGTCTAGTTTCTTGAGTTCTTTATATATTGGAGATCAGACCTTTGTCTGATGTGGGATTGGTGAAGATCTCCCAGTCAGTAGGTTGCCGTTTTGTCTTAATGACAGTTTCCTTTGCTTTACAGAAGCTTCTCAGTTTCAGGAGGTCCCATTTATTCAATGTTGCCCTCAATGTCTGTGCTACTGGGGTTCTACATAAGAAGTGGTCTCCTGTGCCCATGTGTTGTAGACTACTTACCACTCTCTCTTCTATCAGATTCAGTGTGGTCAGATTGATATTGAGGTCTTTAATCCATTTAGACTTGGGTTTTGTGCATGGTGATAGGAATGGATCTATTTTCATTCTTCTACAGGTTGACATCCAGTTATGCCAGCACCATTTGTTAAAGATGCTTTCTTTCTTCCTTTTCTTTTTAAGGATATAACATGAAGGTCAAAACTAAGTACCAATACCAGAAAAAGGGATGTATCAGAAAAATCACATAAGCCTTGCAGAATAACATCCATAGTGTAAGCAAAAAGGTTATGAAATTACTAGGTTGTGATATTATCTGTAATTATATAACTTTCAAATTTATTGATTAATTTATTAATCAAATGAACGTACCTCGTTTTGGGTCTTCAGGATACAGTTGTATGTGCCATAATCTTTATTGGCCAGCATGTGTCGCAGTTACAGGTACATGACTGGCTGTGGCAAGGCAGATTCCAGTTTCTGAATTACCTGGGACTTAGTTACTAAATTTGGTTAATGAGTTAAAAGCAACACATGGAGAATTGAGTTGGCCAGAATACCAATTAACCCAATGCTTGCTTGCAGGCGGCAGCCTTGAACAGGGTGTGCATGCAGCTGGCCTGCAGGCAGGACACAGCAGGGATTGCGATGAAAGAAAAGCATGCATGGGCGGGTTAGCTGTTGGACCTGGGCACCAGCTGAAGAGGCTGCAGCAGCCCGCGTGCAGGCCCCTAGCAGGGCAGGTAATAGAGAAAAAGCACATGTGGGCAGGCGAATCACCTCGGGCACGGGTAACTGCTCCACCCCATGTGGTTTGTGCTCCACCCAGCTTTACCAATGCTGGGGGCTAGACTTAAAGGACCCTGATAAAATAATCCCACACTGGCTCAGAATGGAGTGTAATAAAGGGTTCTTTATTTAGAGGTAGACTCACAGATCAACAGTCCTTTGCACTGCGGGGAACAGGAACCGAATCCAGCATCCAAGAGAAGCTGCACACGTTTCTATATCTGTTTTCATAGTGCATGTGGCCACACCCTGAGTGAGCCAGTATCTTAAAGACCATTGTCTCAAGGAGTTTCCACAGCACTGGAGAGATGGCTCAGTGCTTAAGAGTACTGGCTCTTCTTCCAAAGGTCCTGATTTCAATTCCCAGCAACCATCTATAATGGAATCTGATACCCTCTTCTGGTATGGAGGTAAACATGCAGACAGAGCACAGGTACATTAGACAGAATGCATACATAAATAAATTAAAAATATAACAATAAAACATATAAAAGAGAGGAAATTGTACTTGCAATAAAGTTAAAGAGGTCCTTGTTGAGAGACCGGTTGGTAGCCAGAGGACCCCGGTTCAGATCCCAGTACTACCAACATGGTATCTCACAACCTTCTGTAACTCTAATTTCAGGGGATTTAAAGCCCACTTTTGACCTCTGTGGGCACCCTGTATATATGTGGTGCACAGACATCCATGCAGGTAAAACACTCAAACATGTAAAATAAAATCTTTTTTCTTCCGAGATAGGGTTTCTCTGTAGCTTGGGAGCCTGTCCTGGACTAGCTCTTGTAGATCAGGCTGGCCTCAAACTCACAGACATCCGCCTGCCTCTGCCTCCCGAGTGCTGGGATTAAAGACATGTGCCACCACCACCCGAAATCTTTTTTTCTTTTTAAAGGAGAAACCCTTGTTCAGAATGTATCAGCTACTGCCCTTCCTTGTTGAAATCCTAACAGCAACTTTTATTTTTACAAATTACATTTATTTGTTTTTTGTTTATTTATTTGTGTGGGTGTGTGTAGGCATGTATATGTGGTTTTTTTTTGGCATGTATATGCTTTTATGTCTGTCTGTGTGTGTGTGTGTGTGTGTGTGTGTGTGTGTGTGTGTGTTTAGGGTATGTGCAGTGATGCCTATGAGGAGTTTTATAGTGGCATTTGAAATGTATTTTAATAAATAAAGACTGCCTGAAGATCTGAGAGTAAAACAGTCCCACTGGTCAGCCTTACAGACCAGGTTATGGTGACACACATCTTTAATCCCAGTAGCCACCCTAATTCCCATAGAAATCAGGTGGTGCATTCTTTTAATCTCAGTGGTACCTGCTTTTGATCCCAGCCCTAGAGAAGAATATAAGACGTGGCGAAACAACTCTCAGAAACAGTCTCCTTTTGAGATTCCTGAAAATAGGATCACCATTTCAGACTGAGGTCAAGGTAAGAGCCAGTGGTTGACTCTTTTGCTTTTCGGATCTTTAGGTTGAACCCCAATTTCTGACCCTGTGCTTTTGTTAATTGTGCTTCAGAGTTTTAGAGGATAACTTGTAAGAGTTGATACTTTTCAGTTTTTTTTTTTTTAGGTTTGTCGGTTTTAATTCATTTGTGAATGTATGTGCACTGAGAGTGCTTAGTGCTCATAGAGGGCGGAAGAAAGCATTGGATTCCCTGGAACTGGAGTTACGAATGGAATGATTGTGAACCATGTGGGTATTGGGAATCGAACCCCAGTCCTCTGAAATAAGTGCTGTTAATCTGTGAGCCTTCCCTCCAGCCCTGGGAGTTGGCTTCTTCCTGCCACCCTGAAGGTCCTGGGGAACCAAACACAAGGACAGACATCCTGAGTTCTTGCCTAGACTGATAAATGTAACTCTTACCCCCACAAAAGAAGCTTTGTTTTGCAAGAGAAGCTTAATTTCTTTTTGTTTTTCATGACAGGGTTTCTTTGTGTAGCCCTGGCTGTCCTGGAACTCAGTCTGTAGAGCAACCTGCCTTGAACTCAGCGATCCACCTGCCTCTGTCTCCAAAATGCTGGGATTAAAGGCCTGCACCACTGCTTCCCAGCTCAGAAACTGTTAGTTTTATATCAGCAGGGTGATACGTGCCTGCAATCCTAGTATTGGGAAATGGAGGCAGGAGGATCAGGAGTTCAGGGTTGTCTTAATCTACATATTGTGTTTGAGGTCAGCAGGAAACCCTATCATTTTTCTTTTCTCTTTTTTTTCTTTTTTCTTTTTTTTCTTTTCGCGATAGGGTTTCTCTGTGTAACAACCTTGGCTCTCCTACCTAGAGCTCACTTTGTAGACCAGGTTGTCCACAAACTCTCACCTCTTGAGTACTGGTATTAAAGGTGTGTGTCACCACCACCTGGCTAGGAAACCCAGTCTTAAGAAAGAAATGAAAGAAAGAGCCCGGCAGTGGTGGCACATGCCTTTAATCCCAGCACTCAGGAGGTAGAGGCAGGTGGATCTCTGTGAGTTCAAGGCCAGCCTGGTCTACAGAGTTCATAGATAGCCAAGGCTACACAGAGAAACTTTTTCTTAAAAACAGAACAGAACTCCTAAAATTCAATAAAAACGACCACAAAACATACCTAAATTTATGGGACACAATGAAAGCAGTATTAAGAGGGAAGTTCATAGCACTAAATGTCTACATAAAGAAGCTGGAAAAATCCCACACTAGTGAATTAACAGAACATTTGAAAACTTTAGAACAAAAAGAAGCAAACTCACCTAAGACAACTAGACGCCAGGAAATAATCAAATTGAGAGCTGAAATCAACAAAATAGAAACAAAGAAAACAATACAAAGAATCAATGAGACAAGGAGTTGGTTTTTCAAGAAAAATCAACAAAATAGACAAACCTTTATCCAAACTAACCAAAAGACAGAGAGAGAATATCCAAATTAAATGAAATCAGAAATGAAAAGGGGGACATAACAACAGACACGGAGGAAATACAGAGGATCATCAGGTCATATTTTGAAAATCTGTACTCCACAAAATTGGAAAACTTAAAGGAAAGGGACAACTTTCTGGATAAATATCATTTACCAAAATTAAATCAAGACCAGATAAGCAAATTAAACAGATCTATAACTGCAGAAGAAATAGAAACAGTCATCAAAATCTTCCAATCAAAAAAAGCCCAGGACCAGATGGTTTCAGCTCAGAATTCTACAAGACTTTCAAAGAGGAACTAATATCAGGCTGGAGAGATGGCTCAGTGGCTATTCTTCCAGAGGTCCTGAGTTCAATTCCTAGCAACCACATGGTGGCTCACAACCATCTGTAATGAGATCTGGTGGCCTTTGGCGTGCGGGCATACATGGAGGCAGAATGTTGTATACATAATAAATAAATAAATCTTTAAAAAAGATTGTAATTTAATAAAAAATAAATGAATGAAGTAATTGATAATTAAATTGTGAGTTTTAAAAAAGGGGGAACTAATACCAATACTCCACAAATTATTCCACACAATAGAAATAGAGGGAATATTGCCAAACTTTTTTGATGATGCTACAATTACTCTGATACCTAAACCACCGAAAGACAATACTAAGAAAGAAAATTAGTGACCAATCTCACTCATGAACATTGACGCAAAAATGCTAAATAAAATACTAGCAAATCAAATCCAAGAACACATGAAAAGCATCATCCACCATGACCAAGTCAGGGATGGTTCAACATAAGAAAATCTGTCAACATAATCCACCATATAAACAAGCTGAAAAATAAAAACCACATGATCATCTTATTAGATGCTGAAAAAGCATTTGACAAAATACAACATCCCTTCATGATAAAGGTCTTGGAGAGAGCAGGGATACAAGGAACATACCTAAGCATAATTAAGGCAATATACAGCAAGCCAACAGCCAACATCAAACTAAATGGAGAGAAACTCTCAGCGATTCCACTGAAATCAGGAACAAGACAAGGTTGTCCACTCTCTTCATATCTATTGAGGTCTTAGCTAGAGCAATAAGACACCAAGGACACCAAGGGAGATCAAGGGGATACAAATTGGAAAAGAAGTCGTCAAACTCTCACTGTTTGCTGATGATATGATAGTTTACATAAGTGATCCCAAAAATTCTACCAAGGAACTTCTACAACTCATAAACACTTTCAGCAATGTATCAGGATACAAGATTAACTCAAAAAATCAGTAGCCCTCCTGTACACAGATGATAAAAGGGCTGAGGAAGAAATCAGAGAATCAACACCCTTCACAATAGCCACAAATAGCATAAAATATCTTGGAGTAACTCTAACTAAAGAAGCGGAAGACTTGTATGACAAGAACTTTAAATCTTTGAAGAAAGAAATTGAAGAAGACACCAGAAAGTGGAAAGGCCTTCCATGTTCTTGGGTAGGCAGAATTAACATAGTAAAAATAGCAATCTTACCAAAAGTAATCTACAGATTCAAAATCCCAGCAAAATTCTTCAAAGACCTCGAAAGAACGGTATTCAACTTCATTTGGAAAAGCAAAAAACCCAGAATAGCCCAAACAATCCCGGGCAATAAAAGAATTTATGGAGTCATCACAATCCCTGACTTCAAACTCTATTACAGAGCTATAGTACTGAAAACAGCCTGGTATTGGCATAAGAACAGACAGGAGGACCAATGGAACCAAATAGAAGACCTGGATATCAATCCACACATCTTTGAACACCTGATTTTTGATAAAGAAGCAAAAAATATCAAATTGAAAAAAGAAAGCATATTTAACAAATGGTGCTGGCATAACTGGATATCAACATGTAGAAAAATGAAAATAGACCCATATCAATCACTATGCACAAAACTCAAGTCCAGATGGATCAAAGACCTCAACATAAAGCCAGCCACACTGAACCTCACAGAAGAGAAAGTGGGAAGTACACTTGAACACATTGGCACAAGGAAACACTTCCTAAATATAACCCTAGCAGCACAGGCACTGTGAGAAAATTAATAAATGGGACCTACTGAAACTGAAAAGCTTCTGTAAAGCAAAGGACATGGTCAACAAGACAAGATGACAGCCTACAGAATGGAAAAAGATTTTCACTAACCCCACATCAGACAGAGGACTGATTTCCAAAATATACAAAGAACTCAAGAAATTGGACACCAAAAGATCACATAATCCAATAAAAAATGGAGTACAGACCTAAACAGAGAACTCTCAATAGAGGAATCTAAAATGGCTGAAAGACACTTAAGGAAATGTTCAACATCCTTAGTCATCAGAGAAATGCAAATTGAAACAACTCTGAGATTCCATCTTACACTTGTAAGAGTGGCCAAGATCAAAAACACTGATGACAATTTATGCTGGAGAGGTTGTGGGGAAAAGGGAAGACTTCTGCATTACTGGTGGGAATGCAAGCTGGTACAACCCTTTGGATGTCAGTTTGGCAATTTCTCAGAAAATTAGGAAACAACCTCCCTCAAGACCCAGTAATTCCAGTTTTGGGTATATATCAAAAGGATGCTCAATCATGCCACAAGGACATGTGCTCAACTATGTTTGTAGCAGCTTTGTTTGTCATAGCCAGAACCTGGAAACAACCTAAATGCCCCTCGACTGAAGAATGTATAAGAAAACTGTGGTACATTTACCCAATGGAGTACTACACAGCAGAAAAAAATAATGACATCTTGAATTTTACAGGAAAATGGATGGAGCTCAAAAACATTATTTTGAGTGAGGTAACCCAGACACAGAAAGACAATTATCACATGTACTCACTCAATGATGGTTTTTAAACATAAAGCAAAGAAAGCCAGCCTACAAACTAATATCTGAGAGAACTTAGACAACAATGCAGAGACTAAGAGAGCCTTGCATAGATCTAATCTACATGGGAAGTAGAAAGTATAAAAAGACAAGATCTCCTGAGTAAATTGGACCTTGGGGGAGGATTGAAGTGGGGGAGAGGCAGGAAGGGGAGCAGAGAAAAATGTAGAGCTCAATAAATACCAATTAAAAAAAAAACAAAAAACAAAACAAAAAGAACAGAACAAAATAAAGCCAAAAAACAAAACCAAACCAAAAAGGGGGGGGGGAGGAAGGAAAGAAAGGGAGAGAGAGGGAGGGAGGAAGGAAGGGAAAGAGAGGGCTGGAGGGATGGGTAGTGGTTTACTCCTCAAGAGCTCAGACTGATCTGATGGAGAAGCTTGGCTCAGTTCTTACAACCATCTGTTAACTCAAGTTCTTCAGGATCTGATGCAGTCTTCATGTGGTGCAAAGATATCCACTTGTATTGGATCACTCATGTGCATAAAAAACAAAATCAGAGCCAAGTGGTTAGTTCCAGCACTTGGGCAGAGCTGGGCAGAGCTCTCTGAGTTTGAGGCCAGCCTGATCTACAAAGCAAGACCTAAGACTGTTAGGGCTACACAGAGAAACACTATCTTGTAAAACCAAACAACAACAACAACACATACCACACAAAATCAAGGTCTGGGGAGAGATGGTTCATGGGGTAAAGTGGCTTGCTAACAAACCCAAAGACTGGGGCTGGAGAGATGGCTCAGTGGTTAAGAGCACTGGCTGCTCTTCCAGAGGTCCTGAGTTCAATTCCCAGCAACCACATGGTGGCTCGCAACCATCTATAGTGAGACCTGAAGCCCTCTACTAGCGTAATGTCATTCATGCATATAGAGCATTCATATACATAAAATAAATAAAAAAATAAAAAAAAATAAACCCGAGGACTTAGTGTGCTACCTGGAACACAAAAAGTAGAAAGAGAGAACAGATTCCTGCAAATTTTGGCTTATGTATGTGCTTTTGGATGCATGAACTGTTCCCAAGGATAACTAAAACTCTTAAAAAAAATGAATAAACAAACAAAAACCACCATGACCAAAACCCCTAAGCAAACAAACAACAAAAAACCCAAGCAGAAACAAAAACTGGGGAGACTTTAATTTTTTTTTCTGGTGTTGAATGAATATTAAGACCCTCAAGCTCAGCCAGGTGTGCTATAGCCTAGTGTTAGACCATTGTACAACAATTTATTTGTTTATTCTTTTTTAAAAAGTATTTATTATGTATACAGTGTTCTGTTTGCATGTATGCCTGCAGGCCAGAAGAGGGCTCCAGATCTCATTACAGGTGGTGGTGAGTAACCATGTGGTTGCTGGGAATTGAACTCAGGACTTCTGGAAGAGCAGTCAATGCTCTTAACTGCTGAGAGCCATCTCTCCAGCCTTTTTTTTTTTTTTTTTTTTTTTTTTTTTTGAGGCAAGGTCTCATTATGTAGCTCTAGCTGCACTGGAACTCACTATGTAGACCAGGCTGGCCTTGAACTCACAGTACCTTGAATTTTTGAGTGCTGGGATTAAAGGTGTGTGCCACCATGCCTGGTTTGTAGTTTTTTTTTAAAAGATTTATTATTTTTAAATTATATGAATGATATAAAATATATGAATTATATAAAATTATATTTTAAATTACATGAATGTGTGTGAGGATGGGTATGTGCCCATGAGTACAGGCGCCCAAAGAAGCGTGAGGTGTCAGATCCCCTGGAGTGACAGGCCTTTTCAAGTGGCTAGGCAAGAATGCTGGAAACAGAGCCTCTGTTCTTTTTTTTTTTTTTTTTTTGGTTTTTCGAGACAGGGTTTCTCTGTAGCTTTGGTGCCTGTCCTGGAACTAGCTCTTGTAGACCAGGCTGTTCTCGAACTCACAGAGATCTGCCTGCCTCTGCCTCCCGAGTGCTGGGATTAAAGGCGTGCCCCACCACCACCCAGCCAGAGCCTCTGTTCTTTGGGAGAGTAGCGACCATCACTGAGCCATCTCTCCATATCTGTATTATTATTATTATTTTAACCATAATTTTAAAAGGGTCGAGGCACTTTTAATCCCAGCACTGGAAGCATAGGCAGGGGGACTCCTGTGAGTTCGAAGTCAGCCTGGTCTACAAAGTGAGACCCCGCCTCAAAAACAAACAGATGTCTCCAGAACTAGGAAAAAGGCTGTGTTTGCTTTAGAACGGTTGATCCCTGTCCCTCCCTGCCTATCCCCACCCTACCTACCAGGCACTTTCCAGCAGCTATTTGAATGCCATAACTCCCACCTGCTGCCTCATAGATCCTTCAGCTTCTGCTCCACACAGGTCCTGAACTCAGCCTCAGGAAGAGATCCAAAGCTCCAGGTTTTCAGTCAGTGGCTCTGGTAAGTCTGTGAGGACTTTCTTGGAAGAGTGTTCCACACAGCTTTGTTGTGGGTGGAAATGTGAGTGGCAAGGAGTTTGAGAATTGTATGATATGGGGCGGGGGAGCTTTTATTGTGTATGAGTGTGTATAAATGTGGGCACGTGAGTCCTGTGGTGTACAACCTACAGGGCTGAGATTTGAACTCACATTGTTAGGCATGGTGACAAGTGTCTTTACTATTGATCCATCCCACTGGTGTCCATATGGGGCTTTTTGTCTTCTCTTCTTCTCTTCTTCTCTTTTCTCCTCTCCTCTCCTCTCCTCTCCTCTCCTCTCCTCTCCTCTCCTCTCCTCTCCTCTCCTCTCCTCTCCTCTCCTCTCCTCTCCTCTCCTCTCCTCTCCTCTCCTCTCCTCTCCTCTCCTCTCCTCTCTCTCTCTCTCTCTCTCTCTCTCTCTCTCTCTCTCTCTCTCTTTCTTTTTTTGAAACAGGGTCTCATTAGGTAGCCCCGTCTGGCCTGGAACTCTCCTTGTAAACCAGGCTGCCTTGCTAGCTTAGAACTCACTGTAAAATCAACCTGGCCTCCAACTTGTGGCAATTCTCCTGTTGGCATCCCAGTATGCACTACATACTCCCCCCCCACCCCCCGTTTTTTTTTTTTTTTTCTTTTGCTGGCAGTTTCTGGCTTTATTTCTGGCTTTATTTGGCCCGGGGGGAGGGGCAAAACTGAAGATTCTCTTTCCCAAGGTGAGTTACAGAAGGTCTGACCCAAGTTTGGGAGGAAGGAATGTTGACTGAGAGGCGTGTAGGAATCCAAACAAACAAGACTTTCTGGTTACCCTTGCAGCTCTCAGCTTTTCTCCCCTAGGATCCAGGAGCGCAGGGTTAAAAGGGTCTTTGAAAGCAGTGTCTTGGAGGCAGGCAGGGAGGTAAAGAGTTACTTAATCAGGTACTGGGGGAATGGCAGCCCCACTTCTTTCCCTACTGAGGTCAAGGACCCTCCCAGGTGTCATCCTACTCTTCATTTGCTTTCTCTGAATCCTTTAAAGAAATTGAATCCAACCGCGCAGTGGTGGTGCGCACCTTTAATCCCGGCTGAATTGAATCAGGTCTTCTAGAAGAACAGCAAATGCTTTTAACCACTGAGCCATCTCCCCAGCCTATTTTTCCTTCCTTCCTTCCTTCCTTCCTTCCTTCCTTCCTTCTTTCTTTCTTTCTTTTTTTTTTTTTTTTTTTGGAGACAGGGTTTCCCTGTAGTTTCTAGAGCCTGTCCTGGAACTAGCTCTTGTAGACCAGGCTGGCCTCGAACTCAGAGATCCGCCTGCCTCTGCCTCCCGAGTGCTGGGATTAAAGGCGTGCACCACCACCGCCCGGCCATTCCTTCCTTTCTTTTGAGACTGGGTCTAGCCCAGTGAGGTGGTTCATTCCTTTAATCATAGCACTCAGGAGGCAGAGATAGAGGCAGGAGGATTAATGTGATTTCAAGGCTATCCTGACCTGCAAAGCAAGTTCCAGAACAGCCAGGACTGTTACACAGAGAAACTCTGTCTTAGAAAACAGACAAACAAACCAAATCCATTCACTTACTTATTTTTATTTCTATTGGTTTTATTAAGGCAGGGTCTGAAGTGAGAAACTCATTTTGAAGGCCCATCTTGGGATTTTTTTTCCCTCAGTCTCCTGAGTGCTGTGATTTGGGATTATAGGCTTGAAGCACTATACCTGACTAAATGCTTTTTATTTATTTTAACTCATCAGTTTTCTCAAGGCAGAGTCTCAGTCTGTAGCCCAGGCTGACTTCAAACTCCTTTATGTCAGTCTCCTGAGTTCTGGGATTTCACCCCAAAGCTTCCACACTAGGCTCAAAATGTCCTTTATAACAAACCAGTCCCACTTCTAGGGATTTATCTCAGTGGACAGAGTGCTTGGTTACCATGGAAACCCTAGGTTTCATCTCTAATACTACTTAAACCTGGTGAGACATCCTAAACCTATACATATTACCAACAATAGGAAAGGGAAGGCAGGAGGATCACGTTTTCAAGACATTTTTACTTAGTGAGTTTGAACCTAATCTCAGAGACATGAGATTCTGTCTCATAAGTTATATAAATGAAATAATCAAGCTGGGCATGGCATAGTGGTGCACACTTTTAATCCCAGTGCTTGGGAGGGAGAGGCACGAGGGTCTCTGTGAGTTCGAGGCCAGCCTGGTGTACATAGTGAGTTCCAGCACAGCCAGGGCTACACAGTGAGACTAAAACAAAAAACCAAATCCAAAACAAACCCAGAAGTAATTGATGTAAGAATAGATTTTCCCATAGCTTGGTGGTAGTGGCGCATGCTTTTAATCTCAGCTCTGATGGCAGAGGGAGGTGCATCTCTGTGAATTTGAGGCCAGCCTGGTTTACAATAGATAGTTCCAGGACAGGTAGGGCTGTTACATAGAGAAACCTTGTCCTGAGAAATCAAAAAACAAAACAACAAAACAAAACAAATAGTATTTCCTTGAGGTCTGTGAGACAATTTAGCTCTTTAATAAAATTTGGGAAGTGGAGCTCTAGGACTCCAATTTGTAGCTGATAAGTCAGAAGTTCCTGAGGCTTGGGATTGCAGGTAAGTCTAAAGTGGGCCAGTTTTTGGAGTTGGAACCCTCATTTTATGGATTCACTGTTAACTACACATAGTGTCAGAATTGGACTTGATACATGGGTATTTAGCTGGCATCTGCCATTTTGGGGTAACAAGGTATGATGGACAGTTTTATGTCAACTTGACACAAGTTAAAATCATCTTAGAGGGAAAGACTTAATTACGAAAATGTCCTCTAAGCTAGGAGGTGGTGCCACACACCTTTAACTCCAGCACTTGGAAGACAGAGGCATATGGATCTCTGTGAGTTTGGGGCCACCCTGGTCTACAGAGTGAGTTCCAGAGAAACCCTATCTCGAAAAACAAAAACAAAACAAAACAAAACAAATATAAGTGGGCTAAATTGCTGGGTACTGGTGGGTCTTTAATCCAGCACTTGAGAGGTGGGATTAAAGTGAATTCAAGGCTAGCCTGGTCTACAAAGTGAGTTCTAGGACAGCTAGGACTGTTCACAGAGGAACCCTGTTTCAAAAAACCACAACACACACACACACACACACACACACACACACACACACACACAAAACAACAACAACAAAGTAGGCTAAACAAGCCATGGGAAAGCAAGGCAGTAAATAGCATCCCTCCATAGTGTTTACACCAGGTCCTGCCTCTAGGTTCTTGTGCTGGAGTTCTTGTCCTTTCTTTGATAATAAAGAGTGCTGTGTGTAAACCAAATAAACTGTTTCCTTCGCAACTTGTTTTTTGGTCATGGTGGTTCATCACAGCAACAGTAATCCCGACTAAGACACAGGGTTTCTCAACATACTTTTGGGGTCACAGGAGTGAATTGTGCTGTCATTACAGTAGGGAAGAAAAAATATTGAGCGTCTACTCTCTGTTGTCAAAGGTTAGGGCTGAATGTGTGTGGACGCTATTCCTGGCTCTAATACTGTGAGCAGAAGTGCCAGGAAAGAAATGCCATCTTCAAACTGAACATTCTACACTGATTAGATAGAACCTTAATGTTTCTGGAGGGCTTGGCTTGGTGTAGGTCCAGAGTCTAATTTAGAGTTTATATTGGGCTATTACTTATCTTGAGTCTCCTAAGTGGTCATTTTCTAAATAACTTTCTCTTGGACCTGACATTCTTTGACTTAACAGATAAAAACCCTTTGGAATGCACTAATTTAGCAAAAGTCTCTTCACCAACCATTGGTCTGAGTCATCAGATAGCACCTGCAGCCTATGGTTGAGATTTCTCTTTGCTGAAGCTACCCACTTAATGTTTCCAAAAATGGGTTTGATAAGCACCTTGACTTATAAATTCCTTTGTTCTATAGCTGTAAAAATGGAGTGAAACTGCTTTTACAGTGGAACATGGGGCTAGAGGTAACCTAAATCTGTGTTTGTGGTTCCTCACATTTGGCTCCAGAATAAACTCTCTCTTCTACCCTGTTTGAGGTAAGAGCTGTGTTTTGACATGGACAGTTCTAAAAATATATTATTTTTCTTCTTCCATTTGTGTGTGTGTGTGTGTGTGTGTGTGTGCGTGTCTGCATGTGTGTGGGAGCGTGGATGGATTGTGTGCATGTGGAGGTTGAGGTCCAGAATCATCTTCCATCACTCTTACCTTACTCACTGAGACAGGGTCTCTTGGTTCAAACCCAGAACTGACCCATATGGCTAGTCTTCTAGCCAACTTACTTTGAGTATCCTTTGTCTCCTTTGGAGGCTAGAATTAAAGGTGGGCTGTGGCGTCCACCAGGCATTTACATGGGTTTGAAGGTTTGAATTCTTGTCATTAGGACTGAGGCAAGCATTTTTAACCATTGAGTCAGCTCCCAAAATCCTTATGTTCTAATAATAATGAACTTAAGCCTATATAGAGATTTAAAAGGAAAATTATATGCTTTATGTGTGTTGGTGTTTAGACTGCATGTATATCTGTGTGAGGGTGTCACAGCCTCTGGAACTGGAGGTACAGACAGTTGTGAACTGCTATGTGGGTCCTGGGAAACTGAACCCAGGTCCTCTAGAAGAGTAGCCAGTACCAGTACTCTAACCATTGAGTTATCTCTTAGATTTTTTTTTTTTTTTTTTTTTTTTTGCTTTGGAACCTGTCCTGGAACTAGCTCTTGTAGACTAGGCTGGCCTTGAACTCACAGAAATCTGCCTGCCTCTGTCTCCCGAGTTCTGGGATTAAAGGTATGTGCCACCACCACCTGGCAACCCTTAGAGATCTTATAAGGTGTGGATCTGTGAGGGTTGGAAAAAAAAAAGAGGTTGGGCATGAGGCTCAACAGCAGAGTCTGTACCTTGCATTTGTGAGACTCGAACTTTGGTCCCCAGGAATGTCAAAAACAACAGCTGTAACAAAGCATCTAAGGGAATTGGGTAGGCTCCATGCCAACAGTCATTTTTCTCTGGGAGAATAGCATCTATGGATTCGGGTAACTGCAGAAGGTCCTGGAAATGATTCCTTGGGGACACTAATGTAAGACTAAGCATGGTGAGTAGTTTGTCATAGCCAGTGATACTGTGAGGCTGGCTTTGGTGCCACTTGGAGAAGTGGATTGAGTTGGTCATAGCTCTGCCGTTAAAACTGGCGAAAACTGGAGACAAGCCCAGCAGTGGTGGTGTATGTCTTTCATCCCAGTGCTTGGGAGGGAGAGGCAGAGGGATCTGAGTTCCAGGACAGCCAACATCAGACAGAAAAACCCTGTCTTGAAACAAACCCACAAAATAACAAAACCAAAATAACAACAAAACAAACAACAATAACAAAATTGGTCACAAACTCCTGGTCCTCTAGCTCTCAGCTGAATGATGGGACTGGAGGTGTGAGCCGTCATTCTGAATTTCAGCACTTTTGGTACGTCAAGGACTGAAATCCTGTCTCCTGAGCAGTTTATCTCAACATCAAGTTCAAGGTGCACCTGTATCCCAGGTGAGATAGAAATCATTCCCTTTTAAGGATCCTCCTTTTACTTATGTTTGCTCATGAGCACATGCGTGCAGGTCCCTGTGAGGGACAGGAGTGCCGGAGGCCTTTGGAACTGGAGCTTCAGGTGGTTGTGAGTCATTTGATGTGAGTGCTGAGAACAGAACCGGGTCTTCTGTATAAGAAAAATGAGGCAGTCAAATCACACGCATAAAACAATAGCTGTGATTTAGCCAGGGGTGGTGGCGCACATCTTTAATACCAGCGCATCTTTGAGTTTGAGGCCAGTCTGCTCTACAGAGAGTTCCAGGACAGCAAGAGGTAAACAGACTTGATCTCAACAGGCTGGGACTGCTTTACTGGAACAGTGAGGGGCCTCAACCTTTCAGGATGATTTTGAGTGCACTTAGAGGGAGTGGGAGGCAGGTATATACACAACTACCAGAAAGTTAACAGCTATTTTATTTATTTATTTGAGACAGGACTTCTCTGCATAATACCTCTGACTGTCCAGGAACTCACTTTAAAGATCAGGTTGACCTTTAACTCAGTTCTGCCTACCTCTGCCTTTCAAATCCTGGGATTAAAGGCCATCATGCCTGGCTAAATTATAGTTACTTTTTTGTGGTTTGACTTGAATGCAGGGTGGGTTGATTTTGAAGAAGTGTTGGTGGAATTTTAATTTATGTTTGAAGACACATGGCTTCAAGAAAAGTGTTTCTCTTTATTGTTATTATTATTTGTTTTGTTTTTCTTGAGACAGGGTCTTACTAGGTAGCTCTGGCTGTTCTGGACCTCACTAGGTAGACCTCCGTGGTTTTGAACTCCCAGAAATCCACCTGCCTCTGCATCAAAGTGCTGGGATTAATGGCGTGGGCCATCACACGCTGTCAGGTGATCATTCTTGATGTCTCTTCTTGTTTTCCAGCAGTTTGGATCCAGGCACCTAGGATGTTGTGGAAGAATGTCCATCACTTTGGTCAGAAGTTGGTACGCCGGCGGCCCTTGGCGGCAAACGAACTGTCTGATTCTCCCTTGTCACGATGTCTGACCACTTTGGACCTCCTGTTCTTGGGTGTGGGCAGCACCCTGGGAGCAGGCGTGTACGTCCTGGCTGGGGAGGTAGCCAGAGAGAAAGCTGGACCTTCCATCATTATTTGCTTCTTAGTGGCTGCTCTATCTTCAGTGCTGTCTGGACTCTGTTATGCTGAGTTTGGGGCCAGGGTGCCATGTTCAGGTTCCGCATATCTCTACAGCTATGTCACAGTGGGCCAGCTGTTGGCGTTTGTCACTGGCTGGAATCTCATACTCTCCTACATCATTGGTGAGTAGGGTAGGGCCTTAGAATGGGCATGGGGATGAGGTGGAATGGGGTGGGCAAAGTGAGTTTTTACCCTCATTCACAAGCACATGGGTGGTGGGACTTGGGTAGTGTAAGACCCTAGATGTCATTCTCTCCTTTTGTTGCCCCCTTAAAGGGTTAACCTGGGAGAAATGAGGTTTGTAGAGTGACTGGCCAGGTTTTCTTTTGTTTGAGATAGTCTCTCTCTCTCTCTTTTTAAAAAATATTTATTTATTTATTTATTATGCAGTATTCTGTCTGCTTGTATGCGTGCAGGCCAGAAGAGGGCTCCAGACCTCATTACAGATGGTTGTGAGCCACCATGTGGTTTCTGGGAATTGAACTCAGGACCTTTGGAAGAGCAAACAATGCTCCTAACTACTGAGCCATCTCTCTAGCCTGAGATAGTCTCACTATGGAGATCAGGCTGTCCTGAAATTTCTGCAGATACTCACTCCTAGCCTTGCCTCCCCAGCACTAGGATTGCAGGTGTGAGACCCACCGTGCTTTATGGAAGTTCTGGTTTCATTTTGTTATTTTCAAGCTAGGATTTTTCTGTGTAACTCACTTTGTAGACCAGGCTGGCCTCGAACTCACTGAGATTCACCTGCCTCTGTCTCCCGAGTGCTGGGAGTAAAGGTTTGTAGCTCCACACTTGGACTTTTTTTTTGGTCAAGGTTTTATGTAGGTAGGCCAGGTTGGCCTTGAACTGAAGATGACCTTGAACTCCTGATCCTCCAGATCTACTTCCTAAAAGTTGGGATCCCAGGCACATGCCAGGGATTCTTTGTGTGTCTGTGTGAGTGTGTGTGCGCGCGCGCGCGCGCGCGCGCGCCCATATAGTCCTGGCTGTTAGGGAACTCACTCTACAGACTAGCCTGCCTGTCTCTTCCTCCTGAATGCTGGGATTAAAGGCTAGACCACAATTTTGTTTTTCTTGCAGTGCTGGGTCTCAAACTCAGGGCCTTGTGTATGCTAGACAAGATCTCTGCCACAGAGCTAAATGCCTATCCCAAGAAACACTGGCAATCCCACTCTAATATACAGAGATTTGCCTGCCTCTACCTTCTGAATGCTGGAATTAAAGGCATGTCTACCATCACCTGGCTCCAACAAACTCTTTTGAGATTATCTTGGCATTGGAGAGATGGTTTAAAGGAGAGGTCCTGAGTTCATGTCCCAGAAACCACATGGCTCACAAACACCTGTAATGACATCCGGTGCCCTCTTCTGGCTTGCAGGTGTACATGCAGACAGAACACCGTATACATAATAAATAAATCTTAAAAAAAAAGAATGTATCTTGTTTTTCACCTGCCTCCCCACAGCAGTGATTGAGATTAGATATTTTTCTTCCTGTCTTTCTGTATCCCAAGGGTTCACTTTCTGCTTGAAAATGAATGCTCTTCTTCCTGCAGGTGCAGCCAGCGTGGCCCGGGCCTGGAGCGCAGTTTTTGATGGCCTCGTAGGGAACCAGATCTCCCAAGCCCTGCAGACCAGCTTTCCTCTGCAAGTGCCCAGCTTCCTGGCCAAGTATCCAGACTTTTTTGCGCTTGGACTGGTGCTAGTCCTTACTGGTGAGATAGGCGGTAGAGGGTCTGTGGATGTGTGTGGGAGGATGGTGGCTGTCAGAAGCTGTGAATACAAGGCACAGGAGGGCAGAGGGAGGGAGGTTCTTCCCCCATATTGGGATGTTTTGAGTAGGAGGCTGGGTAACAACGTGCTTAGCTTTCACCACTGGATGTATGGGGTACACCCTCTCTCTGCCCCAACCTTCTGCTGAGATGTAAATTGGCTTCTCCTTCTGTAATTACACTTATTTGTGTGTGTGTGTGTGTGTGTGTGTGTGTGTGTGTGTGTGGGTGCATGCATATAGAGGTCACAGCACAAACTGCAGACGCTGGTTCTATCATGTAAGGGCCTGGAGATAGAACTCATATTGTCAGTCATCTTGGCAAGCCTTTATACCTGATAAGCCATTTTGCAAGCCTTTCTTCTGTGTGAAGACCAAATTTAAAAAAACAAAAGAGCAGGGCTGGAAATATGGCTCAACAGTTAAGAGCATTGACTACCCTTCCAGAGGACCCAGGTTCAATTCCCAGTGCAGTGCCCACATGACAGCTCACAACTGTCTGTGACTCCAGTTCCAGGGGATCTGGCATCCACACAGATATACATGCAGGCAAAACACCAAGGCACATAAAAACAAATAAACTTAAAAAAACAAACAAAAACTAGAGGGCCTCTCTGTGGCTTTTAAAAAATATTTATTTAGCCGGGCGGTGGTGGCGCATGCCTTTAATCCCAGCACTCAGGAGGCAGAGGCAGGCGAATCTCTGAGTTCGAGGCCAGCCTGGTCTACAAGAGCTAGTTCCAGGACAGACTCTAGAAACTACAGGGAAACCCTGTCTTGAAAAAACCAAAAAAAAATTTATTTATTATGTATACAATATTCCGTCTGTGTGTATGTCTGTAGGCCAGAAGAGGGCACCAGAACTCATTACAGATGGTTGTGAGCCATCATGTGGTTGCCGGGAACTGAACTCAGGACCTTTGGAAGAGCAGGCAATTCTCTTAACCACTGAACCATCTCTCCAACCCTCTCTGTAACTTTTGAGGCTGTCCTGGAACTCACTTTGTAGACTAGGCTGGCCCTGAACTCAAAGAGATCCGCCTGTCTCTGCCTTTCGAGTGCTGGGATTAAAGACTTGCACCACCACCAGCCAGCAAGACCTCATTTAATGTGTTTGTGTTTTGCCTGCATCTGTGTATGTCACTGGTATCTACCTGGTGCCATGGTGCCAGTGAAGGAGGCGTCAAATCCCGGACACTGGAGTTATGGGTGGATTTGTAAGCCACCATATATAAGAGTAGCCAGTACTCTTAACCGATAAAACTTCTCTCTAGCCTGAGATTTTGATTTTGACCTATAGTCTTCCTTCTTGAGTAGCAGGGTTGGTTAAACTCTTAACTCAACCACTTGTGTGTTGGTATTACAAGTGTGTGCCCCTGCTGCCATTTTAGGATTTCTTTTTACCGCCTCCTTTCCATTCCCTCTTCCTGCAGGAATCCTGGCCCTGGGAGTTCGAGAGTCTGTCCTGGTCACCAGAGTGTTCACAGGCGTGAATCTTTTGGTGCTGTGCTTTGTCTCCTTGTCTGGGTTCGTGAAGGGCAGTCTCCACAACTGGCAGCTCACAGAGGATGACTACAAACTGGCCATGTTAGGGGCCAACAGCACTGACAGGTCAGGGCCCCTGAAGGACACAGTGAGCTGAGGCCAGGAATGTGTGGGGAGTAAGAGAGTCTGGCTAGTGGGCCTAAATGAGGTGCTTAGCAGCTCAAAACTGTGTGCCAACAGAGGAAATTGTTAACTCTTAAGTCATTTTCTTTTAAGATTTTTTTCTTTTTTGCTTTTACAGTTTTTCTCAATATGTAGCTCTAGCTGTCCTGGATCTCCCTATGTGGAGCAGGTTGGCTTTGAACTCAAAGAGATCCACTGTTGTCTGATTCCCAAGTGCTGGAATCAAACTATGCCTGGCCTTTTTGTTTTATTAAGAAGGAGTTTCTCTGTAGCTTTGTAACCTGTCTTGGAACTCACTCTGTAGACCAGGCTGGCCTCAAACTCACAGAGATTCACCTGTCTCTGCCTCCTGAGTGCTGGGATTAAAGGCGTGCGCCACCACCTCCTGGCAGCAATGTTTGATATTTATTTGTGTATGGGTGATTTTGGCTGAATATATGTACGTGCATGCCTGGTGCCCATGGAAGCCAGAAGAGGGCCTTTAATCCCTTATAACTGGAGTTAACCATGGTTGTGACCTACTATATGGGTGCTAAGAATTTAACCCAGGTCCTCTGGGAGAGCAGCCAGTGCTCTGAACTGCTGATTCATCTGTGCTTGAGTGTTTTTTGAGGCAGGGTATCATAGATTCCAGACTGGCATCTAACTCACTGTATAGCCAAGGATGATCATAGATGTCTGATTCTCTAGCTTCCACCTCCCACATGCCAGGATTACACTTGCACTATGTGGTGTTGTGATCAAACCCGGAATTTCAATATGCTAAGGAAGCACTCTACCAACTAAGCTACATCTTAGCAACCTGTTTGCGAATCTTCACTGTTTTTATTTTTGAGACAAGGTCTTGCTATGTAGCCAAGGCTGACTCTGAGGTATGTGGTCAGAGTTGACTGTGAACTCATGACCCTTCAGCCTCCAGTTCCTGCGTTCTGGGATTCTAGGCTTGACCCAGCGTGCTCTGTTTCTCTGCAATGTTTTCATTCTTTCTTCTCTTGCCACAGCTTGGGTCCTCTGGGCTCTGGAGGCTTCATGCCTTTTGGTTTGAGTGGAATTCTCCAAGGTGCAGCAACATGCTTCTTTGCCTTCATTGGTTTTGATTGTATTGCAACTACAGGTATGGTAGTCCCTCTGACCTTTCAAAAGCATAGACATGGTTTGGATTTACCCGTGGACACAGGGCTGGTAGAGGGTTAGCCTGCTTTCGGGAGTGGAGGAGGGGAGAGGGTTTGTGCGGTGACCTGGGAATGCTTCTGAATCCATGTCTGTTTCATCCCTGCAGGGGGAGAGGTTCACTGTCCCCAGCGCTCCATCCCACTGGGCATCGTGGGCACACTCTTTGTTTGCTTTCTGATGTATTTTGGTGTTTCGGCGGCACTTACCCTCATGATGCCCTACTACCAGATTCACACTGACAGTCCCTTGCCCCAGGCGTTTATCCACGTAGGATGGGGTCCTGCTCGATATGCGGTGGCTGTGGGAACATTATGTGCCCTTTCATCCAGGTTGGTATCACAGGTTTCTCTCATCTGCTGCTGGATTCTCAGCCTCTGAGTTGGAGAGAGGAGAGGGAGGCAAAATGTCTAAAGGAGTAGGGCTCACCTATTGTAACTATTGAGAGTTTCCTTTTCCCTTATAGCCTCATGGGTGCCATATTCCCCGTGCCTCGGGTGGTCTATTCCATGGCAGAAGATGGGCTCCTTTTCCGGAGACTTGCCCGTGTTCATCCTCGAACACACACCCCTGTCCTAGCTACTGTCCTTTGTGGAATCATCACAGGTAGATAACTAGTCTTATCAATTTCATCAGCTTGGCTTTATCCACTAGCCAGTTCCTCAGAGTTTCTACACAGATTTCTTATTCTTATCATTATAGCACTTATGGCTTTCCTTTTTGAGCTCAGTGACCTGGTGGACCTCACAACCACAGGGACCCTGCTTTCCTACTCCTTGGTGTCCTTCTCCGTTCTGGTCCTCAGGTAAGCCTCCACCACAACTTGTCTGAGGGTTATGGGCCATGAAGATGGCCAGGTGCTTATCCTGGCTGTCGGATGGCTACATGGGGGCAGCTGGTAATGTTCCCACACTACCTCACTCATTCAGGTACCAGCCAGACCAGAACTTAAGCTCTCGTAAGAAGGAGAGATCGGAGAGTGGAGCTGTTGAGATGGAGCCCACTCTTGAACTTTCTTCATCTTCGGAGCCTATTTCTGCAGCAGGAACTCCAGGAATTGCAAGGAGCCTCTGTAATCCCACAGATAACAATCCGACACTGAGATCTGGCCAGATTGTGTATGGATGTGCCTTCCTACTTGGTGAGGACTGAGACTTTCCCCTTGGGCATTTGGGAGGAAGCTGACAGCATGGGGAGGACATCAATTACTAGCAGAGGGGGAGACACAGCACAGATTTGGTGGGATGTGTGTGGTTCAAGGTCCTGACATCCTTCTCCCCACTGTGACTTTCAGTTCTCCTCCTGATGTTCCTTTGCCTGGTCCTGGCCCAGTGGCCCGGACAGCTCTTCTCTGGAGACCTGGCTCTGATAGCTGTGGCTGTGTCACTGCTGCTTCTCATTGTCGGGGTGGTCATTGTCATCTGGAGACAGCCTCAGAGTACCACTCCTCTCCACTTTAAGGTAGGTGTGCCACTTTCCACCCTAAGAGAGTGGTCATGCCTGACTTCAGGTCTAAGCATGCTTTACATCTCGGGAAGGAAGTAGTGGGGAACTGATAAAAACCAACGAACAGTTGGCATGGTGGTCGTTGTCTTTAATCCCACCCAACACTTAGGAGGCAGAAGCAGGGGAAGTCTCTGAGGCTTTTTTTGGGGGGGGTGTGGGGGAGAGACAGGGTTTCTTTTTGTCATCCTAGTCCTGGCTGTCCTGGAACTCACTCAGTAGACCAGCCTTAAAAATCACAGAGATCCACCACCTCTGCCTCCCCGGCTGCTGGGGTTAAAGGCGTGCACCATCACTGCTCAGCTGGAGTCTCCGAGTTTAAGGCTAGCTTAGCTTGGTCAGGCCAGCAAGGGCAACATAGCAACAGCATGTCTCACAATCAATCAATCAATCAATCAATCAAACAAACCTCCTCCCAATACACCAATGGACATAGGTATCACTGTGGGTGTATGATCCCAGATACTCATGAGGCCGAGGCAGGAGGGTCATACCTTAAACTCCACCAGAGGCTGCAGCTACTTCTAGGCCGGATCAGGCAATTTAGTGAAATTCTGTCTCAAAATAAAAACTAACACAGATATGCTGGCACATGTTTATACCGTTAATCCCAGGGAACCAGAGGGAGGAAGATCAGGAGTTCAAGTGAGCTTGAGACCGACCATGCCAGGCATGGTGGCACTCGTCTTCAAACCCAGCACTTGGAAGGCAGAGGCAGGTGGCTCTCTTTGAGTTCAAGGGCAGCCTGGTCTACAAAGCAAGTTCCAGGACAGTCAGGAATACATAGAAATTCTGTCTCAGAAAAAGAAAAAGAAAAGAAAGACTGACCAGGCTTAGCTACATGAAGCCTTGTCTTAAAGAACCAACCAAACAAAGCAAAACAACCCTTCAAAAAACAAAACCAAGTAAAAATACTCACACTCCCCCACATACCAAAGCCCAACAAATCCCAAAGTTCCCTTAGCCCCCAAGTCCGGGAGATGTAACTCCACAGTAGAGTACTTGCTTAATATGCATGAGGATCTGGATATAATCCCTAGTACTGTAAAAGGCAGGTAGGAACGTCATCAGCTGGTGGAACAATAGTTTGGAGTGCATGAAGCCTTGGGCTTAATCCCAGTCCTGCAAAAACCAGGAGTGGTGGTGTATTACTATAATCCTAGCACAGGGAACCAGGGCCTGGAGGATCAGAAGCTCAGGGTCCTCCTGTGCTATATAGAGTTCAGGGTCATCCAGGGATATTTGAGACCCTATGTCCAAAAAAAGACATCTACTGACAGGAGTGGTGGCACATGCCTTTAATCCCGGTACTTGGGAGACAGGGGCATGTAGTCTGAGGCTAGCCTGGTCTATAAAGCAAGTTCGAGGATAGCAAGGACTACACAGAGAAACCCTGTCTTGAAAATGAACCAACTAAACAAAGAAGTGATTTGCTCACAGCTCCTAGCTCAGTCTCTCTCTCTCTTTCTCTTTCTTTTTTTTTTTTTCAAGACAGGGTTTCCTTGTAGTTTCTAGAGCCTGTCCTGGAACTAGCTCTTGTAGACCAGGCTGGCCTCAAACTCAGAGATCTGCCTGCCTCTGCCTCCCGAGTGCTGGGATTAAAGGCGTGTGCCGCCACCACCACCTGGCATCTCTCTCTCTCTCTCTCTCTCTCTCTCTCTCTGAGAAAGGGTTTCTCTGTGTAATAACTCTGACTGTGTAATAACCTCTGACTGAGGTCCTGGACCTCACTCTGTAGACCAGGTTGGCCTTGAACTCACAGAGTTCTGCCTGTCTCTGTCTCCCGAGTGCTGGGATTAAAGACTTGAGCCACCACCACCTGGCCCAGCCTACTATTTCTGTGCTCAATATCTGTCCCTCCTGGCACATCCCATGCGGTCTCCAGTATGAGCAGGCACTGACTGCAGAGCCTAGACAGCAGCTGGGTCTTCCACCCTGGGGGGGGGAGTGTACACCAGTACTCACAGGCTTGTGACCACAGGTTCCAGCACTGCCCCTGCTCCCTGTGTTGAGTATCTTTGTGAATGTCTACTTGATGATGCAAATGACTGCCGGAATCTGGACTCACTTTGGAATCTGGATGGTGATTGGTGAGTGAGTAGCTTTCTGGGGAAGAGATTCTTGAGCAACTAACTGGGTTCAACACTCTTTTCATTGCCTCTTTTTGAAACTGTCTGGGGCTATATGGAGAATCCCTGATGGGCACCCAGGTAGGGGAGTGACCATTTCCACCTCACTGTCTCTATTTCTTTTTTTTGTTATTTTAATTTTTTGAATTTCATTTTACATTCCAACCACAGTTCTCCCCTGACCCCTCCTCTCACCTCCCCTTCCCCCCATCCACTCCCAACAGGTAAGTGCTCTCAAGAAAATCAACAAAGTTTGGCAGGACCAAGCTTCTCCTCGCTGCATTAAGGCTGAGCATGGCATCCCACCGTAGGGAATGGGCTCCGTAGGGAGTTAGCTCATGCACCAGAGATAGATCCTGGTTCTCTATTCCCTTTTAGGATTTGCCATCTACTTTGGATATGGGATCCGGCACAGCCTGGATGAGAAGGATGACCAACAGCCAACAGCAACAGCCTCAACCTCTCAGGCTTCCCAGAAACATACTTCCAGTGTTGAATTAGAGTAACTGCAGAAAGACCCTGTGGGTATCTGTGTGTGGTGAGGAGACAGTACTGGTCACTGAATTTAGAGCCTTGTGCATCTGTGGAGAGACTTGCTGGTGGTTTCAGGTTAAGGAAAGGCTTGAATATTTGGGCTGTAGATGGGATTTATTTTGAAAGCATTGTTATTTGTGAGCAAATTTCTTAGCTTCCCCCCCCCCCCATTCCCTGAAATGGGATCCATAGTTCTGCATATGCTAGGCAAGTGTTCTATCGCTGAGCCACACCCCTATCCCTTCTAGTTATTTAATTGACAATAAAAATTAATATTTGTGAACAGCATGTTACTTATATATTGTGGGATGGCTAACTAAATCAAGCTGATTAATAAACTGCCTTTTTTTTTTTTTGATGAGGTCAGTCTTATATGACCCAGGTCAGCCTTGAACTTGATCTTCTGAATGTTACTTATTGCTATTTACTTATGTTATTGTGGGGTATTCACTAGAGCAGACTGCTTGGACATGGGTTTAAGCCAATAGATAGTCTTTATTATCTGGCCAGCGACTACAATGAAGGTTTGGAATTGCAGTGTAGCATTAAGCCCTTTTCATGATGAGCTTTTTAAGCACAAAACTATATTCTGGGCTAACCTACTTCACTTAGTGAACAAGAACTGTTAGCTAGAAGAGGAACTATAGAAGCACAAAACAAGATTAGTACATTTATTTTTTTATTATTTTTATTCATTTATTTATTTATTTATTTATTTATTTATTATTTTTCGAGACAGTGTTTCTCTGTGTAGCTTTGGAGCCTGTCCTGGAGCTTATTCTGTAGACTAGACTGACCTTGAATTTACAGAGATCTGCCTGCCTCTGCCTCCTGAGTGCTGGGATGAAAGGTGTGTGCCACCACCGCCCGGCTAGATTAGGACATTTAGAAACTTGGCCAGATCTATGGATTTTGGATTAGGTCTTTGTTTTTATTTTTGGCAGGTGGTACTGTCTATGCTGAGTTTTACAGCATGAATGGCATTTCCATCATAGAGTCAGTTATGCTAGTCTGGGGCCTGTTAAATTCCTGACTGGTCTTAGTGAATGAGCCAAATCATGAACTCATTCTGTTTTAGTTTAAATTGTGGGTTTCCAATAGGCAGGTGATGGTGCATACCTTTAATCCCAGCACTAGAGAAGCAGAGGTCAACCTGGCCTACAGAGTCAGTTTCAGGGCAACTAGGACTACACAGAGAAACCCTGTCTCTAACACCCGTTCCCATCTCCAGAAAAAAGAAAAAGTAGTAGAGCTCTTGCTGTTAATCCAATCGGAACAAGAATTCACAGCCCAGTCAGTGCTAATAGCAGAGTAGCTAGTCAGGGGGACCAAGAAAACAGATTGGTACCAATTATTTCCCCAACCATGGGAAGCTTTCTTTTTTCTAATTACTCTGATCAATTAGCATAGAAGCAATAGATTTTTCCCAAAGCTATACATACTTTTCCTTATCTCATGAGAAGTTGTAGGCTCTCAATTTTGAAGACTCTCATGTCTGCAAGGAAATTGAACTGTTGTAATTTAGAAATGGAAACTCTTAATACCTCTTGGTCCTGATCAACTCGTCTGTTTGGCTTCACCCCAGCCCCTGGAATCCATATATTCAGAGTTTTTTTTCTTTCTTTTCTTTACTCAAAGTAGTTGCCCATTACATATATTCAGAGTTTGAAATATTTGGGTAGAAGTTTCATCCCAAGCCCCCTCCCCTGCAAGTTGCCTCAGTCTAGACTCCACTTCTGATAAAGCCCACGAAACGATGACCCCTCCCCAGAGATGCTCAAGACCACTCCCACAGGGTATTTAAACTGCTCCTTAGAACAAACACAAGGTTTTCTGGTCTTCCTTCCCAGTCTCATCTCTCGGGGGTTGGAATCCCCCCAATGGGAACACTGACACCCATTAAACCTGTGCTTTTTCTAATTAGGTTTGATTTGTTCTGATTTGGATTATTGCATCAGTGGATAGGTTTATTGGGGTGCAAAAACTTCTCATGGTCTACTTAGTTTGGAAAGCATCAGAAGAGGCACAGATCTGGGCAGTGGTATGCACGCCTTTAATCCCAGCACTCAGTAGGCAGAGGCAGGTATGGATATCTGTGATTTCAAGACCAGCCTGGTCTAAAGAGCTAGTTCCAGGAAAGCCAGGGCTGTTATACAGAGAAACCCTGTCTCAAAACAAAAAAAAACAACAAACAAAAAAGAGGCACAGGTAGTCAAACCATTGGTACATGCCTACCACGTAGTTTCAAAGGCTCAGTAATATTGCTGCAATCTTAGATGAATTACCCATAAGGTAGAATATCAGGCATCAGAATAAGGGGAAGTGTCTAGGTTAAAGGATTTGGATATTAGACAAGTTTTAGCCCTTGGACATCCTCTAACATTAATTTGGGCTGTCCCCACCCCCAGTCACAGTCAGTTTTGTCAGTCAATGGACTGACAATGTGGTTAGTTCTATCCCTATATAGTATGGAGAATGGGTATTTAAGTATAACCAGCAATCCTGGCTGATTTTTGGCTGTGAATGCTTAACTCTATACCCAGGGTCACTTCCTAGGGCATAAAGTTTGATTCTCCAGGTTTTTCCTGTTTTTCTAAAGGCCAGATTTTTTTCTTTGAGACAGGGTTTTTCTGTAGCTTTAGAGCCTGTCCTGGAACTAGCTTTTGAAGACCAGGCTGGCCTTGAGTTCACAGAGATCCACCTGCCTCTACCTCTGGAGTGCTGGGATTAAAGGTGTGCTCCACCACTGCCTGGCTCAGGATTTTTGTTTTTCAAGGCAGGGGTTTCTCTGTGTAACAGCCCTGGCTGTCCTGGAACTGGCTTTATAGACCATGCTGGCTTTGAACTCACAGAGATCTACCTGCCTCTGTCTCTTCTGTGCTGAGGATAAAGGCATGTGCCATCACTGCCCAGCAGGCCAGAATCTTTAAAAGGAAGTTTTCAGGAAGCCTTAGTTATACAACGCTATTTAAAAAAAAATAACTATTTTTTTCTTTTTAAATTGGGACAATGGGGACCATGGGAGAAAGTTGAAGGGGAGGGGAGGGGAAGTGGGGGGGGGGGCGGACAGAGAAAAATGTATAGCTCAATAAAATCAATTAAAAAAATGACCCACCCTGATTATGGGCAACAGCCATTCCATGGCGTAGAGTCCTGTAGCCAATAAGGAGGAAGATAACTGGGCACTAGCATTATTTCTCTACTTGTTGACTAGATGCATTATATCCAGCGTCTCAGGCAGGTGGACTATAGCCCCTCAGACTGTAAGCCAGAATGAACAGTTTTGTTTCTTAAGTTGCTTTTGCCAGATGTACAATTGCCACAGCATTGAAAAAAGTGGCTAATTCTGGGAGGTACTGAAATGTGAATAGATACAAGGCATTTCACTCTGTAATTTATTTCTTTTCCAAAATAGGTTCTCATGTTTCCAGTATTATGCTTTTGTCTTTTTTTTTTGTATGTTGTGGAATATTTCTCTCTTTTTCCTTTTTATTATAGAATACATTATTTTTTATTGAGCTCTGCATTTTTCTCTGCTCCCTTCCCTGCCTCTCCCCTCCCCCAAAGCCCCCAATTTACTCAGGAGATCTTGTCTTTTTATACTTTCTACTTCCCATGTAGATTAGATCTATGTAAGTCTCTCTTAGGGTCCTCGTTGTTGTCTAAGTTCTCTGGGATTGTGGTTTGTAGGGCTGGCTTTTTTTTGCTTTATGCTTAAAAACCACCTATGAGTGAGTATATGTGATAATTGTCTTTCTGTGTCTGGGTTAACTCACTTAAAATAATGTAGAAATTTATTTTTTAAAATTTTGTTTATTCCAGCACTTGGGAGTCAGAGGCTGGGCAGATCTCTGTGAGTTTAAGGCCAGCCTGGTAAACAGGGAGAGTTCCAGAATAGCCAGGGCTGTTATACAGAAACCTTGTCTTGGAAAACTAAAACAAAAAGTTTATTTATTCTCATAGTTTACATACTGATCACAGTTTCCCTCCCTTTTCTCCCATATCCTCTCCTCTCCTCTCTTCCCCAGATCTACTCCATTTCCCTTTAGAAATGAGCAGGCCTCCCAGGGCCTGAACACAGCATAAATTACCATAAGCCTAGCTGCTTCTCCTCATCAAGGCTGCACAAGGCAATTGAGTAGGAATGAAAGGGCCTCAAGAGCACGCAAAAGAGTCAGAGACGAACTTCACTCCCACTGTTAGTCCTACAAGAGCACCAAGCTACACAGCCATAACACATGTGCAGAGGTCCAAGCACGGACCCATGCAGGCTCCGTGACTGTTGCTTCAGTCTCTGTGAGCCTCAGTTCAGTTGATTCTGTGGTTTATGTTGTGTTGTCCTGGACCTCTCTGGCTCCTACAATTCTTCCTCCCCATTCTCTGTGGGTATAACCCTAATTTTTGTAATGGAAACTCTCTTGTTTCTGGAAACTTAGGAACCAAGCCACGGGGCATACATAGAATGGTAAACTATATTTTTTTATCTCAAAAGATAAGTTTTTAAATCTTTCCTTTTTTCTGTACTTAAAGTAGGCTTCAGTAAGTAAAAGTCAGGATGGAATATGGGTTGGTCTGTAGTCACACTAGCTAATACCTTCCTTGTGTCTGTCTTCCTCAGTTTCTAGTCCAAGCCTGAGGGTGGTGGGGTTTGGACCATGGCCCTGTATTACCCGTAATGCAAAACAAGACTCAGCAGAGTAATGTTCTGTCCTGTCCCTTTAAGAGTCAAGCCCGGCCCACTCCCTCCCCGTGCACTGCCTAGGTGGGTGAATCTTCCTTTACTTCCAGTCTGAGCTCTTCCTGTCTCTCCCAAAGAGGTAGCTGCTGCCATGGTTCCTCTCTTCTTCCCTTCCTTTCTTTCCTTGTCTCCCTTCTTCCTCCCTCTCCCCTTCCCCTCTCATAACTCACTAAACATCCAACCTCACTTGGCATGGCATGCCTATCCATCTTGGTCTCTCACCCGCCATGCGGCTCCCTGCCTGGGACTGGCTGCCTTTGTGGCTAGCCGAGGTCTAGGGAACCTGCAGCGTTTTATTTTTACCATTACAAGCAGGAGGTAGAGGGGCAGGGAGTAGAAGGTCCACTTCCCCAAGTGTTGGTATTACAGGTGTGTACCATGCTGCTCAGTTTCTTTCTTCTCTCTCTCTCTCTCTCTCTCTCTCCCTCCCTCCCTCCCTCCCTTCTTTGTTTCTTTCTTTTTGAGACAGGGTTTCTCTGTAACAGCCCTAGCTGTCCTGGAAATTGCTCTGTAGACCAGGCTGGCCTCAAACTCAGAGATCTGCCTGCCTCTGCCTCCCAAGTTGCTGAAGGTGTGCATGACCACCACCCAGCCTTTTTTTTTTTAAAGACAGAGTTTTTCTGTGTAGTAGATCAGGCTGGCTTCAAACTCACAGGGATCTGCCTGCCTCTCAAGTGTTGGGATAAAAGTTATGTGCTAGCACTACCTAGTTCTAAGCTCAATATGGTGCTGAAGTTCAGGCCAGGGCTTCAAGCATGCTATCAACTGAGCTTCAAGCAGTCTATCAATTGAGTTCCATCCCCACCCCTACATTTATGCTTTTGATAAAACATTTAAAATAAGCATTTTCCAGATATATAGTACATTGTTCATTTGTGGCAATATGTATATAAACTTAGAGGATGTATATTATGTCAAGTGAAATAAACCAAGTAGAGACAAATATAAATTTATTTTTTTATGTGTATATGTGTGGGAGTGCTATGGCAAGCATGTAGACATCAGAGGACAGCTTGTGGGAGTCAGTTTTGTCCTACCATGTGTGACTTTAGGCTAAAACTCAGGTCGTCAGGCTTAGTGGCAAAGTGCCTCTATTGGTTGAGACATCTCACTAACTCTGAACTCTTTGCCTCATAATGTAGCCCAGGCTCGCCTCTAACTGAGGCCACCTTCCTATGTCAGCCTCTTGACTTTATTGCAGTGTATGCTACCACACCCAGCTAGATGTATCATTTTTGTTTTTTTGACACAGGGTTTCTCTGTGTAGCCTGGGTTGTCCTGGAACTCCCTCTGTGGACCAGGCTGGCCTTGAACTCACAGATACGCCTCCCTCTGCCTCCTGAGTGGGATTAAAGGTATGAGCCATGATGCCTGGCTTTAGATGTACCTTTTTAAGCTTATTTTCTAGTAAGATCTAGAGTGTGACTGAATATGGTGGCATATACCTGTAACACATTTTTGGTAGAAGGATCACAAGTTTGAGGCCAGCTCAGCCTACATGGTGATGTAGATCATATCAAACAAGCAAAACAAAAATATCATGTAGTGTGTGGAGAGATGGCACTGCTATTAAATGTGCTGCTCTTTCAGAATTCCTGTTTGATTCCCAGCCTCCACATGGTGGTTCAATGATCTGTAAGGTCTCTCCCACCTTCCCTCCCTCCCTCCCTCCCTCCCTCCCTCCCTCCCTGCCTCCGTTCCTCCCTCTCTCTCTTCCTTTTCTGTCTGTCTCTCTTTCTTTCTTTTGGCAGGGTTTCTCTGGGTAACAGCTCTGGATATTCTGGAACTTGCTTCATAGACCAGGCTGGCATTGAACTTACAGAGATCTGCTTGCTTCTGCCTCCAGAGTAAAGGGATTAAAAGCGTATGCCACCACCACCTGGTCTTCCTTTCTTATCCCTTCTGTCTCCAGTTTACAAAGCAATACTGAGGAAGGGGGAGCCCAGCTCCATTGGTAGTGGGGAGGGAGTTCTGGGTCCCTTCTGATATTGGCTTGGTGTATTCAGAAGTGGGCAATGAGGAGCATAGCATCTACAAGGATATTTGCATATGAAGCCTAGTGCAGGAGGAAGGCTGCTTCTGAAACCTGAGTCTGGCACTGTGAACATGCCTAGAAAACTCCAAAATCTTTTTTGTTTTGTTTTGGAGACAGGGTTTCTTTGTGTAGCTCTGGCTGTCCTTGAACTCACAGAGCTCTGCCTGCCTTGCTGCTGGGATTAAAGGGGCATTTCACCACTGCCCAGAGAGGACACAAAATTAACATATTATCAATACATATACAACACAATAATGAGAAACCTTAGATGAGATATAACACCGAGTAAAGCAAACATATCTCTTTCTTCAGCCCTAGATTCTTTGTCTTGACCAAGTTCCAGAAGACAGTCTTGGGCGTCAGGCACACCACTGTCACCCAACTGAAGTTCTCCTCCTGCATCTAGCATCTCCAAGGAACTTTGAGCATTTGAACCCTTTCCAGATTTTTATTTTATTATTATTATTTTTAGTATGTTGGCACTTGGTCTTGAGCTCTATCTATTCCTTCTTTCTCTTTTTTCACTAATTAATTTTTTCCATTTATTTTACATCTCATTCTCAGTTGCTCCCCTACCCCCACTACTCCTCAGTCTCCAATCTGAAAGGACGGCCCTCCCACGGGCATCAGCAAAGCATTATTCCTTTCTGGGCTCCAGAAACTCTAACTCTAGTTTCACTCCTATCAAACCCAGGCCCCCTTAGTTCCAGGCTCCTCCCTGAGTTTATCATCCCCTCATTCTAGCCCTCTCTTAAGAAGGCTTAGTTCCCACCTTTGTTCCCCACATCCCACCCAGGACTCTAGGAAACATGTACCATGGCTCCCTCACCAAGACAAGTGCTTCCGGCCCCTGCCTCCATCTGCAGTGTTCACTGGCTCCACTAATTCACAAACAGTTCATCTGATTACACAAGTCCAGTCCACTTTTTTTTAAAAGTTTAGTTATTTTTAATGAATAAATAATTGTTACACTTAGTATTTACTTTGTATGTTACCTTTGTAGAGAACACTGTGATGTTTTAATACATGCATACAATGGAGAATGACTGAACCGAAGAAACATCCATCACCTCACTTACTTGTGTGGTGAGATTTTTGATCTACTTTCTCATTTTAATGTTAGGAATTCCTGTGACTCTCCTGACATGCCATAGTGGTTTTCCTTTGCGTTTCCTTGCTGAGGAATGAGGTGGGACACATTTCCATTAACTTATTGGCCACCTGGTGATCTCTGACATGTGTTGCCTCTGAGTCTGTTGACTGTGGGATTCCTGATGCCTCAGGAAGTCTGCAGATTGGTGCACACCCCACTCTGTTCCTCGTCTTTCTTTTTTTCTTCATCAACAGATTGTAGTCTGACGAAGTCTAATGATCTTTTCCCTTCAGTGTGGTCCATGCACTAGGAAATCACTGCTTAATCCAAGATGGAAACAGCCATCCCTAATGCCATCTCTGTCATATTCCAAGGGAAGCCACAGGGGTCTACCTGGAATGGCTCATGATAACAATACTAACGGTGATAACCACAAGATCAGTAATAGGCAGTATTTATGGAGCTGACAGTCTCCTGAGACAGTCTCAAGGAGTTTACATTTAGTTTCCATAGTGGGATTATCCTTATGGGCAAGACATGCACAGAACAGACATTTTACAAACACAGGCAGGCTTGCTATATAGAGGTTTTCAACTTTCTGGTAGCACACAAGCAGTGCAGATAACCATAGCCTTTTCTTTATTTTTTGAGACAGGGTTTCTCTGTAGTTTTGGAGCCTGTCCTGGAACTAGCTCTTGTAGCCCAGGCTGGCCTTGAACTCACAGAGACCCGCCTGCCTCTGCCTCCCCAGTGCTGGGATTAAAAGCACGTACCACTACTGCCCGTACCACCACTGCCCGGCTCATAGCCTTTTCAAATCACAACCTTGCGAAAGTGTGTCTACACAATTGTGGATTTTTCAGCTTTGTGACGGTGTGGAAGCATGCCCAGTCTAATCACCGATGCTGTCAATTCTGTGAAAGCACACTCAATATGACCAGATTTTTCTGCAGTACAGTAGCACAGATGTATACTGAGTATAAATGCTTTTTCCATTTTATGACAGTGTGAAAACCTCCAAGCCACCACTAGATTTTTCAGATCTAGAATGGTGTGAAAACATATTCAATATAACTACTCAATTTTCAACTCTGTAGAAGTGAACTGAACACAAGAACTGATTTTTGAACTTCAAGATGGTGTGAAAGTGTACCTAATATAATTATAGATCTTTCAACATCACGATGGTGTGAAAGCATCCTTGATACACCAGTGATTTTCACTTTTAACACAATATTCAAAAAAAAACTTTTTGAGGCAGGCTGATGCTATGTAGACTAGTCTGAAATCTGGTATGTTGCTCAGGCTAGCCTTGAAGTCTCAATCTTACTATCTCAGTCTCTTGAGATTACAGGCATGTGCTAGCATGCCTGACCATTAGTCAAGAAGTTGTGTGAGACTCTGTATTTTATTACCCAATAGACTTTGTGTTAGAGGATTTTGCCCAGTACAGGATAAAGGCATGCTCTGAGCACACTGGAGGCACGCTGGGTTAAGCTGTGGTGTTGGTAAGGTGTCTTCAGTGCATTTTCAACTGATCCCCTGCAGTGTAAGATGGATTTGTCGGGGGTGAGGAGCAGCTTGTGAGTGTTTCGCAGAGAGCAAAGAGGTGGAATGGTGATGCTAGCTGGTACAGCATATGCCAAGACTAAAGGCTTTGTCACAAGTGTCACATGTGCAGGGTTGCTCCCTTGAATGTATCCAGTAAGAACACCAAGAGGAAAGGACGTGATCTCTAAGGAAAGACCAACTCATCCAGTAAGAACATGATATGGAAGGACATGATCGCTAAGAAAAGTGACTTTTACACTCCCCCAGTTTACTTCTAGTTTGACTTCTGATATCAAGCAGGCAAATGAGCATGGAAGGCGCTCTTAAGATAGATTAATCACCAAGGAAAGAATGAATGTAGGACAGAGGCCTTGGTATGCTGGCTGACCTTTTTAAAACTAAGATAGTTGAAGATTCACATCTTGTTGTAAGACATGCACAGAGAGATAAAGGTATATGCTTAGTTGAGTAATTTCAATGGAGTCTTCTTGTAAAACTATAGTATATCACATCCAGGTCAGTGGTATCAGTACAACCATTGGTGTTCTGTAAATTATCCAGAGATAATTTCAAATACAAAACCTTACTGCTGGTAATTAAATAAGTCTGTTTATGTAAAGACATAGACTACAACCACTATTTTAACTGAGAAAAATTGATAATGAATTATGAAATGACAAATTATAAGTCTGACGAGATGGCTCAATAGGTGATAGTATATGCCCCCAAGTTCAAGTTCGATATTCAGGATCCACATGGTAGGAGGAGTGAATTTACTCCTAAAAGTTGTCCTCTGACCTCCACTAGCGCACCATGTCAGGCTCACATACATAAACACAGTAAATAAATAAATGTAATTTTAAGAAGTCTATATATAATTGGGTGTTGATATCTTAGTGGAATTAAGAATATACACTGTGGCTTGACTTTCAGAAGGTGTGTCTGAGTCATGAGCTACCAAACAACTTCCTTACTGGTAAAGACAGGATAAAAATTACAAACACATCACCGTGTCAACCACTCTCACCCCCAAGATTTTTGGGGAGTGCACAGGCTCTTTGTAGACTCAAGTGGAGCTTGGCTGTATGTTATGCCTCATGTAATTTGTAGGGGGTAGAAACACGGCCTGATGCATAGTATGCTAGGCAAGCATTCTGTCTGTCACATCCTTACATGCACAGTGTGTCTCAGAATCATAAAGTAAAGTAGCGATATATACTGGATATTCCCACTTGAAATATTCAAATATCCAAATGCTCCAGGTGTTTTGATATACAGATGTTAAAATGGAGATCTATCCAACTATCTCCATATCTGAAAAATCCCAAATGCAGAGACAGGCTTGTTTTTAAGCCTTTTAAAAGTGGGAAAGTTAAGCTGGGTGGTGATGGTGCATGCCTTTAATGTTAGCACTCTGGAGGAAGAGGCAGGTGGATTTTGTTTGTTCGAGGCCAGCCTGGTCTACAGAGTGAGTTCGAGGACAGCTAAGGCAACACTGAGAAATGTCTTGAAAAACAAAAACAAAACAAACAAAAACAAAGGGATAGTTAAACTGCACTGCACAAATTAGTACGCTAGCTGTCATTGTTCAGATCAGTAACATGATACATTCTGTAATTCTTTTTTTTTCGAGACAAAGTTTCTCTGTAGCTTTTTTGAGGTAAGGGTCTCATGTATCCCAGGCTGTCCATCAAATTGCTATCAAGTAGTCAAGGAGGACATATAGTGTTGTGGTAAATATGGCAGTGTAGGTAATCCCTCTCTCATTTCTATCGTCCCAGTGAATTCATGAGAAATAGCAGAAAAATTCCTGCAGAGGAGCAGCCAACAAAATACTTCACCTCAGAAAGTGTGGAGACGATTGAAAACGGAGTCAGCATAGTCAGGAGGGATCTAAGAGCTGTGACAGCACAGTGTTCCATGGTGTCCTGGAACAGAGAGGCAATCATAGATAAACACTATGGAAAATGACGTTAAGTGGTGAGCTTTGTGTGTTCAGTATGTGCACAAGTGTGGTACATGAAAGTGCTTTTTACTCTCAGAACTATAACTTCAGCTCATGAATTTTAACCAAAAATACATTAAGACAGGATCATTATCACTCAGTTCCTGTCATATTCCCTACCCAGTGCTAAACTGCCCTTGCAGAGTAAATAACCCCCTTCCCATGCTAGCAATCATAATTATATGTAGCGAGTGCCTCGCCCACAAAGTGCCACAAAACCAAACAAAAGAAGATATGAAAATAGCTGAGGGGACTTGTTGGAAAGGAGAGGATAAGAAGAAAATGGGGAGAATATTATTAATATTTGTTAAATTGTAAAGGAACAAATATATTATTGAAAAGATTGGCTTATCCAACCACACTGAACCTCATAGAAGAGAAAGTGGAAAGTACACTTAAACACATTGACACAGGAGATCACTTCCTAAATATATCCCCAGTAGCATAGACACTGAGAGAAACAATAAATGGGACTTTCTGAAACTGAGAAGCTTCTGTAAAGCAAAGGACAGTCAACAAGAAAAAACCACAGCCAACAGAATGGGAAAAGATCTTCACAAACCCGACACTGGACAGAGAAAGGACTGATTTCCAAAATATACAAAGAACTCAAGAAATTGGTCATCAAAAGAACAAATTATTGAATAAAAATGGGGTACAGTCCTAACCAGAGAACCCTCAACAGAGGAATCTAAAATGACTGAAAGACATTTAAGGAAATGTTCAACATCCTTAGTCATCAGAGAAATTCAAATCAAAACAACTCTGAGATTCCATCTTACACCTGTAAGAATGACTAAAATCAAAAACACTGATAACAATTTATGCTGGAGAGGTTGTGGGGTAAAGGGAACACTGTGCTATTGCTTGTGGGAGTGCAAACTGATACAGCCCTTTTAAATATCAGTATGGCGATTGCTCAAAAAATTGGGAAACCACCTACCTCAAGATCCAGCAATACCACATTTGGGTGTATACCCAAAGGATGCTCAATCGTGCCACAAGGACATGTGCTCAACTATGTTCATAGCAGCTTTGTTTGTCATAGCCAGAACCTGGAAACAACCTAAATGTCCCTTAGCTGAAGAATGGATAAGGAAAAGATACATTTACGCAATGGGAGTTCTACACAGCCGAAAAAAAATACTGGCATCTTGAAATTTGCGGGCCAATGGACGTATCTAGAAAACATCATATTGAGTGAGGTAACCCAGACCCAGATAGACAAATATCATATGTACCCACTCATGAGTGGCTTTTAGACATAAAGAAAAACCAGCCTACAATTACAATCCCAGAGAACCTAGACAACAATGAGGACCCTACGAGAGACATAAATGGATCTAAACTACATGGAACATAGAAATGACAAGATCTTTTGAGTAAATTGGGAGCATGGGGCAATGGGAGAGGGTTAAAGGGGAGAGTAGAAGGGAAGGTAGTGGAGAAAAATATATATCTCAAGGGAAAAAAAGGTTGGATTATAATAAGTGCCTTCTGCTTGTCTTATTAACAGAAAATCGGGGGGGGGGCAGCATGTTTAAGAGCTTTCTGGGCTATCATTGCAATGTTTCTACCCATATAAGACTCTTAGTAAGAAAAAAAAGTTGTTTAAAAAGAGGAGTAAAAGATAACAGAACTAACCCTCACCTGCATTCACTTAAGAAGCCAACTCAACCTGCTGACACCTGCTGACACGGTACAGAGTAATTCCTAGTTAAGGAGACACACCAGAGTACACGTGCTTGCTCTTTATGGTTGCTCACTATAAAGATGTTCCCACAGCCTCATCTCAGTTTTTTCCAGAGAGAGAGCTCTCATCAAGCAATAAGACACAGCCACAGGCGAGAATGTACCAGATATTCACAGCACAGATGTCCATCCTGGGATGCGGTAGGGTCTCATCATTCAGTTTGTGATTCAGCTCTCCAGGCTGCTCCAGTCCAGTCCATTTTCTCATTCCTTCTATTTCTTCTATGTCTCTGTCTCTCTCTCTGCATATCTCCTTACTTCCTTTTCTTCTTTTTTTTGAGTAGAGACTCAAGTATTCCATTTCTCCAGGATTACATCTTGCTTCTTTTTTGTCTTTCAAGATCCTCTCCTTTACCTAGAGTCTCTGTAGAAGACCATTCCAGATTTTATCTGGGGAGAATACAATTTTCTATCCAGAGACCACTTTTCTCTCCTATTCTTTCTTTGCACCAGCCCCAGAGGCATGCTTTAAGTGAACTCTGATGGCGGCCGGACAGAACCTCTTTAAAAATTGCACCTCCCAGAATGCAACTTTGCATGCTGTGCACTACGCACAGACCTCTGGGACATATAGTTCGGAGTGCTTGGGTTGATGGGGTTGTAAATGAGCCCGTTATTCTTTTAAACATTTTTCTTTATTCTTTGAGAATTTTATACTTGTATATAATGCACTCTGACCACATATATTTTCAACTCTCTATTACATCCACATCATTTCTCTCCCAGCACGCAAATCGGCCTGGCACTGCCCGGATGCCTCTGGGAAATGTTGTTCACATTGTGGGCATGCGCAGTTGGAAGATCGTTAATAAAATATTTTGTTATGGCGTTTAACTGTTTTGTTTATTCAGTGATATTGTATCATATTAGTTATATTATATCTGAAGGGATCTCTGGCCAGCTCGAGTGTGGTGACCACAGCTCTGGTGGGCTTTGCTCTTCTTCACTCCCTCTTTCTTGCTGAAAACCATTAGATTACACTCTGAAAGCTCGTCAATCAAGAGTTAGTCCCTTATCTGGCCACTTCCTCTCCATGAGGCTGACTACCAAGGTCCAGTTATCAAAGTATCAAAGTCAGGCAATCAGAAGCCCCCATTGGCTCACCTAATTAACATGCTGAATTAAAATTAAACACCTCATCCTAACACTGGGTTTCTCTTTGTCACTTGTGGGAGCCCATGTGTGCCTCTGTTTCCATCTGGAGTTCATTCTGATTTATAAGTCATTTGAGTTCAAGCTTGCCTACTCTGTTTTTTTCCAGTAAACTTGAGGGCTGTGAGAGACTTCTGATTTTGCCCGTGAGAAAAGAACACTATCCAGAAGAAAGTATACTGCTGACGACAAACCTCAGAAACATCAAGATAGAAAGTAAAGCTGCTTCCTAGCAACAAGTGTCTGTTAGTTAGGAGGCTGCTCACTCATTCCTGAATGATCTTGTGGTTAGAAGTTCCTTGGTAAAATTCTTGGGGTTGCTTATAAACATATGGAACACTTCACGAATTTGCATGTCATCCTTGCACAGGGGCCATGCTAATATTCTCTGTATTTTACTATATGTTTTACTATATGTGCTGCTGAAGTGAGCACTCACTTAAACTTTTGAAAGACATGAACACAAAAAACAGAACAGCAGCATAGCAATAGTCAGACACAGACCAAGACAAAGAGTGCTCATTGACTCATACCTTTATAAATCTCGAGACTCCATGGTCCCTTCTGCAGGGAACTAGGGACACACATCCTTTACACATTTCAAAAACTGAAGCAATTGCTGTTGTCCTTCCTTAGTACTGCTAACCTTTAAAATATCTGTAAGTAAATGTACAAACACTAAGAGAACACATACCTCCCCCCCCAAAAAAAAATGGAGTACAGACCTAAACAGAGAACTCTTCAAAGAGGAATCTAAAATGACTGAAAGACACTTAAGGAAATGCTCAACATCCTTAGTCATCAGAGAAATGCAAATCAAAACAACTCTGAGATTCCATCTTACACCTGTAAGAATGGCCAAGATCAAAATCACTGATGACAACTTATGCTGGAGCGTTTGTGGGGTAAAGGGAACACTTCTCCTTTGCTGGTGGGAGTGCAAACTGGTAAGGCCCTTTTGATATCGGTATGGTGATTTCTCAGAAAATTAGGAAACAACCTTAAGACCCAGAAATGCCACTTTTGGGTATATATCCAAAGGATACTCAATCGTACAACAAGGACATGTGCTCAACTATGTTCATAACAGCATTATTTGTCATAGCCAGAACCAGGAAATTACCTAAATGCCCCTTAACCGAAGAATGGATAAGGAAAATGTGGTACGTTTACACAACGGAGTAATACACAGCAGAAAAAAAAAACACCAATATCTTGAAATTTTTAGGCAAATGGATGGAGCTAGAAAACATGATATTGAGTGAGGTAACTCAGACTCAGGATAACAGATATCATATGTACTCACTCCTAAGTGGGTTTAACATAAAGCAAAGATAGTCAGCCTACAAATCACTATCTCAGAGAACCTAGATAACAGTGAGGACCCTAAGAGACACATCGATCTAATTTCCATGGGAAATAGAAAAAGACAAGCTCTCCTGAGTAAATTGGGAGCATGGGGACCTTCAGAGAAGACTGAATGGGAGGGGAGAGGTAGGGAGGAGAGCAGAGAAAAATGTAGAGTTCAATAAAATTCAATAAAAAACAAATTCTGGTAGGACACTAGATGTAGGGGATTAGTACCTTGAATGCATAAAAATTAAAAACTAATTATCAAACAAACAATAGCCAAATTAAAGACGGGGTACTGTATTAATCAGTGAGTTCTCAGAATGTGAGACACAAATGACTGAACAACACTTAAAGAAATCATAGCCATCAGAGAAAAGCAAATAAGAACTACTTTGTGCTGCGGAAGCTCCTTCCTCTCCTTCAGCCAATAGCCGCTGACATACCAGCCCACTGGGGCATGGTCTCTCTCTTTCTAAAAACGCAGCGGCGGCCCTCCACTCTCCCTCTTGCTTCTGGCTCCGCTTCCAGCTACTAGACTCCTTTCCTGATCGCGCAGAGGACTATTGTCTGGGACGGTGATCTGTAAGTTTTTTTCCCTTTAAATAAATAACCATTCTATTAATCATAATTCCAAACTGGTGTGGGATTGTTTGTGACTTATGCCTTCAACTTAGATATTTCCTTCTGCCCCAGCCAGAATGGCCAGGTTCAATAATACAAATGACAATGCATGTTGGTGCAGATGTGGGGAGAGGAGACTACTTATTGATTGCTTGTGAGAGTAAAAACATGTGCAGCCTTATGGAAACCAGTGTGGCAATTCCTCATGAAGCTGTGAATGTATCTTCTTCAAGATCCAGCTATACTACTCTTGGACACATACCCAAATTATTCTACATCTTACTATACAGATACTTGTTCATCATTTTATTTTTTTAATTCATTTTATTGTATTCTTTTAAAATAAGAAAAGAAACTATCTTTTTTCATTTTATATACTAATCTCAGTTCCCACTCCCTTCCCTCCTCCCATCCCCTCCATCCTCTACACAACTACACCCCCATCTACTCCTTAGAAAGGGTAAGGCACACAGATTTGGGCAAGGTCCAAGGCCCTCCATACACTATCTATTATATCTAGGCTGAGCAAGGTATCCATCCAAAGAGAATGGGTTCCCAAAAGCCAGTACAAGATTACTGGATTCAGACTTCTCTTATTCATATCGTGAGATTAAAGTCTCACAGGATTTATTTGTTCATAATGGGTTTCTTCTCAAACTAGAAGAATTAAATGATGTCATTAACAGGAGATGGGTCATCCATCATGTTACCCGAACAGACAGACTCTGGAAATGCATATTTTTCACAAATTCAAAATGTAACAGTGTGTGTGTGTGTGTGTGTGTGTGTGTGCGTGCATGTATATGTGTATACATATATACATACATTTTAACACAAAGAAAGTAGGTTAGGTATTATTTGAGATTTGAATGCCTGAAGGAATTTGGTTGGGGTACCCTGTGAAGCCAGTATGAAGAAAATATCACACTTGTCTCATAAGTTGAACAAACACATATAGACACATCATAAGGTGAGAAGGAAGTTGTTCAAATTGAGGAACAGAATTGGTAGTACGATGAACAACATGTGTGTGACGGGGGCAAATTTTGAGACAGGTCATGCAATACATATGTGAGTGACACAATGGAATCCTGTATGATATATATTAATTAAAATAATAATAATTATTAAACATAAAACTGGATACCATAGCAAATCTTTACGACTGCAGATTTCATTTGCACTCTTGAAAGATGATTTTTCTGGATCTTGAGGTAGATCAGTTTTCAAATTTCTGAGAAAGGGGCTATCTCTACTCTCCTTTGCTGGCTTTTGGGACCACACTCCTCTTATTCGGTCCCCTTGATCATCCTTAATACAAGGCAAGGTGATTAGTCTTACTACAAATTGAAATGCCATGTCATGTTGATATCCATGGGAGCGCTTATATTTTCTGAATAGAAACAGAGAAGGAGGAGTTTGGGGTTAGAGGCAGATCGGAGGTCGGGAGGACTGAGAAAAGAGGAAGGAAATGAAAGTGTAGTTGGGGTGTAAAATAAATAAATACATAAATAAGTTGAATTTGTTCTGTGGTCCTATGAAAGTCTTTTCCTGTCATATACGTCTCTGTTCATATCTTAGCCCCACAGGACAGCTCATCACAGAACCAGAGGGCACAGCCTTTTATGTGTTGATCTTTGAAAGTACAGTAAGCTCTAGATGAGAACACTAGTCCTGTTTGCCTCATATCAGATGCTAAGTAAGTCTTATAAGCAAGCACAGAATGACTTGCCTACTTTTGTTCTGCTTTTTCTTGCAGTTCATACCCATTGAAAGAGGCTCATCTGTTCACACTCATCAAAATGTCCTCACAGTGGCAATGCAGGGTCTAAAAAGTAAGCAAAAAAAGATGAATTGGAAAACTGTATAAGAAGAATTTATACATTGAATCCAGGATCATTTCACAGTTTCTATTTGCTTTGTAGATTCTCAACAAGACTTCTTCATGGCCACTACCAGAAACTAAAATGAGCAAAACACTATAGGCAATCACATCTAAAGTAGAACAATTTGGTAAAAACAAACAAGTGATTTGTGAGGACTGAGGCTCACGGAGAGCTATCACGTTTTAGAAATCAAGTACTTGCCTTATCTTCTCTTCAATAATGATTGGCTGGGAGGAATGAGAGATATTATTTAGTATTTGAAATGTTGGACATGTGATCTACAGTGGTCTTGTTGAATATTCAAAAACAACATTTTTGGAATGCTGTAAAATTAACTGATTCTGTGATGATTTGGATTGTCGTAGAACAGGAGGATTCAATACAACTTTTATCTAGGGCTGATTATTGATTCTCAAGACTATGGAAGCACAAGATTTGGTTAGATATCCTGTTACTGTCAGTCGTACAGTATAGGTCCCACTGTGCAAGCTGTGTGGAACTCAATTTTTCTAGCCATGGACCTGTTTTTCCCTGACAAGGACTTTGTGAAAGAATTCCCAGTGTGCAGCTAGGGAATTTGACATGTGTGTCCTTTCTGAAATATTGCTGCATGTCTCAGTGTGAATTATCTAATAAAAATCCACTGACATCATTTCCACAGGCATCAACATAAATAGATTGTTCTGGCAGTCCTGGGACCAAATTTTCTCCAAATGGCATCCTCTAAGGAGCCTTAATTTCTACAAAATTAAATGATGTCATGAAACTACCTGAATACTCATATATATTTCTCAACCAGATTTGATCACATGGATATCAGGTGCACAGCCACAGGGAAGAAAGTGTCCAAGATTCCTCTAGAGGTGAGGAATCAACTGAGAAATAAAGGAATCATGAATACACAAATAGCCTCCCCTTTGGCTACAGAAATAAAAGTAGGTGGGAATATACTTGTGCCCATATAATGTGCTGATCTGAGTAGCACTTTACAACATACTCTGCCCAGGTTTCGAGTAGGACAAAGATGTTCACTTTGATTTTTCTCTTCTTTCTCCTGAACATTTCACTTCTTGTGTCCAGGTTCACTCATCCCAGGTGCTTTTGGAGAATGAATCAGAATAAAGACAAGGACGACAACTTGGTGAAAGGTTGTGTCTTTTTCTTTGAAACATTTCGGTTTCCTGAGGAAAAAGATTATTTCAACATCAGTCTGAATAAACCGTAAGTTCTTTGAAATTTCTATGTAAGTTTCATCATGAATATGTCATAGGGGCACAGAGGATGAGAATCAGAGCAATGCTTTGAATTTTTTGTTCTGTCATTTCAAACTGCATACCAAGAAACAACCCCAAATTCTTTTAGAGACCCAATGCTATTTTTCTACTTTTATTTTGTTCAGGGAGTGTTCTGTTATTCTCCCTGTTACCCTCCTACTTATAAGACTGGAAGCTCAGTGAAATGGGGATTCTATAACTTGGTCCATCATATATATATCCCTCCTTTTGACTGTTTCCACAACAGAGTAGCCAATGATGTCTTACTGAAAGAAAACCATACTAGTCAATGAATATCAGCTTAAATGGGTGCAACTAAATTGTTATTGATTAGAGTCTGTGATTACCCTTTAGTCACCATGAAGCCTCAAATGTATATTCCAGGGCAACTAATATGTTGGCACTCCTAGCTCCAGAGAGATTTTACATAGATATTCAGTTACTCTCTGAGATGTTCTGCATGTGGTCACACTGTGCCTTTTAAAGCTGCATAAAGAATGAAAGTAGAAGACCTGCCCACTGTGAAGTTCTTATGTGATTCTGTTTTTCCATACTTTATTTATATATATGTACAACTGCTGGCCTTTATTTCCACAGTAGTTCTTCACTGTCTCTTTAGAGTAAAGAAAGAATACATGAAAAAATAATACATGGAGTGCAAATGATATGTTTGCATTCTTTGAAAGGTGAGTTGTCACTAATGGTGGTAACTGCTTACTTTCCTTGCAACTTGCCTTCATGATAGCTGTGGCGTGTGATACTTGGCAACACTTGAGAACAGTTACCCACTAGCTCATCTTTTCAATTATTTAAGAATCATGTGCCTCTTCTCTTTATGTTTAATCTGTTTATTCATTGTCAGTTATATCTCCTTTATGTCTTACATTCCTCTTGCAATAATTTTACTAATTATAGCTCTTTATTTTACCAATTTTGGCACTAGTCACATTTTAGTTTGGTATTGCTGATTGTTGTTTCAAACATAGCACTTTAGATCACTAAGAGTTCCAGTCATTGATGCTTCTTAATGTTTAGTGTGCAGGACTTAGTGTTTCACTCTCATAAGTTCTAATCTCAAATTCTATCTAGTGTTACTGAAAATTTCAATGACATTTTCCATATGGTAATAAATAATATTTTAAGATCTTTTTTAATTTCAAAATGTATAGATAAATATCTATATTTATACATAAAGATACTGCAGTGGTAAGAAGTCTAATTGGGAAATAGATTGTATTTAACTCTGAGTGCATCATTCAGCCTGAAAGCATATGTTTGAGTTTGATGTTTATTGTTCAGATGATACATAATGTGTAAGAGGACATAGGAGTTATTATTCTTCCCTTAAACATATTCACAAAATGGTATTGTTCTATTCCTGATGACTTGTTAACTATTTATATTGTTAAAACACATAAATATTTTCCATACATTGTACACTTTATATCATTTTATTTTACAAACATGTAATACTGGCACAAATGAGTCTCACAGCAATTTTCAGATGTACCTAGTTCTTTTTTTTTCAGACTTTCTGTGTACTTTTAATCTTTACATGGCTTTATGTTAACCTCTATTTCTTTTATTTTTATTTTTTTCTTTTCTTTTTTTCTCATTTTTTTATTAAAAATTTCTATCTCCTCCCCTCCTCCTCTCCCTTCCCTCCCCTCCCTTCCACCCATACCCCCACTCCGCCCCTCTCCAAGCCAAAGAGCCATCAGGGTTCCCTTCACTATGTTAAGTCCAAGGTCCTCCCAGCTCCCGCTAAGTCCAGGAAGGTGAGCAACCAAACTGACAAGGCTCACAGTGAGCCCGTCCATGCTGTAGAGTTCATGCTCATCGCCGTGGTCCTTGGTTTCTCAGTCCTCCTCCACCATCAGCCACATTCAGAGAGTCCGGTTTGGTCCCCTGTTCCATCAGTCCCATTCCAACTGGACTTGGTGGTCTCCCGTTAGATCTGTCCCACCGTCTCAATGGGTAAACGCACTCCTCACGGTCCTGACTTCCTTGCTCATGATCTTCCTCCTTTTGCTCCTCATCAGGACCTTGGGAGCTCAATCCGGTGCTTCTATGTGGGGCTCTGTCATTTTCTCCATCCAATGCCAGGTAAAGGAAGGTTCTATGGTGATATGCAAGATATTCATGAGTATGGCAATAGGATCTGGACATTTCTGGCACCCTCTCCTCAGCTGCCCAAGGAACTAGCTGGGGACGTCTTCCTGGACACCTGGGAACCCCTCTAGAGTCAACTCTCTGCCAACCCTAGAATGGCTCCCTTAAGTAAGATATATAATTCCTTGTTCCCATATCCACCCTTTCTATATCCCAACCATCCTATTCCCCCAAGCTCTTCCCATCCTCCACTTCACACTTTTCTCTCCCCATCCTCCCCTCTCCCCATCCCACCCCACCCCCATGTTCCCGATTTTTGTCCGGCAATCTTGTCTACTTCCAGTATCCAGGAGGATAACTATATGTTTTTCTTTGGGTTTACCTTCTTATATAGCTTCTCTAGGATTTTTACGAATTATAGGCTCGATGTCCTTTATTTATGGCTAGAACCCAATTATGAGTGAGTACATCCCATGTTCATCTTTTTGGGCCTCGGTTACCTCACTCAGGATGGTGTTTTCTATTTCCCTCCATTTGCATGCAAAATTCAAGATGTCATTGTTTTTTACCGCCAAGTAGTACTCTAATATGTATATATTCCACACTTTCTTCATCCATTCTTCCACTGAAGGGCATCTAGGTTGTTTCCAGGTTCTGGCTATTACAAATAATGCTGTTATAAACATAGTTGAACAAATGCTTTTGTAATATGATTGGGCATCTCTTGGGTAAATTCCCAAGAGTGGGATTGCTGGGTCCTGGGGTAGGTGGATCCCAAATTTCCTGAGAAACCTCCACACTGCTTTCCAAAGCGGTTGCACAAGTTTGCATTCCCACCAGCAATGGATGAGTGTACCCCTTACTCCACATCCTCTCCAGCAAAGGCTATCATTGGTGTTTTTGATTTTAGCCATTCTGACAGGTGTAAGATGGTATCTCAACGTTGTTTTGATTTGCATTTCCCTGATTGCTAAGGAGGTTGAGCATGCCCTAAAGTGTCTTTTGGCCATTCGAACTTCTTCTGTTAAGAATTCTCTGTTCAGTTCAGCGCCCCATTTTTTAATTGGGTTAATTAGCATTTTAAAGTCTAGTCTCTTGAGTTCCTTATATATTTTGGAGATCAGACCTTTGTCTGTTGCGGGGTTGGTGAAGATCTTTTCCCAGTCAGTAGGCTGCCTTTTTGTCTTAGTGACAGTGTCCTTTGCTTTACAGAAGCTGCTCAGCTTCAGGAGGTCCCATTTATTCAATGTTGCCGTTAATGTCTGTGTTGCTGGGGCTATACGTAGGAAGCGGTCTCCTGTGCCCAAATGTTGTAGAGTACTTCCCACTTTCTCCTCTAACAGGTTCAGTGTGTTCAGATTGATATTGAGGTCTTTAATCCATTTGGACTTGAGTTTTGTGCATGGTGATAGACATGGATCTACTTTCATTCTTCTACAGGTTGACATCCAGTTATGCCAGCACCATTTGTTGAAGATGCTTTCTTTCTTCCATTGTGTACTTTTAGCTCCTTTATAAAAAATCAGGTGTTCATAGGTTTGTGGGTTAAGATCTGGGTCTTCTATTCGATTCCATTGGTCGACTTCTCTATTTTTATGCCAATACCAAGCTGTTTTCAATACTGTAGCTCTGTAATAGAGTTTGAAGTCAGGGATGGTAATGCCTCCAGAAGTTCCTTTATTGTATAAGATTGTTTTGGCTATCCTGGGTTTCTTGTTTTTCCAAATAAAGTTGATTATTGTTCTCTCAAGATCTGTGAAGAATTTTGATGGGATCTTTAAGGGGATTGCATTAAATCTATAGATTGCCTTTGGTAGTATTGCCATTTTTACTATGTTGATCCTCCCAATCCAAGAGCAAGGGAGATCCTTCCATTTTCTGGTATCCTCTTCAATTTCTTTCTTCAAAGACTTAAAGTTCTTGTCAAATAGGTCTTTCACTTCCTTGGTTAGAGTTACCCCAAGATATTTTATGCTATTTGTGGCTATCGTGAAAGGTGAAGCTTCTCTGATTTCTTTCTCTGCTTCCTTATCCTTTGTATATAGGAGGGCAACTGACTTTTTGGAGTTGATCTTGTATCCCGCCACGATACTAAAGGAGTTTATCAGCTGTAGGAGTTCTTTGGTGGAGTTTTTGAGGTCACTTATGTACACTATCATATCACCTGCAAATAACGAAAGTTTAACTTCTTCCTTTCCAATTCGAATCCCCTTGATCCCCTTGTGTTGTCTTATTGCTATTGCTAGAGCTTCAAGCACTATATTGAAGAGATAAGGAGAGAGTGGACAGCCTTGTAGCGTTCCTGAATTTAGTGGGATGGCCTTGAGTTTCTCTCAGTTTAATTTGATGTTAGCTGTCGGCTTGCTGTAAATAGCTTTTATTATATTTAGGAATGACCCCTGTATCCCTAATCTCTCCAAGACCTTTATCATAAATGGGTGCTGAATTTTGTCAAATGCTTTTTCTGCATCTAATGAGATGATCATATGGTTTTTATCCTTCAGTTTATTTATATGATGGATTACATTGATAGATTTTCGTATGTTGAACCAGCCCTGCATCTCTGGGATGAAGCCTACTTGATCATAGTGGATAATTTTTCTAATGTGTTCTTGTACAGGATTGTTTTGGCTTTTCTGATTTTTTTTCTATATGAAGTTGAGTATTATTCTTTTGAGGTCTGTGAAGAATTATGTTGGGATTTTGATGGGGATTTCATTGAATCTGTAGATTACTTTGGGTAGGATTGCCATTTTTATTATGTTGACCCTTCTTATCCAAAAGCATGGGAGATATTTACATTTTCTGGTATCTTTATCAACTGCTTTCTTCAAAGACTTAAAGTTCCTGTAGAACAGGTCTTTCACATCTTTGGTTAGTGTTACCTCAAGATAGTCTATGTTATTTGTGGCTATTGTGAAAGGTAATGTTTCTCTGATTTCTTTCAAAGTTTATCATTTATATATAGGAGGGCTACTGAATTTTTTTGTGTTGATATTGTATCCTACCACATTACTAAAGGTATTTATTAGTGGGTAGGGTTTTCCTGGTAGGTTTTTGTTGTCACATGTATAATGTCATATCATCTGCAGATAGTGAAAGTTTAACTTCTTCCCTTCCAATTTGTATCCCTTTGATCTTTCTTGTCTTATTGTTCTAGCTAGAACTTACAAACTATGTTGAATAGATACAGAGAGAGTGGGATAGCCTTGCTTTTTCCTTGATTTTAGTGGAATCACTTGGAATTTCTCTCCATTTAATTTCATGGTGGCTGTCAGCTTGTATATTGCTTTTATTTTGTTTAGGTACATTCCTTGTGTCCCTGAGCTCTCTAATATGTGTTGGATCTTGTCAAATGTTTTTTCATCATGTACTGAGATGACCATATGGTTTTATTCTTTTAGTTTATTTATATAGTGGGTTACATTGATAGATTTTCGTATGTTGAACTATCTCTGCATCTTTGGGATGAACTGTACTTGATTATGGGGGATGAGTTTTTTGATTTGTTCTTGAATTTGGTTTGCCATCATTTTATTGAGTATTTTTACACAAATGTTCATGAGGGAGGTTGGTCTGTAATTCTCTTTCTTGAGTCTTTGTTTGTTTTCAGTATCAGGGTAACTGTGGTCTTATAAAAAGGGTTTGGCAATGTTCCCTCTGTTTTACTATGTGGAACAATTTGTGAAGTATAAATATTATCTCTTGTTTGAAGTTCTGGTAGTATTCTGCATTGAAACCATTTGGTCCACAGCTTTTTTTTTTTAAATTGGTTGGTTTTTGATGACAGCTTCTATTTCCTTGTGGGTCTATTTAAAGTGTTCACCTGGACTTAATTTAATTTTTGTGTGTGGTACCTATCCAGAAAATTGTCCTTTTTATGTTTTCCAATTTTGTGGAGTACAGATTTTTGTAGTATGACCTAATCATTCTCTGGTTGCCATTGGTGTCTGTTGTTACATGCCCCTTTTCATTTCTGATTTTGTTAATTTGGATGTTCTTTCTCTGTCTGCCTTTTGATTAGATTGGATAAGGGTTTGTCTATCTTGTTGATTTTCTCAGAGAACCAGCTCTTTGTTTCATTGATGCTTTGTATAGTTTTTTTCTATTTTATTGATTTTGGCCCTCAGTTTAATTACTTCCTGTCATCTGCTCCTCCTGAGTGAGTCTGCTTCTTTTGTTCTAGAGCATTCAAGGTGTGCTGTTAAGTCACTAGTGTGAGATTTCTCCACTTTCTTTAAGTAGGCCCTTAGTGAAATGAACTTTCCTCTTAGCACTGCTTTCATAGGTCCCATAGGTTTGGATAAATTGTACCTTAATTTTCATTAATTTCTAGGAAGTCTTTAATTTCTTTATTTCTTCCTTGACTGAGGAGTGATTCAATTGGGCACTGTTCAGTTTCCATGAGTTTGTAGGCTTTCTGCAATTAGTGTTGTTGTTGAATTCTAACATTAAACCATGATGATTCAATAAGATACAGGTGATTATTTCAATTTTTTTTTATTTGTTGAGCTTTGCTTTGCTACTGAGTATGTAGTCAATTTTAGAAAAGGTTCTATGAGGTGCTGAGAAGGTATATTCTTTCATTTTGGGGTAAGAATGTTCTACAGGTGTCCATTATGTCCATTTGAGTCATGACATCTGTTACTTCTTTCATTTCTATGTTAAGTGTGACAGACCTGCCATTGGGGAGAGTGGCGGGTTGAAGTCTCCCACTATTAGTGTGTGGTGTTTGAAGTGCAATTTATGCTTTAGCAATATTTCTTTTACATATGTGGATGCTCTTGTATTTGGGACATAGATGTTCAGGATTGAGACTTCACCTTGATGGATTTTTCCTCTAATGAGTAAAAAGTGTCCTTCTCCATCTCTTCTGCTTGCTGTTAGTTTGGTCTATTCTGTGAGATATTAGTAGAGCTACACCACTTATTTCTTAGGTTCACTTGATTGAAAAATCTTTCTCCAACCCTTTATTCTGAGGTAATGAGGTTGAGGCTTTTTTCTTGTATACATCAAAAGGATGGATCCTGCTTTTATTTCCATTCTGCTAGCCTGTGTCTTTTTATATGTGAATTGACCCCATGTAGTAGGAGTCTGCTTGTTTATATCCCAGCTGCCCAGACCCGAAATAATCACACAGAAACTATATAAATTACAACACTACTTGGCCAATGATTCAGGCATATCACTAGCTATCTCTTATATCATAAACTAACCTATGTTTATTAACACATATATCGGCATATGGTTGTGGCTTACTGTTAAGGATCTTGCATCTGTCTCCTTTGGCAGCTACATGGTGTCTCCATGACTCTGCCCACTTTCTCTCTATATCTCTCCCATCCTGCCTATATTCTGCCCCTCTACAGGCCAAAGCAGTTTCTTTATTAACCAACGGTAATTATACATATTAACAGCATACAGAGGGGAATCCCACATCATCTCCCCCTTTCTGTCTAAATAAAAAGGAATGTTTTAACTTTAGCTTATTAAAATTACACATAAGAAACAGTTCAAGCAAGAATTATGGTTACAATATTCTGTCCTTTTACATTTGGGAAATTAAGAAAAATATTCTCTATTTATCCTATCTTTATGAATTTAAATTCATTGATTTTTATAACTAAGGAACATTATAACTTTTGTCTTCAACTCCATCAAAGACTTCAGAAGGCTATATTACCTAAGTAGAGAAGAAGTGCATTATAAGCAACTTCCAAAGTGCTAGAATTGACAGAGACATCTTGCTACCTGGACAGTCACCCAAAGTTTTTCTGTAATTTTGGGGCATCCATCTTTAGACTTCAGGCCCATAATATCTGGCTAAATTTTCCATGAAACAGAAAATTTGAAGATGTTTTGCTTTGTTATGGCAAGGTTTATCAGATGCTTTCTTTTGTGTCCTGCAAAATGTTTTGCAGGTCTTTCATGCAGATGAACTTTGAAGGATTGTCTCATCTTTAGGCAAGTTCAACAGTCATTTTTCTGTGTGTCTCGCATGTCCAGTTCACATAGCATACCATCAAGCAGTCCAGGCAAGAGCATTTTCTTGTCCAAATGGCTAAAAAAAACTCCATAAAGAGCCTCTTTGATGCCCATTATCCTCTTGAACTAGATTAGAGCTGCCAGAAGCAGATGTGTCTCATTGTCATATAAAGTCATAAGTTCTTAAAACATTGTAAATGCCATATTCTGTACATCTTTGAAAGGTTTGAAGAATACCTATCCACCTTAAATATATCTCTGTGCATCTATAAAACCTAATTAACTTGATTAAACACTTGACTATTATAGATGACTATCTACTAACCTGTATTTCTTAATTATAAATTACATTTTAAAATGAGCTGTACAAACACAATTAATTGAGGGCAGATATATCTATCTATCTATATCTATATATATCTATATATATATCTTAAATTTATATCAATAAACCAAGATATACAGCAATGCAATGTACTCATCTTTAAGGCATATCCCCCTTTAAACATAAACAAACATTTATAAACAATAATTGAGGAAATTTGGGCATTGTTCTCTAGACTACCACCTGATGATTGGGTGCACTGTTAATAGGTCTTTTATGGGGTATCCTGTATGATTGGTCCATCTCAGCCTGCATTCCTGAAGCTGTCATGGATGTTGGACCATCTGGGCCATTGCTTCAGTAGGTCTTGTATGATCAAACCGTATTAGCCAGTAAGGAGTCCACAGCTTTCTCTCCTCTATGGAAACAAAAGCAGAACCTCTTTTCCAAAGTAACATAGCCTTATGTTCAAATTTTGAAGTCAAGATACCTTTTAAATATATATGTTGGTTTAGCTTAGCAGCCTGTACATCTGTCTGTACTTAGCTCATCCACAGTAAAAAAAAACTGAAAGAAAACACAACAAAGTACATATTCCAAACTGTGTATTTTCCATCTTTATATGGCCTACTTTTCTGTCTCTTTAAAGACATTATTTTTTAAAACCATTTACTTTTTTAAAAAATAACTATATTCTTTTTTCTTCTCTCTCCCAAGTCTATGTACATTTATCTAACACACTAACCCATTCAGAGGAATTTTTCCTTCTGAATCTGTCTTTTTTGTGCAAATCCGTAATATTTGCAATCATTTTTTTGATCAGAAAACCAGGAATACTTCTCTTGTAATTGCCAAGCAGGCATGGCTAGGACTAAGGCTGTTTTGCCTCTTGCCTTTGCCCAGTCTAACATTGTGGAGGTATGTAGCAATCTGCTCAAACACCCATTCAAATGCTCCATGGATGCATCTCCCAATAGAACCAGAGGTTTTTGTGTCAGCAAACCAGGGAATGCTCCCCTAAATAACCCATGTAGTCTTTGCTGCCAATGCTGAGTCAGGAAGACCTCTTTTAAAGGAGCCATTGGAGCCCATGCATGCTGCGAGCAAATGCAGCCCATCTGAAACAAAATGCCAATACCAAGATGCTTTGCTAAACTCTGTTCTTTTGTGTCTAGAATTCCTTTCCAACCTCTCCCTGGTTTTATGTGAATGTAGTTGTCCCACATTGTTGTGCCATTTTGTAGTAGGGTCCTGGTCAATTATTTCCTGGCTGCTCAGACCTGAAATAATCACACAGAAACTATATTAATTACAACACTCCTTGACCAATGATTCGGGCATATTCCTAGCTAACTCTTACATCTTAAATTAACCCATTTCTATTAATTTATGTATCAGCATGTGGTTGTGGCTTACTGTTAAGGATCTAGTGTCTTTCTCCTTCAGCAACTACATGGCGCCTTTCTGACTCCACCTATTTTCTCTCTTTCTCTCTTCTAGCCTGGCTATATTCTGCCCTGCTATAGGCCAAAGTAACATCTTTATTAACCAATGGTAATAAAACATATTCACAGCATACAGAGGAGAATCCCACACCATGTCCACTGATATTAAGAGATACTAATGAACAGTAATTGTTAATTCCTGTTATTTTTTGGTGTTAGTGTTTGTATATTTACCTTCTTTGGGGTTTGCTGGTGTGAGATTATTTGTTGCCTGTGCTTTTGTGGGTGCAGTTAGCTTCCTTGGGTTGAAGTTTTCCTTCTAGTACTTTCTGTAGGGCTGGATTTGTGAATGGATATTGTTTAAATCTAGTTTTGTCATGGGATATCTTGCTTTCTCCATCTATGGATTAAAAGCTTTGCTGAGTATAGTAATCTGGGGGCTGCTTTGGTGGTCTCTCAGTGTCTTGTCTGCAGCACATCTGCCCAGGACCTTCTGGCTTTAGGAGTTTTCATTAAGAAGTCAGGTGTAATTCTGATATGCCTGCCTTTATATGTTACTTGGTCTTTTTCCTTTGCATATCTTAATATTCTTTCTTTATTCTGTATGCTTTGTGTTTGCTTATAAGTATATTTTCATATTTAATCATATATTTCCTGGTTCCTCATGGGGCTAATTCAAAACTGCTCTTTGAATATCAGGCCCAGGAGCAAATTCCACTGTCTTGAATAGGGAAGTGCTAGAATATGGGAGTTAAAAATCATGGGTGAATTTAAATTACCACAATAACATGTTTGTAAACAAGAGATAATGCAAATGCTCTACCAGGTTATTCTTCTGTGACTATGCTTGCAACCATAAGATAAATGAAAAGAATCCTGATAAACACCAGTTCATATGATCTAAACTTTACAGACATGTGAAGATATACAGAACAGAATTTGAGAGCCAGTGTCCTGCACAGAGGTAGAAATACAAGTCAAGCTTCTGGTTAGATTCCCAATGAATGTTTCCCAACATTGCAGTGCCACTGTGTAGCAGTTTCCTCTACTGCATTGTTGATAAGTATCCCAGGTGCCAAGCAGTATGTCCTGCAGCTGAGGGGAGTTTTCTCTGTCCCTATAAGACATGGAAATTCCATCTGTGTCTTCTATTTGGTTCTGAACAATGTAGCTCCTACAGGTACCTTGGGAATGCTGGGTTTTCCAGACCATAATCTCATGGCTGAGGTATCATGGCTCCTGTAATGTAGATCTCACCATGCACTTGCACAAATGCTGATGAGCTTTCTAAGCCTACACAACCTTTGCTTCATTTCCCCATCATTCCTCTGATCAGGTGATTTCTCAGCCACACTGATACCCATTTGTCCTACTCTATCCAGGCTACCTTTGGCACAGCTCCAGCTATCGGGCTGCCCTGACCTGTTCTAGCCAGTCTCCCTACATGTTGCTATCATACACCAGAACTGTGTTTATAAATGTTGTATGAGGGATACAAAGGGAGAAATTTTCATTGTGCCCAAGTTTACAATTTACCACTGGAAATCTGTGATAAATTAGGTAGGATAATCATCTAATGTCACCAGAGAAGCCTCAATCCATGGAACAGTAAAAATTGGCATCCTAGGATACTGCCCAGTTGGTTGCATTCTCCAGATTGTGAAGGGCCAGTCCAGAAGCCTTAAGTTTCCACTGTTCCCAGTTTCAAATTAATCAGCCCATATACAGAAGCAATATGTAGCAATGAGGGCAGTCTTGCTTGTTGAGGTTAATGTCCTGCTCTGTACCCCACAGCCGGCAAGCCCCAAAGAAAATCATACAGAGGACTCCATAAGATTATAAACTGATTGGCCCATTAGCTCAGGCTACTTATTAGCTCTTGTAACTATTAACCCATTATTCTGATCTATATTAGCCATGTGGCTCAGTACCTTTCACAGCGGGGCAGATCACATGTTGCTTCTTCGGAGTCTAGGCAGTAGTCAGGGGAATTTCTTCCTCCTTTTCAGCATTCTCCTGTTCTCCTCGCCCTGCCTCTACTTCTTGTCTGGTTGACCCGCCTATACTTCCTGCCTGACCAATTAGTGTTTTATTAAAATACATGATTGACAGAATACAGACAATTCTCCAGCACCAGCAATTGATACAAATTATCACATTGTCATTTTCCAACAAGAGCCTGAATTTATTTATTTATTTATTTATTTATTTTTGGTTTTTCAAGACAGGGTTTCTCTGCAGCTTTTTTAGAGCCTGTCCTGGACCTAGCTCTTGTAGACCAGGCTGGCCTCGAACTCACAGAGATCCGCCTGCCTCTGCCTCCCGAGTGCTGGGATTAAAGGCGTGCGCCACCACTGCCCGGCTGAGCCTGAATTTATTAAAGGTAGTACTAACCATTTGAGCTCATGTTTCAACAAACAGCAATACTGAGAACACCAAATGTTCTTAAACAATATTTCCCCATTAGTTGAATATAACAATCCTTTTGTACTAAAACCCATGAAACATTTATGCAGTGGTATTGTTTTGTGCATTGTAACATGCCGCCTTTTCTAAGGTCTAATATTTTTGAGTCTTACTGTTTTCAGTATCAATACTCTAATATAGTACTTTGGAATTGGGCTAAATATTTCACCATATTTTTTCAGTACTTCAAAATGATCTTCCAGCATACCCTTGGGAATTTCTAAGCTGAATATGAGCATGTACACCTTCTCTTGTTCATAGGTATCTTTTTGAAGCTCTGTAGACTCTTAATATTTATATGGATGGATTCATACATGAAATTAAGCTTAATATGTCTTTTTATTATTTTTCAAGACAGGGTTTCTTTGTATTAAAGTCCTAGCTGTCATGGAACTTGCTTTGTAGACAAGGCTGGCCTTGAACTCATGGAGATCTGCCTGCCTCTGCCTCCCAAGTGCTGGATTAAAGGTATATGCCATCACTGCCTGCTGAATATGTTTTTATTAAAGTATTTTCTTGAGTTTTATTTAATGCTGAATTTTCTGATATGTCTACAATATTAGCATCATGTAAAGGATTTAAGAAAAGGAATTTGATTCATTTGTTTAGACTTGTAGAGTGGTATTTTTAAGGTACAACAGGACACAAGGCTAGCACAATGGTGTTCAGTATTTACCCATGGGCAGCAGTGCTCTGAGGGTCACTGGAGCTTGACAGAATCATGGAGTCTAAGCATGATTTCAGAGTCATGCACAGACACCGCCCTGTTTGGGTGATGTCTGTCAATAACACAGGTTTGTACATATATTTTCATGTGTTCCACTGCAGACCTCTCACTCTCTTCCATGAATGCAGGGGAGAATGGCCTTCTTTCTTAGCCTCCCTAATCTACATTCTGTCTGTGTTGAGCCCTTTCAATGGAACCATGTAGTAAGCCTGAAGCTTACTACTTGAGTAGTAAGCTTTCCTTCTTTAGTAGACTCAAATACTTTCTCTCTAACATTAATTTTCTGGCATACAAGTTTGGAGGAACAATTAATACATTCAGCAAATGTTGTATTAACTGACTGGGGAGAGACAAATTCATATGAACCCAATCAGTCAAAATGGGAACTGACCACAGAACCAAGTGTGCTTTCAACTGAAATCCATCTTGTTGAACCAATGGATTTTACTGGGTTATTTACTTATATAAATACAGGACTGGAGTTGGTTACACGAGTAAAGTTTACTCAAAGATAGTTGCCATCACAAAACTCCAAGGCAGCATGAAATATAGCTTTTGAAAGCTGGATACCCACAGCATACTACACACCTACAGGCATATCTACATGTTAAAGGGCACTGTATCTTACTGGCTCAACTCATCAAAGCCTCTTCGAAGCAGCAAGACTGATATAAGTTTCTTCAATGGAATTAAGCATAGTGAACCCTGTCAGTTTCAGAAACTTCTTGAAGCAATTGTGAATGGTTTATTTCCTGTCTTAATCAGCTTTCCTACTGGATGGAATGCTTCAGTCTCCAGATACAACAGCACATTCTACAGACTTCCCCATTTTGTCTTCAGTATGAAGCATTTGTGGTTGAAAAAGTAAAATGTTTTTTAAAAAAGTTTCCTACAATGTGACACATTCAGAATTTTTCCTCAATATAAAGTCTTGATTTTTTTCTAAGATTTTGAACATGACTTAAAAGCTTCCACAAGTTTCTCATGTTCATACTGATTCTCTTTTGTGGACCCTGCATTGGTCCATAAGGACAGAGCTTGAATAAATTATAGGCCAAATTATTTAATATGGAAACTTTGGATTCCAGTTTGAATTTTCTGATGTTTTCTTACAGGTGGGAAAAAACTTTGCTATATACACTGCACTTATAAGGTTCTCTCTTGTATGAATTCTTTGATGAGTTCTAAGCCTGGCTTCTTGGATAAAGGATTAGTCACATTCAATGCACTGGTAAGGTTTCTTCTAGTATGAATTTTCTCATGTTTTCTAAGAACTGAGCCAATGGCAAAGGATTTCTCACATCTACTACATTTGTAAGGTTTCTCTCCTGTATGAATTCTTTGATGAGTTATAAGATTGCCTTTCTGGATGAAGCATTTGTCACATTCACTACAATTGTAAGGTTTCTCTCCTGTATGAATTTTCTGATGTATTCTAAGTTTGGCTTTCTGGATAAAGTATTTGTCACATTCGCTACATTTGTAAGGTTTCTCTCCAGTATGAATTTTCTGATGTATTCTAAGATATGAGTCAGTGTTAAAGTACTTCCCACATTCATTACAATGGTAAGGTTTCTCTCCTGTATGAATTCTCTGATGTCGTCTAAGGTTGGTTTTCTGGACAAAATATTTGTCACATTCACTGCATTTGTAAGGTCTCTCTCCTGTATGAATTCTCTGATGTCTTCTAAGACCTGAGCCAGTGGTAAAGGATTTTCCACATTCACATTTGTAAGGTTTCTCTCCTGTATGGACTTTCTGATGAGTTCTAAGATCAGCTTTCCAGATAAAGGATTTCCCACATTCACTGCATTTGTGAGGTTTCTCTCCAGTATGAATTTTCTGATGATTTCTAAGATCTGAGACAATTGTGAAGGATTTCCCACATTCGCTACATTTATAAGGTTTCTCTCCAGTATGAACTGTTTGATGTCTTCTAAGACCAGAGCCAACAGTAAAGGATTTCTCACATTCACTACATTTGAAAGGTTTCTCTCCTGTATGAATTATCTGATGTGTTCTAAGGTTGACTTTCTGGATAAAACATTTGTCACATTCATTGCATTTGTAAGGTTTCTCTCCTGTATGAATTCTTTGATGTAGTCTAAGAGATGTGCGGAAGGTAAAGGATTTGCCACATTCACTGCATTTGTAAATTTTCTCTCCTGTATGAATTCTCTGATGTTTTCTAAGACCTGAGGAGGTAGAAAGGGATTTGCCACATTCATTACATCTGTAAAGTTTCTCTCCACTGTGGGTTCTGCAATGGTATTCAAGGTGTGACAATGTATAGAATGACTTACTACATTGTTTACATTTATAAGGCCTCTCTCTCCCACGAATTTTCTGATGTTTTCTAAGACCAGAGCAACAGATAAAGGATTTTCTACAATTTTTACATTTGTAAGTCTCCTCTTCAGTGTGGATTCTGCAACGTCTTTTAAAACCTGATGAATTATAAAAGCACTTGCCACATTCTGTACATTTGTAGGGTTTTTCTCCATGATGGATATTGTAATGTACTTTGCGGTGTGACAAATTCAGAAAGGACTTATCACATTCTATAAATTTATAGGGCTTCTCTCCAGGATGAGTTCTCTGATGTTTACTGAGTCTCAAATAGGTCCGGAAGCACTTTCCACATTTCCTGCACTGGTATGCTTTCTTTCCACTATGGATTTGTTCAATTGTATGCTCATGTTTAGAGTCAAAAAATTCATCACATTCTGTATTTTTGTGTTCTTTCTTTCTAGTATCGATCCGTTGATATTGAGTAATTGTGGAACACAAACTTAAACACTTCTTGTAATCTTTATATTTGTATTGTTCTTCTACGGTGCTCCTACTTTCATGTCTCTTTAGGTTTGATAACTCAGTAGAAGTATCCCCGTGACTACCATTTCCATAATTCTTGCAGCTTTCTGTAGTATCACTTGTGTCAGAAGTTATACATTGGGAGGATTTATGAACCATTTTGCCAGGATCATACCATTTGTGAGACTTCTCTTGAATATACATATGCTGATGAACAGCATGCTTTGAGTCTTGATCCAAGACATTCTCATATTTACCACATATACAATGGTTCTCTGAAAATTAGCACAATTAGGGATAATAAGGACTTATTCTTGGTTAAACAGATTCAATAACTGATGCATCCTTAAGTTCTTTAAGACAAATAAATTAGCAAATCTTAGGAACAGAACTCTTACTCGAGGCCTTTTGTGTTTTACTATCATTAAATGGATGCTCAGAAGGATCTTTACTCTGATCTCCAATCAAACCACAAGGACCACATTTTTACCTAATCTTCATACTTTTCAGAAGGCTGAACAAATAGGTGATGGAGCAAAAATGTACTTTGAGAAAGGAGCTCTTAATGATCATATGGAGAGTGCTTCTCTTTTTTCCTTGCTTATATTTTTGAGAGAGTCACACGGTGTGGCCTTCATTAGCTGTGTAACACAGGCTGGCCTGGAACTCACCAGATTCACTTGCTTCAGCCTCCCTAGTGACAGGATTAAAATCATGCTGTGCCAGGACTAGAGACCATATCTCAGAAAAAGTAAAAAATAAACAACAATATGCACACTGCTAATATTTCTTTCTCTATTTTAAAGTCTCTTCATCTTTTAAAAATTAGAAATAGGTAAATAGCTTAATCCAACAGTAAAAATAAAATGCATGTCCTTACTTCAAATATCCAATTTCTTTGAAATTCTTTGAAATTCAAATATTTAATCCTCAAGTAAGGATTAAAAACTAAATAAGGGGGTTAGTGAGATTGCACAGTATATAGCATTGGGTGCTCTAGTAGGGAACACTGAAAACATAAAGTTATGGCTATTATTATCAGAATTTCCCTTATTTATGCCAGTCTCTAGATAGATTAGAGAGTTTACATACTTGCAATGTAGATAAATACAAAGGAAAAGTCAGAAATTCTACAAGAAAAGTATTCTTACCTACAAAAACTAGATTGCTATAATTCTCCCGCATTACATCCATGTAGAGAGCCCTTTGAGAAGAATCTAGACAATCCCATTCCTCCTGAGAGAAGTCCACAGCCACATTTCTGAATGTCAACAGACCCTGTAATGGGAAGTTACCCAATTACTGTGTGCTTGTGGGCAAAATGCTTTCCTAGGTAAAATAGATCCAGGGAATTAGAGATACTTCCATGATATAGATGAGGCATAATATTATTCAAAAACAAAAGTTTTCTAACAATGCCACAGAGATGGTTCAGAAGTGGCTCATCTGGAGAACCCAAGTTTGGTTCCCAGCACACACAAAACACTACTTAATAGATTATAACTCCAACTCAATCAGATCCAGTGTTGTCTTCTGAACTCTACAGGACAGAAAACAAATACTATTCATGTAAATATTGTGGCAAATATATCCACATATATAAAATAAAAGTGAAAGTTAATTTTAGTAGAATATTCATAATTGATATAGTATTTTCTGTCTTTATGAGAACTGGATAGCATAATAGACTCACAATCAGCAAACTGTGAGGCATTGTAAAATGCACCGTTGAGGTCTAAGTGCAGGATGTACCTTTATGAAGGTATATGGATATCAAAAAGGATCACATTGCTGCATTATATATGAAAACATATGAGCAAAACTGCTTCCAAATTCTACAACCGCCGATTTTGTTCAAATATGGACACTGTAACAATCCTGTCTGCAGATGGGCTTCACCTGACTCTCTTCTAACATGACCAGTTGAAATTCTGAAGTCTAGATACAATGCTGCATCCTTTTTACAGCAAAGAGGCAGAATATGGAATGCAGAATACATGGATGGATTAAAAGTCAGAGTGTTTTCTTTAAACAGTAAAGAGGGTAGCATTAGTATAGACATCCAACATTCCAAATAACACATTGACTCAAACACTTTGTGCAGTTATTATAATTAGAATATTTTCATAAGCATCAAGTAATAGAAAAATCAGCATTAACATTAATATTATCTACATTTTTCTAAAAGTCAACAAAACTAATACTGACGAATTATAATTTCACAAATTCCATATAGGGGTACACTACACAATAGTTTGAAAAATGTATAAATTCATGTATGATGTGACAATGCATTCAGATGAAGTAGATTTTCTGTGATCAACATGATTGCTTTAAGTTGTGTGAGAATGATGCTAACTCTATCAGTTTTGAAAATATTATTGCTCAGGATATTGTCTCAATTGAAAATTTGAATCTTGCAAATTCAACTCTTTTTCTTTTCTTTTCTTTCTTTCTTTCTTTTTTTAAATGTAAGAAATGGAAACCTGTCCATTGCAACCTCTTTACAGAATCTCTGCCTATGTAGCTTCAGGGAATGGAAACATAAAGGGGAAGGGGAAGAGCCTTCCTCTGCCCAAAGAAGAAAGCAAAGTCATTAAGAAGGACATTTGTTTATGTTTAAAAATTGATGGCTTCTGCACAGCACCCAGTCAATAACTCTGGAAAATTCTTATTAATATAGTCTCCATGATGCAATATAGAGGTGAGAGCAGGACTGCTTACACCTTGCCTGAAAACTAAAAGACAAAACACCGATCTGTCTATTGAGAACTTCACACTGAGCAGCACCTCTCTTGAGACAAGAAAACTTTCAGGTGTCAACATTCCCATCATCACTGTGTGATAGCAAACAGCAAAGAAAAAAAACCTACTATACTGCAATCTGCATCTCCTCTCAGACACATCAGTTTTCCAGCAAGAACAAGCCATATACTGTTTCCACCATCTCCACTCTCTAGTGTGTTGCAATATTTACTACTAGGACTCAATACTCTGAGTCTCATTATTTCCACTTTTCATAAATAGCTCATTGATGTAAGCCAAAAGTTCCATGTATTTCTAGGGCTATTTTCATAAGATGGTTCTAGAAACCTTATTATCCCTGCAATGCAAATCATGTGGCACATGAGACCTTCATTCCTCACTAAAGGACCCAAGTCCATCCTCTGTAGGAACTTGACATCAATATATTTCTTTGATCATCATTCATAATGAATCTTTCAGAATTGTGGGTTTTAAGTGCATGGAAAATATATGTCTTCACAGGAATAATCAAGGGAGGACACAAAGGAACAGAGCTGAGCAATGTAGTTGACAAAATTTAAAGGTTTAATCTTATCAGATAAGAAAAAGAAAAAAAATGATAGGAAATAAACACTTTAGATTGCTTCTCTAGAGGTAGGGAATTAACGGCTTGCATGGTTTAGATAATTTTTTTTTCAAAGTAGTATGGACATGATACTGACCTGTGGAGCATTTATTGGAGAAGCAGCCATTTGCCCTGTTGCTCTTCTCTGAGTTTCTGTCTTAGGACCAAAGACTGGAACTCTTCTTGACATTTTACATGAAGATGTCAAAAAAAGCTAAAATTAATATAATCCTGCTACAGACAATGCTAAACCATATAACAAACCCCCAAACAAAAATGATAGCAGCAATACTGTTGACATTTCTATAGACAAGAGAGCATGGGAAGATATATTTAGAGTGATGAAAGAAAATAGCTATGGACATTATCAATGCACCCAGAAACGTAGACTCTGAAAATTCATGAAGAAGGAAGTGCATTTGATGGACGTTATGAAATAACACATGTCATCTACTCAAGCAGTACTAAAGATCATAATTGGAGGTAAACTATACATAGAAAAATCTGAGAGAAATTATCCATGAGAAAACAGGAAATAAGGATATTTTATATAAAGAATATATCAATAGAGGAAGAGCTGGGAGTAACACACCATGCCCAACTCATGCGAACTGCTATTCCTAACAGGAGGGAAGAAAATGCTACCAATAATTTTGCCAACGGAATATTTTTAAAAAATCATATAAGGGTTAGGGCAGTGGTGGTGCATACCTTTAATCCCAGCACTCAGGAGGCTGAGGCAGGTAGATATTTGAAAGTTCAAGGCCAGCTGAGTCTGCCAGAGTGAGTTCCAGGACAGGCTTCAAAGCTACACAGAGAAATCCTGTCTCAAAACCACAAACAAACAAATCATATAAGGAATAAAATCCCCGTGATATGAAAATGTCATTAGAAATGGAAATGTCTACAACATTGAATGTTCAATGAGTTTGTGATGAACTCCTAAAGGAGCTAGGAAGAAATGGAACACAGTTCAAAACAGTAAGAGCATGTGTATCACATGTCGATCAAAAGTACAGTACAGCAGAAAAATAAATAGCATTAGCATAAAAACTGTAAAGAGGAGAAAGATGCATGCATTCTCCAGGCTCATTTACTGCAGGGACATACGAGTGAGCTAGAAAAGTCTGAGTAAGTCAAAAGATAACAAGGAAATACAGGTAGGAAAAAAAGCAACCAAACTCCACTGTAGTGATGATACAGACACACACACAACTCCCCACAGATGCCATGGGAAACTCTTAGACTTGACAAGTATTTTAGCTATTATCGAAAAAATACAAAACTAATACACAAAATGACTAGTTTTCCTACAAGTCTATAATGACAATTTGAGCCATTCAAGTTGCTTCAGGAAGGTCTAGGAATAAGCCAAAATAATGACTTTACCTCTCTGAGGAAATTTTTAAGGCACCCAGAAATGAAAATGAAAAGTACACAAGGCAATGGACTGCCACACACACTGATCGACAAATGGCATGGTGGAAGTGATTACGTTACTAACGGCAACCAGCAGAATCGATGCAATTCCCACCAGCAAAACACTGACATTTTCCACAAAAGCAGATATGGAAACAGTCACATGGTCATGGTAAAACCACAAATATCAATGAAAGGAGTGCAGTTCTTAGAGAAGATAAGAAACACTTTCTTTAAATAGAAATTAGCTGTTCGGGAAACTCAGCCTCTTGCCCAAGAATTGACAACCATAAGTGAGAGAGTGGAATTAACATGGGTTCTTCTCATTCCTTTGCAACAAAGCATTTTGTAAAGTTATTGAAATGTTTGTTAAGATCCAGAAAAACAAAATATTCAGAACTACAGCTCTGCAACTTTGTAAGCATAGGAACTAGAGTAAAGAGAGTCCCTGAAAGGGGGAGGGAAAAATCCCTGTCAATTATTAAAACAAAATAAATAAATGAGCATGGGAAAACATTTTCTGCATGACACATCTTGGCTGGGCTGGCCAAATGGGTACCACAGTCACTCGGCCTCCAGGTGAGCCACATATGCTTGGGGCTTGTCGTCTCAAACAAGCAAACTGGAACTCACAGTTCTCCAGCCCCACTGCCTTTTCCAGGGTCTGGGTTTGGCTTAGAGCAGCACAGAATGGCATCTGATACAACACATCAATTGCAAGGAACGGTGAGCGGGGCTCTGCTGTTCCATCATGAGCTAGCTTGGCTGCCCCAGAGCTTAGTTATTTTGTTTGTTTTTTTCCCTAACATTGGAAAAAACTCATTATAGATTAATCAATGGTCCCTTTGTGGGGAGAAATTAAAATAGGGTGAACCTCTAGTACAGGAACAATTGCAACTAGGATGTCAAGCCAATGCTGATTAAATTTCCTGAGGTATTGGTGACCAATTATATGTATGACATTCTCTTCTCTTGTTTGTCTAATCAACATTTAAATGCATGCTTAAATTTCATGATAAATAAACTAAAAGAGCAATATTTAAAATTTTGGGTCATGTCAATTGGGTACACTCTTATAGTCTATCACTACTGAGGATTTAGCTCTGTTCAAGTTGCCTGCTGGAGACTCCTGGTTAAATTCTATAAGAAATGTACCACCGGAAGCAGCATGGATTGCAAGCTTATTAAATAACGTTGCTGCTAAAGCAGTAACTCAGAATTAATCCCTTACTTCCTTATCAATCACTTACCCTTCCTTTGTCTTCATCTCCTGCGGAATTATACAACAACAAGGTATTGTAGAAATTTATTCATGTCATAATTGTAAGCAATAACCTATAACTCTTTATTTATATGAAATTATAAACTTAATAATGATGGAAGGGACAAATGTTAAGGATTTACTAGTAAAGAGCCCAGAGAAATCATTATGCCACTAAATAAAATGCAGGTTGATTGTTTGTTCCACACTGATAATAACTGGCATTAGCATTTTACTTGGGCTCAATAGAAAATCACTATCCAAAAGATCCTTTCAATATTTTTTTGAGATACCCTATGGGTATTGCCTAAAATTACATTAAAAAATCCTATAGAGATTATTTTTGACGCTTTTACAGATGGCTCTTCAAAAGAACAATGAATACATTTTATATAAAATTCTAAATTCTCCAAAAAATATTGTATCCATCCCACTTGCACAGCTAAACAGTCTGGACTTGTTACATTCAATCAAATCTTATTAGATGTTTCCCATCCGCTAATTATTCTAACTGATTCTATTGTTTATTTAAATTTGAATGACAGTTTCTTGGGTGGACTAAGAAAGAATCAGCGTCATCCAGTTATGTTGGATAGATTTAAAACTTCAGTCTGCACATTCTCACCCCAAATGGGTATACTGAAGGCAGATTGAGGCTAACATTAACTGATCTCATACATACATTAGCACATGGAGAGTAGAGAAACACCGAGAACAGAAATCTCTCTGCTGCAGAGAGACTGTGAATGCGGAAAGGGTATAATGAATTGGGATGAGGTCTTTAAGGATGGAGCAGGAAACAGGAAGTCAGAACAGATGGGACATGAGTAGCTTGGGGACAAAAATAGAAAACACTGGTGTAGTGCACTACTTCAGCTGAGCTCCTTTGCCGTAAAAAGGAAAAGCCTTCCCTGCTCTCCTTTCCCATCTCCTGTGCATCCCAGAGATCTTGCCCTTCTAACCTCACTCCCCCTGACTTACTGCTTTATTCCAGACCCCCAAACGAGCAGGCACCCTCTGCTAACTCACAGACTAGGCCTGCCAGAAATTCAGATAGACTGCCTGCAGACCCTCTCTTCCACTTGCTCCCCAGATCCAGTGCCCCTCTCTCTTCTCCAGCTCCACAACAGAACACCTGCTACAGCCTTTCATCCCCCTCTGCCCACTCCTCCTATGGATCCCCCTGACCTCCCCTGCCTAACTCCCCTTCAGACTTGCTGCTATATTCTAGCCCCAACTCCAGCAGACACTGTGTACTAACCCACCAGCCATTCCTGCCAAGAAAGCAGGTGGGCTGCCTATAGATCTCGCTCTTTCCTTCCGTTCCCCTAGATCTAACCTGAGACTCTCATCCCCAGAGCTCCAGCAGACCCTTTGTGGTGACCATGCTTCACTGACTCCCTCCGTTCTCAGCAGATAAAATAAGACTATCCTTGTTGAACACTGTTCTACTCTCTCTTGTGGAAGCCCTCAGGTCCACAACCTAACCACACTGCTAAGTGTCAGCTCCCAAGACCAGAAACACATTTTACCCGGAACCCCAGTAGCCACAACTATCAGGTCTAATGAAAATTCCCTACCAGGCAATACACAACCATCACACTCTCCAAAACTCCACAGAGGAAATAGAAACCAAGGAACAAAACACCTACCCAACAAAGACTATTTCAGAAATCAACCCAATCCCAGATGAGGAGATGGCAGCCTAAAAACACAACAACGGCCAGGGCAAGATGTCTGTGCTGGAGCCCAGTATCCTAGCTACTACAGAAGGCCCTGAATATTCCAGCATGGCTGAAGCACAGGAAAAGACCTTAAAATCAACTGTATGAAGATGCTAGAGGTCCTTCAAGAGGAAATTAATAAACATTTAATTAAAAAACATTTAGGAAAACATAGTGTATGGAAATGTGAGGTCAGCTGCATGATGTGATCTTTACGGCATTCATTGGTCCTTAGTTTGCCTCAAAACTCTAACATTAGTGTTGTGTGATTCAGATAGGATAACCCGGTGCAGACCTTACCCTTCAGGGATCTGAACTTTACTGGGACCCTATTTCTTATCTCCAGTCCACCCTCAACAGACCCATCTTCTGGCCCACCAATCGCTTTGCCCTCCATCCATCACGGGCAATTGGTACGTGATTCCTCTCTGTTAACGTAAATGCTTCCCTGAATCTCTGGTACTCTTGTAGGTAGAGACACCTACCCAACTCTAGACCCTTTCCCTTGTGTTAGGCTTTATTTTGAAGCTAGGTTTTCACCCAGGTGCCAAGTCTCACTGGGCTGTTATCTCTGACCCCTATTGAATGTGCTGATGAATCCACTAAATGCCTTGTATATTCTTCATTTAGTCCTCCCTGACACCCTAGACTTTAGTCTTAGGACCTTCCTCTCTTCCTCACCCATTGGAATGACATCATTCATATCTTCTGCCCCCTTCCTGGAGTGCCTCTTAGAAAACTTCCAACCTCTCCTTTTGGCACCCAACCTGAAGGGCACCAAATTTATTAGCTTTTGCAAGCCAATCTGGCCTCAACATCCCTTAGATAACTAATCAAATGTGGTGGATGAATGGAACCCTAAATCCTAATGTTCTTGCCTAAAGTAATTAGACTAGCCATAGAGGCAATGTATTCAACCTTGGTTATCTATTACAGTATCTATTCTTTAAAAAACTTAGAAGGGAGGAGCTCTTGGGAGTACAAAGGTCATTGTACCAGGTCAGTAGGGAAACCGGGAATATTAACCACATGGGGTTGTTTCCTTAAGGAAGGAAATGGACATTTGTTTTCCACTCAGAAGGCTGGCCATATGTTGTTAATGACCTGGTGACCTTTGTTATCCATAGAGCCAGACCTCACCCATTGACTCCAGAATGTTCATTCCAGACTTTCCTTCCCTAGATCTTTCTCTTTAGCTTTGCTTCTCAGCCAATAGAAGCCATCCTTACAGGAGATGTGTGTCACATGTACTTTATAAACTGTGCTATTGACCTCTACACTGTCTATATGATCTGGATGATCAACAACACGCCAGACTCATCCCTAGTCCCTTAAACTAACATATTTAGCCTATCCTTGAAAAAATGACATGTACTCTGTGTTGAGTTTTGATGTAATTATGCCTCATTCTGCAACACAAAATGTATAATTGTAGAAATATTTTTTCTAAACTGTACTATATTTAAATAGGTTTAGAATAAACCACCTGATGATAGACTCCCTAGAAGTTTGAGCCAGCACCAACTAACTTGGGCTGAACTGAGTTTTCCTTCTTGTCTCTTGTGCTTTATTACCTACCGCACTCAAACTCTGAGCCTTCTCTCCAATGTTCAGGCAGTTCTTAATACAACTCAAGTTGACAAGTGACATATACTGGTACAACTCTGAGATCCTTCAATCTCTGGCTGTTATCAATATCCCCTGTGGAAATCAATTTTTTTGTGTCTTTTTAATTGTTTTTTAATACAGTTTTTTCTCATTTTCCATAGCTATCCCCATTCCTACTCCCTCCCCTCTTCCTGCCTTCCCAACCTCCTCACCCCATCCACTGCTCAGAGTGGGTCAGGCTTTGTGGAAATCAATTTTATAGTTCCATATGAAACTGGAACTGATTGACTAGTCTAGACTCCTAGCTTATTTAATTAACTATGTTATATCTTATGTTACTCCTGTGTCACAAAGTAGGCCTTAATTCTGCATGTCTGGATAATGCTTTTAGTTTACATAATTATGGTGCTTTATAATTAATGAACATTTCCATGATTTCTTATTAAAAAACTTTAAAGCAAGTATGGAACAGCCAATGCCACTTATCACTAACTAATTCCCAACTGATCGTACCTGGTCATGGGGCAGATGCATTGTATGTTTCTTTCCCATAATTTCAAAGGAACTGCTCTACTGTTTTCCATAATATGCTCAAATTTTGCAAGTGAACAACTGCAAACAATAGTCAAGGGAGTGTTCAAAGATCAATATACATAAAAGAACAAATAAATATCTAGAAATAAACTTCAGATATTAATGAATTCCTTGAGGAATTTAAAGGATATTCAATGAGCTAAGCAAGAAGAACACCAAGTAAATGAGGTCAGAAAATTCACAGAATAAAAGGAAAGTTAAGCAATACAAAGACGACAGACTGTAGCTCTTAATGCTACAACATGAGAAAATAGGTGAGAAATCTTCAACTTTGGGGAAGGAAAGAGACATCACTCACTATCTCCACTAGTCCTACCTAGGAGAAACCAGAGGACACATGGAGAATTCAGTATCTTTGAACTAACAAAGGGGGAAGGACCTGATGAGCAGCAATAGAAATGGGATGTGTCCTCTCTCAACAGAAGCTGGTTCTAGGGGATAGTGGAAGTCACAGCAGCAACATGGAATTCAACAGCAGTGGAGAGATGAAAGTAAAATGCAGCAAGATTAAAGCTGCAGTGAGGAGCAGCGCATGCAGTCAATGCTCCTCAGGGAGGAATATGGATGATCTTCAGGATCTTAGAAGCTCAAGGGCAAACCACAGCACTGAAGTTAGTGTGACAGTTAGAATGTCATTTTGTGTTTGTTTTCAGTGGATTTCACTTATGAACAGCATGGAAGAGTTTGTTGTGTATGACTTAGGACATGATTAACATGCAGCACTTAATTCTGAGTCCTGTTTGGCATCATGAATTATTTAGAGTAGGAACATATCCTTTCCACATCATACATGACTCATCAGTGAGGAGGTTTTGAGATCTGGGGCCTGTCATTACACCACTGAATAAAAAAAACTGTGCTGCTTGAAATAATTCACTGTCCTTCCATAGCCAACTTCTCTGTAGATCAGAAGCTGGGGGGGGGGGGGGCAGCATTTTATTGAATTATAAATTCTTCCATGATTAGAGAAGATCCTCTCAAAAGTTACTGCTGTGTTCCTAACTACATCATCAATATGATATACCTTCTTTTGCTACATTACAATGGGCGCAGGATGTTCTCCAGCTCTGGGCTCCATGGGCACAAACAACTACTCACCTATAAGGATCATCCCAACTCTTCTAATGCTGACGTGAGGTGTCAGCTATGGCACCACATATGCAGGATCCATACTTACTCACACTAGCAGTGATACCTCCAAGTTCTTTGTTGTATTGTTATCTGAATCCTTATGCAATACCTCCAGATTTTTTATTTTTATTATTTTTAGCACTAATTTTTTATTAAGAATTTTTAATATAATCTTTTCTCATTTTATATAGCTAACCCCACCAACTAATAATGGGACACTTCAAAACCCCATTCTTATCACTTGACAGGTGAACCAGATAGAAACTTAACATAGAGAGAAAAAGAGAACTAACAGATGTCATGGCTCAAATGGAATTAACAGACATCTATAGAACATTCCATTCAAACAAAAAAGAATATACCTTCTTCTTAGCACTTCAAGGATTCTTCTCTAAAATTGACAACATACTTGGTAACAAAGCAAACCTCAACAGATACAAAAAAAATTGGAATGACCCCCTGTATATTATCGGATAACCATAATTTAAAAGTAGAATTTAACAACCACACTAATTGCAGAGAGCCTATAAACTCATGAAAACTGAACAGTGCTCAATTGAATCACTCCTTGGTCAAGGAAGAAATAAACAAAGAAATTAAAGACTTCCTAGAAATCAACAAAATAGAAGTCACAACATACCCAAACCTATGGGACACTATGAAAGCAGAGTTAAGAGTCATAGCATTGAGTACCTACATAAAGAAAGTGGAGAAATTTCACACTATCAACTTAACAGCACTCCTGAAAGACATAGAACAATAAGAAGCACACTCATCCAGGAGTAGATGACAGGAAATAATCAGAGGGTCGAAATCATTAAAATAGAAACAAAGAAAACAATTCAAAGAATCAATGAAACAGAGAGCTAGTTCTCTGAGAAGATTCACAAGATAAATAAACCCTTATCTATAACAATCAAAAGGCAGAGAGAGAACATTCAAATTAATAAAATCAGAAGTGGAAAGAGGAACATCCCAACAGATACCAAGAAAAATCAGAGAATCATTCAGTCATACTACAAAAACCTGTACTTCACAAAATTGAAAAATGAAAAAGAAATGGATAATTTTCTGGATAGGTGTGACATACCAAAATTAAATGAAGACCAGGTGATAAATTTAAATAGACCTATAACCTGCAAGGAAATAGAAGCAGTCATCAAAAGTCTCCCACACAAAATAAACCCAGGGCCAGATGGTTTCAGTGCAGAATTCTAACAGAACTTTAAAGAAGAGCTGATAGTTATACTCCTCAAAGTATCCCACATAAGAGAAACAGAAGGAACATTACCAAACTCTTTTTATGACATTACAGATACCCTGACACTGAAAACACAGAAAGACTAAACCAAGGAAGAGAATTACAGACCCATCTCCCTCATGAACGTGGATGTGAAAATACTCAAGAAAATACTGGCAAACTATATCCAACACATAAAAAAAATTATTCACCATGATAAAATTGGCTTCATCTCAGAGATGCAGGGATGATTTAACATGTGAAAGTTTATCACTATAATCCACCATAGAAATAAACTAAAAAAAACCATGTGATTATCTCATTAGATGCTGAAAAAGCATCCGACAAAATCCAACAACCCTTCATGATAAAGGTCTTGGAGAGATCAGAGATACAGGGAACATATCTAAACATAATGAATGCAATATACAGTAAGTCAACAGCCAGTATCAAGTTAAATGAAGACAAACTCCAAGTGATTTCACTAAAATTAGGAACAAGACAAGGCTGTCCACTCTCTCCATATCTATTCAACATAATTTTTAAGTTCTAGCTAGAGCAATAAGACAAGAAAAGGAGATACAAATTGGAAGGGAAGAAATTCAACTTTTACTTTTTGCAGATGATATACATGTGACCCCAAAAACTCAACCAGGGAAATCCTACAACTGATAAATACCTTCAGTAATGTGGTATGATACAATATCAACTCAAAAAAATCAGTAGCTCTCCAATATACAAATGATAAAGAAGCCGAGAAAGAAATCAGAGAAACATCACCCTTCACAATAGCTACAAATAACTAACCAAAGAAGCGAAAAACCTGTTTGACAAGAACTTTAAGTCTTCAAAGAAAGAAACCGATGAAGATAAGAGAAAATGGAATTATCTCCCTTGCCCTTGGATAAGTAGAATCAACATAATAAAAAATGGCAATCCTACCAAAAGCAATCTACAGATTCAACCCAATAAAATTCCAATACAATTCTTCTCAGACCTCAAAAAAAAATACTCAACTTCATATGGAAAAACAAAGTCCAGGATAGCCAAAACAATCCTGTACAATAAAGGAACTTCCAGAAGCATCACCATCCCTGACATCAAGCTCTATTATAGAGCTACAACAATGAAAACAGACTGATATTGGCATAAAAACAGAGAGGTTGACCAGCGGAATCAAATTGAAGACCTAGATATTAATCCACACACCTAATGAACACCTGATTTTTGACAAAGAAGCTAAAATTACACCATGGAAAAAAGAAAGCATCTTCAACAAATGGTGCTGGCAGAACTTGATGTCAACATGTAAAAGAATGAAAATAGATCCATATCTATCACCATGCACAAAACTCAAGTCCAAATGGACTAAGACCTCAGTATAAATCCAACCACACTTAACCTGAGAGAAGAAAAAGTAGGAAGTAGCTTTCAATGCATGGGCGCAGGAGACCACTTTTTAAATATAAGACCAGTAGCACAGACACTGAGAGCAACAATAAATATAATGGGACCCCTGAAACTGAGAAGCTTCTGTAAAGCAAAGGACACAGTCAATAAAACAAAAAGGCAGCCTACTGAATGGGAAAAGATCTTAACCAACCCCACATCAGACAAAGGACTGATCTTCAAAATATATAAAAAACTCAAGAAATTAGACATCAAAATACCAAGCAATTCAATTAAAAATGGGGTTCAGATCTTATATAGAATTCTTAACTGAAGAATCTCAAATGGCCAAAAGTTACTTAAGGAAATGTTAAACATCCTTATTCGTCAGGGAACTACAAATCAAAACAACTGTGAGATACTACCTTACATCTGTCAGAATGGCTAAGATCAAAAACATCAATGATAGTTTATGCTGGAAGGTTGCAGAGTAAGGGGAATGCTCATCCATTGCTGGAAGAAATGCACAGTTGTAGAACCATTCTGGAAGTCAGTATGGCAGATTGATTTACAATCTACCTCAGGACCCAGTAATACCACTCTTGGGCATATACCTAAAGGATGCTCAATCATACTCCAAGGACATTTGTTCAGCTATGTTCATAGCAGCATCATTTGTAATAGCCAGAACCTGGAAACAACCTAGATGCTCCTCAACTGAAAGAATGGGTAAAGAAAATGTAGTACATTTATACAGTAGAGTACTACTCAGCGGTAAAAAACAATGATATCATAAAATTTGCATGCAAATAGATAGAACTAGAAAAAACTATCCTGAGTAAGATAACCCAGGCCCAGAAAGATGAGCATGGCATGTACTCTTTTATAAGTGGATACTAGCTGTAAAGCAAAGGATGAAGAGCTTATAGTCCATGACAGCTGAGAAGCTGAGTAACAAAGATAACACTAAGAGTAACATATATAGCTCCCCCCTGGGAAGGGGCAATAGATAAGATTTCCTGAGAAAATTGGGAGCATGGGGATGGGGAGAGTACGGAGCACAGAAGGAGAGGAGGAGAGGAGAAGGGGAGGGGTGAGGAGAACTTGAGTGAATGAGATAGTCAAGATGTGGTAATGACAGAGAGGGAGAGCAAGGAAAGAGATATCTTGATTGAGGGAGCCATTATGGGTCTAGCAAGAAACGTGGAACTAGAGAAATTTCCAGGAATCCAGAAGGATGACCTCAGCTAAGACCCTAAGCAATAGGGGAGAGGGTGTTCAAATTGGCCTTGCCCTATAGTCAAATTAATGACTATCTTAAATATTACCATAGAACCTTCGTCCAGCAACTGATGGAAGCAGAGGCAGAGGCCTGCATGGGAGCACTGGACTGAGCTCCCAAAGTACAGTCGAAGACTGGGAACAGTGAGAATATGAGCAAAGAGGTCAAGACCATGACAAGTACACCCACTGAAACAACTTACCTGAGCTAATGGGAGCTCACCAACTCTGACCGGACAGGGAAGAAACCAGCATAGGACCAAACTAGGCTCTCACAATGTGGGTGACAGTTGTATGTCTGGGGCAGACTGCGAGGCCACTGGCAGTGAGACCAGGATTTATCCCTATTGTTTGTATTGGCTTTTGGGGATCCATTCTCTTTGGAGAGATAACTTGCTCAGTCAAGACACTGTAGAGAAGGCCTTAAAGCAATGTGTCTTACCCTCTCTAAGGAGTGGATGGGGAGGAAGACTGGAGAGAATGGGAGGAGGGGGAGGAACTGGAACTAGGACTGGTATGTAAAATGGAAAAGAGATAGTTTTTTTAAAATAAAATAAAACTAGAAAAAAATGTAAGTCAACAGAATTTAAGAGAAGACACCACTACCTATTTGTAGGCAGAACTTTTTTTTAAATCATCTATATAACCAACCAATTAGAAAAGCTTTATACTATGTTATTGCTTCTGTTTAGTTAGTGGAAAATTTAATAGTTTTTTAAATTAATTTTATTTTATGTATATGGGTATTTTGCTTGCATGAGTATCTGTGAGTTATGTTCTTGGCATCCATGAAGCTCAGAAGAGGGTGTTAGGATCCCTTGAACTGTAGTTACAGTCGATCATGAGCCACCATGTAGGGGCTGGAAATTGAACCTGGATTCTCTGCAAAAGCAACCAGTGATCTTAACCACTGATCCATCTTTGTAGCCCTGACCAGTTTAAAAAAAAAATGGAAGAAAACAAAGGAAAAGAACTAACCAAGCAGAAGAGATGTCTAAAATAGAAATATGAATTTGCCAAAAAGAACTGAAAATGACAGAAAAAGATGGGAAAACCCTGCATGTACATGGAATAGGAGATATTGTAAAAATATCAGTGTTAAAAGATTTATACAATTAACTCAGAATGCACGACGATCAATTTTCTCATGATTGACTTCACAGATAGAGTAAAGAGAATCCTATAAATCCACATGGAAGCACAAAGAGTTTGAGATATCAGAGCAACTCCAGGCACACAGAACAGGGCTTCAGTCATCCCAGCTGTGACTTCAAATGACAAGTGCAGAACCACAGGAACATGCATACCAATACGGTGACAGAAGAAAAGACACCTAAAGCAGTAAGAGGAAAAGATATAGAACCAGGCAAAGCCATTGAATTTCACCACAATTCCAAAAATGTATGTTACAGGATAGGCAGCCTCGTCAAATGATGGTGTTGGAAAAGTCAGTATCTACTCATGAAACTGGGTCCAATTCGATGAATTGTGAAATCTGCAGAGTAACACATGAAAAATAGTCCATATATAAACATAGGGACCTAGTTTCAGAACGGCAGAATACAAGAGTAAGAAGCAGCAAACAGGATTATGTGCAATTAAAAACTTGCATGGAAATGGTAATAACTGAAAGTATGACGAAACAGCTTATACAATGGATTTTTTTAAAAATCCATAAAGTAAGTAAATAATGTTCTAATAAATTCATAAGCAAAAAGAAAGAAAGAAAAATTAGTAGAAAAAAGAAAACACTGCTGGAAAGCAGCTGAAACGGTCAAAATGTAAACAGGACATGCTCCACATGTTTAGTCATGAAGAAAATGTTCATCTAATGTACACTGAGATCTCTCTGCCCAGTCAGGGTCTATACTCAAAGTCCTAAACAATAGCAAACACTGGAGCCAATGCAAGAGGAAGAACAGATATAGTATCATTGGGATACTCACTGCAGCCATCAGACAAGACAGTGTGCAGCTTCTTGAACAACCAAAGAAGCAAAAAGAGAAAATCCAAAACAGATACTCCTCAAGTTTATAAAAAATGAAATATGCTGAATATCAACAATGTAGGAAGGAACTCAGAAAAAGGAAAAGAGACATAACAGATAGAGAATAGTTTACAAAATGGTGATGAGTTTTTTTCCTTCAGTGATTTCTTGAAATGTATGTGGACATTATTCCCAAAACCAAACATGAAAATAGGATACAGCTTCAGAAAACCCAAAACAAGGTGAAATCAATATATATGCATTTATATATATATGTGTGTGTGCCTGTATGTATATATGCTTATATACATATATAAGCATACATATACAGGGAGGGGCTCAAGTGATAGTAGAAACAGGATATAAAAATGGTTTTGCCACATTCTGGTTCATTAGAACTGATTCTTTAAAAAGTCTGCTGAGAATAATCTCAGGATTGTCCTATTATATTTATTAGAAGACTCTATGTGTAAGAATTAATACTCAGCCGAGTGGAGGTGGTGCACGCCTTTAATCCCAGCACTTGGCAGGCAGAGGCAGACAGATCTCAGTGAGATGGAGGCCAGCCTAGTCTACAGAGTGAGTTCTATATACATATATACATATACACACACATATATATTCTATGAAAATATTTATTTTTACTTCAAATATAAGGATACAAAATGCTAAGAGTGAAGGAAGTTTTTAAAATAAAATATGCTGTGATGAGGGTTGGTCATAATTATGGTAGGTAACAGGAAATCTATCAGCATACAAAAGAAAGAATACTACCAAATGATCAAGTGGTCCATTTGCCAGAAAGCTCTGTGATCAACATGAATGCATTTCACAAAAGTTTTCAAATACATGAAGCAATCACTGACAGAACAGTAGGAAGCAACGAGAAAGTGATGCAGGAAGCTTTAGTCAGTGATGTTGCAAATGTAGAACATTTGTGAGAAAGACCATGAACAGCCCAGAAAATCAATAACGTCTAGCAGGACTCGAGAATCATGCACACAAGAGCAGAAGACACTCAGTCTTCTCTAACTTCAATCAGCTTGCTCCAGGGTGGATATGTCTTAGAAGTAGAACAAATCTTCAAACCGAGTAAAGATCAAGGTTTGAAAAGTGTCTCCTTTGGGTGGTGGCGGTGCACACTTTTAATCTCAGCGCTTGGGATGTAGAGGCACACTGATATGGTTCAGAGTGAGTTCCAGGAGACCGGGGACTACACAGAAGAGTCCAGTCTTGAAAAACAAACAAACAAAATACCAAAACCAAAACAAAGTGTCTCCTGCAAGAACCTAGAAGGCTGACATCAACAATAGCTAGTGTTCTGTAAAGATTCTACATCATTTGTACCAAGATTGTACAGTCATTTTTTTAATATAGAGAAAATCTCCCCAAAATTTATAAAAATTTTGCGAAACCACAAAGAGTTAAAAAATTATGAGACAGCATCAAACCCAGAAGTGATTTCAAAATATATGAAAATTGTAGCAATGCATGAAGACAAGAAGACAGATGACAAAGGATACCAATGGGAAGACAATAAAGACAGACGGAGTTTACTACTCTTGTTACTAAGAGTTTTAAGATATTAAGAGAGGTATTAACCAAATTTTACCAAAATACTACTAGTATTACCTTAGAAGTGGAGAAATTAACCTTAAAAGATACAGAACCTGAAGGAATTGTTCTACCTAAAAACTATATCAAAATTAAAATAAGGAAAACTATTTAATATTGGTATGAAGATACAACCAGCGAGATGAATGAGAGACAGCATCACAGTCAGATAAAATTATATTTGCCTCTGAGTATTAATTCATTGGGGGGGGGGGTTCAAGCAGGGTTTCTCTGTATAGTCCTAGCTGTCCTGGAACTCACTCTGTAGACCAGGCTGGCCTCCATCTCACTGAGATCTGTCTGCCTCTGCCTGCCAAGTGCTGGGATTAAAGGCGTGCACCACCTCCACTCGGCTGAGTATTAATTCTTACACAGAGAGTCTTCTAATAAATGTAATAGGACAATCCTGAGATTATTCTCAGCAGACTTTTTAAAGAATCAGTTCTAATGAACCAGAATGTGGCAAAACCATTTTTATATCCTGTTTCTACTATCACTTGAGTCCCTCCCTGTTGTGGGAATCTAGCAGAGTCACTGTACCTAGGGTAAACATTAGAATGAATAGTTGTTTTCTAGATGTACTTTGACCCTGAAGAAACCACTGTGGAAAATACTGTTTTCTGTGATTTACAGAGTTGTTTTTCTGAAGCAGCTTTACAGCTTTTGCATGGCTTTGGTCACAAGACTATCTGGGCACACCCGGATAGCTTGAATTATTGTGTACTGGTTTACAGTACACAATAAGGACTAAAGTGGCAGGAGTGTGGCATTTTCCTTTAGAACACTTATAGATTAGATCAGGGCTATGGCATGAGGAACTTGTTTTTCTCAAAAAAAAAAAAAACCCCAAATTTTGTGTAATAATAAAGAAGGGCCTTCTTTATTATTATCTTGGAGTGACCTTTCTTCGACCGACCTGAATAAGACAAAACACCCGGCACCTCCCTACCCTTTCCTCAATCCTTCTATCATACCTGGATCCCTTGCTGCTGCCTCCTCTCTCTTCTCCAGCCAGGGGTTTGTTCTGCTGCACAGGTGAGCAGGTCCAGCTGAGCAATGTGAGACTGCACAGGACAAAAAGACTCTTCAGAAAGCACCTGGAACTTTTCATGGAACAAAAATGAAAGTTGCTTACACCTGACGAAAGGATCAACATGAAGGAGAGAGAAAATATCAAGACAAATGTCTCTTTCTCTAAGGATTTCACTTTACCCTCCAAGATGTGAGACTCATCCACACACAACTCACAGACACGCAGAGCAGATTTCCAAGAGCAAGGGAGACTGCAAGAAGATTATTCTCACCCTCAGGATCCAGACTGCTGCAGTTCTCCAACAGGAGAGCTCTGCAAAATGCCCTGTGAGTAGGGTCTAGGCTTTCCCACTCTTCCTGCAAAAGTCCAGTCTCAGCACTGAATGTCAACAAACCCTGAAGTAAAAAAACAACAGACTGGCCACGAGTGTATGGGAAAAGTGCTTTTCTTCAACAAAGGAGACAAATTTTCTGATTTAGGTGAGTGATCATATTACTCAAACAGTGCTTTCTAACTTTGTTTTCATCTATAATGAGTTTTCTAACTATAAAAATAGTGTGGCCTGATATCCTCACAGCATACATACTGCACTTGCCTGGACCTAAGAGGTTACATTAAAAACCTAGCATATGAAGATATATTTCTGAATGCTGCATTTACATCATAGAACACATAAATCTCAGGTGGAAAATTAATGGGGAGTAAAAGTTTGCTTAGTAAAAGTTAAGGTTCTCAACCAAAGCTGTGGTACTTGACACCAGAGATTAGCACTCAAACAGTTTACAGCTAGCTCAAGTCTTTATACCAGCTGGCTGGGACCACACCTAGGCGAGGCTTCAAGTATCCCGAACACGGAGTTTTTAAGGTCAGAGGCCTCAGTCCGGGCGTTTTGCTTGGCATTCGCAGGGGATGTTTTGCAGTGTCAGCAGTTTGAAGCAAGCAGTTTTTAACAGGAGCTAAGATAGGATGTTAGAAACCTTGAGAAAGGTTTCTGCACACACAGGCAGCTAGGATGTGTGTGCAGCTGGAGGAGGTTCTCCACAAACAAACAGTTTTTTAAAAGGTTAAGAAAGTTTAGATAGGATAGAATTTGCTTCCTAGAATAGAGCTGGGTAGTTTCCCGTAGATACTCCATCAAGGAAATCAGTTTCTAATTAACCCTGGGAACGGTCTCAGCAAGAATACAAGATGGAGGAACCTCTGCATGGTCTTGTCCTGTCACAGCGTATTTTCTGATTCAGTTAAACCTGCACGAGTTCCTCATGTGACTATTATCTACTAAGCTCTCTGGTTACCTAGTCCCAGTGGTAAAGGCCATTCTCTTGAATAGGAACGTGGAAGAACAGGGGAATTAAGAAAGCATGGATGAATTTAAATTCCAGGAGCTTTGTAACTGCTAAAATAATAGTAAAGACAACCGTGTTTGCAGACAGCATATAATACAAACGCTTTACCAGGTTATTTTGTGAAAATATTCTGGCAAGCATAAGTGCCACGTCATAGGATCTCAAACTTACCGACAACGGAACAATATTCACAAGGGAATTTTATAAAAATTGTGTCTTTCTGAGCAACCTCAACGAGCACACCCCTGGCTCCTTCCCTCCTGGGTCCCCGCCCCGCAGCTCTCCTGACCTGGGAGGTTCCAAGGCCGTTGAACTGCGGTTCCCGCCACTGCGCGGCTCACTGCAGACTTTCTCAGGCCACCGAACGTATCACCTGTGGTTACCGGGAGTTTTCACGTCCTTCTAGAGAAGCCACTGTCCTCCGCCCCGGATTCTGGACTACGCGGCTCCCCGATTTCCCACAGCGAATGGTGCTTTTTCCTGTCACTCTATCCTGGATTCTTAGAGCGCAACCCTGGCTCCGCCCACTACAACCCGGATCTGGTCACCGTGGCTCTTCTAAGCCCGCCCACGCCAGGCGCTTTACCCTTTCTTAGTTTTCCAGGCACACTCAGCTTTTTTTTTCTATTCCTCCTCACGGCTCTCGGGGGCGAGTGTCCCCGCCCCGCCGAGACCTGCCCCGCCCACTCCGTCTCAGACTGCCTTCCACCCAGCTCCAGCTGTCAGGCTGCCCTGGACCTGCTCTGCACAGCCTCCCCACATGCTTGCTGCCAGCCTAGAGCAGAACTGGATCTAGGAGGACGCTGCACTGCGGCATCTGACCCCACACTGGGTTCTGACCGCTTTAGATACAAATTATCCCGCCTAACTTCTCATCTTGGAATATCAGCCTTCTGGTCTAAAAAAAAAATTCATTCCCAAAATATAATATTAAAACTGAAGGAACCACGCACACAAAAAGGAGGGTGCTTCCTCCCTGACCCCATATTAGAACCACACCCAAACACTTATCTTCTTCACATCTTCACAGATCCTTTATTAAGCAGGGAGGAGATGGAGGGGGGCGCGAATTAAAGTGACTGATTTCTGACTCAGTAAAATAGCAGGAAATGACCTTGAAGGTGTGATTTTTAAGAGATAAAAGGTGGAGGTCTGTGTTAGTATGGACTGGGATGCAGTGATATGTTTTGATTGGGCAAATTAATTAGATTAGACAAAGGGATATTTTGGTTGATGGGCTTAAAAACTTGATATCTAGACCACGTAGTTAACCTGTGGAGGAGGAAGTGGCCAAATAAGGGAATGGACCTTGGTGATTAGCTTTAAACACGTAATTTAGTAGTTTTTAGCAAGGAAGAGGGAATTGGGGAACAGCAAGACCTGCCTGAGCCATGTTTGCCATGCTGGGGCTTGTTAAAGTCCTTTCAAAAACTAAGACAAAATTCCACTGATTCAAGTCACAAACTGTAGCTGTATCCTCTCAGGAGCGCAAGTTAAACGATACCCATTATACAGAACTCAAAATGAGAATCACGTCCAAGGAGGTCAAAGCATGTGAAGCATGTGAATGACCTCAAAGAGAATTGGAACAAGGTGATTGATGGGTGAGAAAACACAAGCAAATGACAGAGGAAATGAGGACAATGTAGGATATGAAAAATGAATTCAATAAAGAGTTTGAAACACTGCAAAAGAAAACCAAACTGAAATGGAACAAGAAATGAAAAATAAAACAAATCTAATAATACTCAAAGAGATTAAGTAGGAGGGAACTCTCAGGTTGAAGACAAGTTAGAGAAGCAGGATAGCTCAGAGAAAATAATGAACTAAAACAAAATGCTCCATGCTAGCAGCACTAGATACAAGTAAAAGGGAAATTCCAGCTGCACATTCTACTCTTCTATGAAAGACCCTAAATTTCGAGACAGTAACTTGTTCTGAAGAGATGTGATTTCTGGGAAGATGGAAAATCATTTCCATCACTGTACAAATGAAGTGACATTAAAAAGCTATCCTTATCCTTCCCTCCCAGACCTCCACTACTGCCAGTCAAATATTCAGAATTACACTATTAGTAATATTGACTCAGGAACTCAGGATTTTAAAAGGAAGTAGATATCTCAGGAAGTCAGGGATCAGTGTAAAATTTCAAACCTGGGACAAATGACTGGGATTTTTATTTAACATATTACAGTGGACCTGGTTTCCAGGTTCTCCCAGCACCCCTCAGTCCCTACCTGATACGGGGTATGGCTGGCAAATCCATTCCTCTACCCTGATCTCTCCAGCACAAATCCTGGGTTGCCCTTCCCCCAGAGGTTCTTTCCTATCCCTATATAATCCAGACATTTCAGTTTACCCATCTCTTTTGTACCGTTGTCCTCCTGGCTGCTGGATCTGGTTCTCCTAATTCCCTATCTCTTCCCCTGCCCCTCTCCCACACAGCCCAGTTCAGTCTGGTCATGTCCACTCCGGACTCTCCCACTTGTCCCTGTCCATGCCTCTACCTACCCTCTCTCCATGCCTCTACCTACCCTCTCCATTTTATCTACAATGAACTTTCTCCTCCTCCATCCCTAGGAGCAGTCATGTTCTTTCCTTTTTGTTTAGTTTCTTCATTCAGTCAGCCCACTGACAGCCTAGTGTTGAATTAACCCTGCAAAATCTTATATCACCACGAGATAGTGGCCTTGATATTTTATTTTACTAACTCTCAAGGAACTTTGACCTCCAGAAATCGTTTTGAAGGTGCTTTTAGATAAAACATAGAAAACTTTTTTCAAAAGAGAATACAGTGCTGAATGCAGACTCATGACTGTCCCAGACACAGAAGATAAACAGTGTGTAAGGCACAGCCTTAAGCAACTCAGTTACACCATTCCATCTGTGTGTCTCTGGTAGTATTGAGAAAGAAGAGCTGGGAAGGAAACTAGAAGGGGAGGAGTGGAAGTGGCCATGACATTCCATTCTTCAGACTCTACACAACTATTCTCATCAGAAACCAGGAACAACTCTACTTACCTGCACTGGGTTCATTCAAAATCAGCCCTAGCCACAATCAGTCTAAGAAGGGGAGAGGCTCACAGGACCCCACCCTTTATCTCTCAGCTGTGGCTATGGATGGATCTTAGGAGAAGGGGGATCACTGTGCTTATTTGTGTCTTTTCTGCTAAGTCCACCAGGCTCCAACTCATATCCCCAAACCCACATCCTTATAGATGACCCTAGCTAGTCTTGGTGAGTCAAAAACAAAATGAAAAGAAATGAGCTAGAGCAAGAGACATAGGGAAGCGCACACAGACACAGAAGGTGGGGGTGGGGGGGGGGGAGAGAGAGAGATTAGAAGAATAATCCAGGATTGTAGGGAATCAGGACTGAGAGTGCACAAAGCAAGGTATATCATGTGAAAGGGAAAATACATAATTTCACTTTTGTGTCTTTATCTGGATTGGAATCAGGGAATACTAGCTTGTTAAGTGTCTGGAAGCCTCACTTCCTTTTCACATTTTAAGTAGGAATACTTTAAGTAGCTTTATTATCAGTTATTCTCTGAAGTTTTGACATAATTCATAATCTGCTTCTGGGATTTTTTTTGAATGGGGTGCATTTATTACTGCTTCTCTGGTGTTGCTGTTTAATTTATCCATCTATTTATTTCATGTTGGTGTAAATTTAGTATGTGGTATGAATCAGGATATTCACCTATTCTTTCTAAAGTTTCCAATATAGTTGGCCTAGAGATCTTTAAAGTTAGTAGGATCAAATATGTTTTGCACTTGTGTCTCCTGATTAGGCTGTGCAGTTAGCTTGGGTACTTCTCAAGTCATGTTAACAAAGAGTCCTGTATAGTTAGCTATCAGGGAGATACTAACTGAATCTCCTTTAAGATTATATCTCACCCCAGTCAGGATGGCCATCAGCAGGATAACTAACAAATTCTGACATGAATGTTAGGAAAGGGACACTGTTATACACTGTGGGAGTGTAAACTAGAGAAGCCACTTTGGAAAACAGTCTACACTTTTCTCAAAAATCTGGAAATAGAACTACCATATACACTACACTGTTTGATCATTTTTTCATGAATGGTCTCCGGAGTATTGCCTACAATTTTCTGTGTACACCTATACCCTTCTACACAAACCAAGAAAAAGAGACTCCAGAATTAATCAAGTCTTTTCAGAGATTCTAGCTAAGAAATAGATTCGTCATGATTATAAGCACCAGGATTCTCTGGTGTGTTCTGAGGTTCAAGCTGTGCTGTGATGATCACGACAGGTAAAAAGGCACCCCAGCTCTGTAGGGAGGTTAGCACACAGAAATACAAATGCAAACACAGGAGTCTGTCCTTAGAGCACAAGGTTCTGAGTGCATAGGCACCTTTCAGATGATAGGGCTACTTATTTCATACAGTCATAAATTTATTGTTTGGATTAAACATATTAGTGATTAACTCCATGTCATCAATGATGCATCTGTGTTGAGTTAAGGAAAAAAATGAAAGCATTTCCCCTTGTACTCATTTAACTAAGAGCAAGGCCAGGTGTGAATTTTCTTCTTCATGTCCTATTAGGGATATACAGCCACAGACAGAGAACACAGACAGACTCTCAGGGACAGATTCATAAGACAGCCTTCAGGCAGGTATAGATTGAGACTCATGTAACAGATGGACAGCAAGGACAGAAGACGCAACAGGCATGAAGTAGAAAGTAAAATCTGGAGTCTCTCTTGGTTAAACGACTCCAATGGGAAAATAATTTCATTTCTTTCTTTCTTTCACACTGATGCAATACTGGTGACTAATGCTTTTAATTGGTGACTAATGCATATGTTTGTGTAACAGCACTTAAAGAAAAGAGAGGCCATGAATTTGAAAGAGAGCAAGAAGGGGTATATGGGAAGGTTCGGAGGAAGGAAAGGAAAGGGGAAATGATTTAGTTATAGTATAATTATAAAAAGTAAAAGGAATAGTTTTTTAACAAAGAAATGAAGAACTGGGCGGTGGTGGCACACGCCTTTGATCCCAGCACTAAGGAGGCAGAGGCAGGTGGATTTCTATGAGTTCGAGGCCCAGTCTGGTCTACAGAGTGAGTTCCTGGATAGCTAGGGCTAATACACAAAAAAACCCTGTTTCCAAAAGCAAAAAACAAACAAACAACAACAGCAAAACTAAACCAAGCAACCAATACACAAACAAAAAAAATAAAAAAGAAGATATTGCTGCCCCAAATAGTTTCTCAGAACAGTTTAAATCACAACAAAATTAGCCCAATGTCTCATTAACAATCTAGGTATATTTTAATTAGATCAAGTCCTAGTTATGATAAAGGATCTCTGCAAACAAGCTTATTCTAAAATCTTAAGTTTGCATAACAAAAAGCCATTTAGATTTTTTTATCATTTAATAAAGGTATATCTTAAGAATTGAGTCACCCTTTAAATGTAAAATACCAGCTTTTCACTTTTTCATAAGGCAGCACAGAGGTTTCAAAATATTTTTATTTTATATGTTTGAGTGTTTTGGCTGGGTATAGGAGAATGTACCACATGCTCACTGCACCTCTGAGAGCAGAGCATTGAATTCCCTGTAACTGGAGTTACAGACAGCCGTGAGTCACCCTGTGGGTGCTAAGACCAAACCAGTGTGGTAGGATATCTCTCTAGTAGAGTAACTGTATCTAGAGTAAACGTCAGAATGAAGTAGCTGTTTTTAGAATGCAGTTTTATGGAAGTACTTAGACCTTGAAGAGATCATTGTGGAAAGCAGTGACTGTTTTCTGTGGTTTATAGAACTGTTTTCTTTTTTGTTTTGAACAGCACATTCCTATTATTATTATTATTTTATTTTATTACTTTAAAAAATATCAAACCAAATCCCCACTCCCTCCCCTCTTCCCACTTCCTCCAACCCCCTCCAATCCTAAGAGAGGACAAGGCACCCTGCCCTGTGGAAAGTTCAAGGCCCTCCGTACTACATCTAGGTTGAGCAAGATATACATCCAAAGAGAATAGGATCCCCAAAAGCCAGTACATGCAGTAGAGATAAATCCCAGCGCCACTGTCAGTGGCCCCTCAGTCTGCCCCAACTGTCAACCACATTCAGAGGGATTAGTTTGATCCCATGCTTGTTTATTCCCAGACCAGTTAGAGTTGGTGAGCTCCCATTAGCTCAGGCAAATTGTCTCAGTGGGTGAACCCCTCATGATCTTGACTTCCTTGCTCATATTCTCCCTCCTCCCACTCCTCAACTGGACCTTGGCAGCTCAATCCAGTGATCCATTGTTGGTCTCTGCCTCTGTTTCCATCTGTTGTTGGACGAATGTTCTATGGTGACATTTAAGATAATCATCAGTCTGAGTACAGGACATTTCCTATTTTTTTAAAAAAATTTAATTTAAAGAACTTGTTTTTCATTTTACATACCAACCACAGTTCCTCCTCCCTCCACTCTTCCCATTCCCATTCTCACCACCTTCCCTCTACTCAAACTCCCATCCACTCTTCAGAAAGGGTGAGATCTCCCATGGAGGGTCTACAAAGTATGGGATATCAATTTGAGGCAGGACCAAGCCCACTCCCCTGTATCATGACTAAGCAAAGCATCCCACAATGGGCAATGGGCTCCAAAAAGCCAGTTCATGCACAACTCTTGCATGACTTTAGTCACAAGACAATCCTGGCAACCCTGAGCATCTTGTTATTATTGAGTACTGCAAACAGTGCACTATAAGGATGGAGAAGGCAAGGGTGAGGTGTTCCTTCGAGAAACATGTAGGTAAGATCTGGGTTTGGGATGAGGAATTTGTTTCACTCTAAAAATAACTTTTTTGTGACAAATAATGCTTCTGCCCAGCCGTTTCTCTCTGCTGCCTACAAGCCCTTATTTCATCCTGGAGTGACCCTCATTCTTTGATTATTTCTGTGACTCAAATACCAACAATCTGGGTCCTCTGTAAGAGCAGGGACTGCTCTTAAGTGCTGACCCATCTCTCCAAACCTGATAAAGGCCTCTTTATCCCATACAGAGTAAACTAACAAAGTTACTACTGGTAGGGATAACATTCCCTGTAATGTTTATTTAAAAAGGGAGCTTTCACATAAACATCTGACAAACATAAACATATCATTGTATATATCACATCCTTCATAAAAATTATATATTTATAATGAAACTATCACAATATAACAGAAGTTTAATGTATGTTTTTAACTTGTTAATATGAATATTTTATTTATTATTGTTGATGCATATTTATGTGTGTGGCCACAGTATGCATGTAAAAGTCAGAGGAGACCTTGGGGCTGGTTCTTTCATTCCACTGGCAATGAAACTCGCGTTCTCAGGCTTGCAAAGCAAGCATTTTTCCCGTTGAGCCATTTCACCAGTCTGCAAATATGTTTTTATTTTTATATGCAGAATTCCTCTTCAATATTTGTGGCGGCCGCACTTACATTCGCCATTACAAGATGGCGCCGAGGGCTAAAGTAAACAAGTATGTGGCGCGAACTTTTCGCGCCACATCTGCCTGGCAACAGGTTTCCACCAATCCTTTTCTGCCACGTCACCTAATCAGTAGACACGCCCCGTCCTCCTCTATATAAGCCGCCACCCAGCCCGGCTCGGGGCCCCCTGCTTCCAGCTCTCCCTCAACCAAGCAGCGCTTCATTAAAGTGTGATCAGAGAAGAATCCTGTGTCGGTGGTGATCTTTCCCTGCTGGTCAGGGTTCGCTCGCCGCAGCTGGTGCCGAAACCCGAAACCCGGGAACTTCGGCGGACACACACAGGGGGCCGAAAAGGATTCAGAACTCTACACACGAAGCGGTCGGCGCCGGTAAGTATCCTTAGGTATGCTTCTTGGAGGAATTAGTCCTTTGTGGTTTGCACTAGCAGTGGTTGTTTTTGCTGTAGTGGTTTATGCCTTTTGCATTTTTATCCGTTGTCATAGACCAGGAGAGGAGTGTCTCTGCTGTAACATCTAAAGTGAAAGTAAATCCGTAGCAGATAAGGCGATTTTTCTGCCCTTTTGTAAGCCTCTTGTAGAAAAGTGAGCAAAGATGGGCAACGATCAGTCTGTCTCCAGTGTATGCGATTTTGTAGATCCCATACAGCGGTTACTCCAGGAGAGAGGATTGAAAATCTCGAGATCCACCATAAAGGTGATTGTCGGGGATATTGATCGCATGGCGCCGTGGTTTGCGGTGTCTGGGGATCTAAATCTGCATTGCTGGAGAAAGCTAGGCAAAGATTTGGAGGCAGCAAAGGAACAGGGGCAATTAAAGAAGGGGACTTATCCTTTTTGGAGATTAGTACACTCCTGTTTGAAAGACGGAAAAAATGTAGAGGAGTTAAGAGAAGGAAGGAAAATGTTGGCAAGACACCAGGACAGCCTTTCAGAAGCAGGTTCAAAGACAGAGGAGGATACAGAAGAAAAGTGCACGGTAATAAGGAACAAAAAAGGAGAAAAGAAAGATATAAAAGAAAAAGAGGATCCTAAGATAAATAAACCTTCAGCACCTCCCCTATATCCGGTGCTGGATGAATTCGCAGCCTTGCGGCTGGCTGAAGAAGAGCTGGTAGAGGCAGAGGAGGAGAGCTTAGAGGAGGAAGATGCACGTTATGAGGAGGAGAGATATGGGCCAGCTCTAAAAGTGCCTACTAGAGAGTTTCCCCCTCCTTACGTGCAGCCCAGGAGTAGCTGCCATTTCATCGACAGGGGCACTCTTGCGCAGTTAGCTGTGCATTATCCACCTTCAGTGGTGGTATTTCCTGTTTTTGAGGATCAAAATCAACAAAGATATCATGAGCCAGTCCCTTATAAAGAGTTAAAAGATTTAGTGGAAGCGGCAAAGACTTATGGAGCTAATGCGCAGTATACCCGCACATTACTGACTCGGTTGACCACCAGAGCTATGACACCAACAGATTGGTGGGAAATTGCTAGAGCATGCCTTTCTACAGGTCAATATCTAGATTATAGATCTATAGTGGTAGAAGCTGCTCACACTCAGGCTCGAGTAAATGCGCAAACGCCAAATCGAGCTCCCTGGAATGCAGACATGTTATTAGGGCAAGGGCAATGGACGGCTAATCAAACAGCCTATCCAGTGGAGGTTTATCAACAGATTAATGAAATTTACACAAGAGCATGGAAAATGATACCAAAAAGAGGTGAAGTGACAGGCAACCTTACTAAAATTATTCAAGGCCCTACTGAACCTTTTTCGGAGTTTGTGGCTCGCATGATGGAAGCCGCAGGGAAGGTGTTTGGTGAAGCCGAAGAAGCTATGCCTTTGGTTCAGCAGTTAGTGTTTGAACAGGCTACTAAAGAATGTAAGAGAGCCATCATGCCGTGGAAAAATAAAGGACTGGATGCTTGGCTTAAGGCCTGCCGAGAGATAGGCGGCCCTCTAACTAATGCTGGCCTAGCGGCTGCTATGCTAGCAGTCTCCAGGGGGCAGGGAAGATCAGGTACCTGCTTTAATTGCGGGAAGCCGGGGCATGTACGAAAAAATTGCCCCCAAGGCACACATAAAAAGAGCCAAGGTCAGAGACAGCCGGGCACATGCCCGCGGTGCAAAAAGGGAAAACACTGGGCAAATGAGTGTCGATCCGTAAAGGATATCAATGGACAGCCCATACCTAATGCAACATCAGCCATGTCAAAAAACGGGCAGAAGGGCCCACTACCCCAGGGCCCGAGAATTTATGGGGCAATTCAGGAGCCAAACATGAGACCACCCCAGTCATCAGAAGGGCCACCACAGGCTCCGCAGGGTTGGACCTCCGTGCCACCACCGGATTGGTACTGACTCAGAGTATGGGTGTTCAAGCTATAGACACAGATATGTCAGGACCTCTAGAGGAAGGAACAGTGGGACTAGTTTTAGGAAGATCCTCCAGTACTCTTAGAGGGTTATTAGTGCTACCTGGAGTGATCGACCCTGACTACAAAGGCATTATTAAGGTAATGTGTCATTCTCCGTTTGGCATCATTTCGATTGCACCCGGAGATCGTATTGCACAATTGTTAATTCTTCGATCAGACCATGAAAAATTTCCCTCTTATGAGAAAGAGAGGGGCAAGCGAGGGTTCGGCTCCTCTGGGGTTGAACTAGCATGCTTGTCTATAGGACTTGATGATCGCCCCATGTGTACCCTAGAAATAGAAGGAAAGCTCTTTACGGGCCTATTGGATACCGGAGCGGACAGAAGTGTGATGCGTAAACAGGATTGGCCGAAGAGGTGGCCGTTACAGACGGCTGCACAAACCTTACAGGGTCTAGGATACAAAAATACTCCAGATATGAGTGCTAAGCAATTGCATTGGAGGATGGAACACAGTCAAGGCATTTTTCAGCCTTTTGTCATAGACCTTCCTTTAAATTTATGGGGAAGGGATGTACAACAACAATTAAAATTGATAATTACCAATGATTATTCTCAAGTGAGTAAAGATGTCATGAAGGCACAAGGCTTTGTACCAGGAAAAGGGCTGGGGGCTCGCCTTCAAGGACGAAGTGATCCCGTGTTGCCCACTCCCAAATCTGATCGGAAGGGCTTGGGTTTTTCCTAGGGGCCACTGATGATGCGTTACGCATCCCCTGGGGCACAGATACACCCGTTTGGGTGCCTCAGTGGCCCCTGTCTATGGAAAAGCTCCAGGCCGCACACATATTAGTTAAAGAACAACTTCAGCTTGGTCATATTGAACCTTCTGTGTCTCCTTGGAATTCTCCTATTTTCATCATAAAAAAGAAGTCAGGAAAATGGAGGCTGCTGCATGACCTTAGAGCAGTTAATGCACAAATGCAACTCATGGGATCTGTCCAAAGAGGGTTGCCTCTTTTAAGTGCTTTACCAAGAGATTGGCCTGTTTTTGCCATAGATGTTAAGGATTGCTTCTTTTCTATACCCTTGCATGTTTTAGATAAACATCGTTTTGCATTTACTGTTCCCTCTATAAATCACGAACAGCCTGATGAACGCTATCAATGGAAGGTCTTACCACAGGGTATGGCCAACAGTCCCACCATGTGCCAGCTATACGTGGATCAGGCGTTACAACCAGTGAGACGTAGTTTTCCAAAAGTTAGGCTGATCCATTACATGGATGATATCCTATTGGCAGCAAAACAAGAGCATATGCTAGAACGGGCATTAGTTGCCCTGGAGGCATCCTTAAAACAAAAGGGGCTGATTATTGCCGCCGATAAGATTCAAAAGACAAGTATTATAGAGTTTTTAGGAGCCCATGTTACCCCAAAACAGATTTTTCCACAAAAAATTTGTATTCGCACATCACATTTACGCACTTTAAATGATTTTCAAAAATTGCTCGGAGATATAAATTGGCTGAGAGGATATCTCCCCATTACCCGTGAAGCTTTGCAGCCGTTGTTCTCAATATTAGAAGGAAATCCTGATGTAACGTCACCTAGAGAGCTTACACCCAAGGGAAAAGAAGCATTAAAGATAGTGGAAAAGGCCATAGAACAAGCGCAGGTTCTTCGGTTTGATCCAGAACAACCATTATTGCTTTGCATTCTGCGCACTGTTGGTCATCCTACTGGAGTATTGTGGCAGACAGGCCCGATTTGGTGGATACATGGTCATACACTTGGTTCACGCACGTTAAGCTATTATCCTGATTTAGTGGCACAACAGGCATTATTGGGAGTGAAGTTCAGCTTGACCACCTTTGGAAAAATGCCAGAGAAGTTAATATTGCCCTATACCAAAGATCAAATTGAAGTTTTGACAGGGACTACTGATGATTGGGCCGTATTGATTTCCTCATATTCAGGCGTTATTGATAATCATTATCCGTCTGATAAATTGCTGTCCTTTATGGCACAGAATGTTGTATATTTTCCAAAGATTACCAGTGCTTCTCCTTTAAATAATGGCTTGACTATTTTTACGGATGGGTCCAAAACTGGAATTGGAGCCTATATGGTATATGGCTCCCCGCCTGTTACTCTGAAATTTCGCTCTGGAGCACCCCAAGTCGTGGAGTGTCAAGTAGTGTTGGAGGTCTTTAAGGCCTTTCCCCATCAGCCTTTTAATTTGTATTCTGATTCATGCTATGTAGTTAATGCTGTAAAACATCTGGAAGTGGCTGCATATGTTAAACCTAGTAGCATGGTTGCATCTTTGTTATTACAAATTCAGAATTGTATAATTCAACGTGCTAAACCATTTTTTATCGGTCATATTAGAGCTCATTCCGGTCTTCCTGGACCTATGACTGAAGCTAATGATATGGTTGATAGGGCTACCAGGGAAATGGCTTTAGTTGCCCTGGATCCTATGCAATCGGCTGAACAATTTCATAGAAAGTTTCATGTGCCTGCAAATACCCTTCGCCTTAAGTTTAATATTACTCGCGACCAAGCGCGTGAGATAGTTAAACAATGTTCCTCCTGTGTGATCTTTCATCATCCGCCTCATATTGGGGTTAATCCACGTGGGTTAAAGCCACTTACCCTTTGGCAGATGGATGTTACTCATGTTTCAGAATTTGGTAAACAAAAATATTTGCATGTTTCCGTGGACACTTGTTCAGGTGTTATACATGCCACCCCGTTATGTGGTGAAAAGGTCCTTAACGTAAGGACCCATTGCCTAGAAGCCTGGGCTGCTTGGGGCAAGCCTTATTCTTTAAAAACTGATAATGGCCCGGCATATGCCTCTAAAAGTTTTCAACAGTTCTGCTCTATTTTCGAAATTAATCATACTACTGGTTTGCCCTATAATCCACAAGGACAAGGCATCGTGGAAAGGGCTAACCGCACCATTAAGGAATTGCTTCAAAAACAAAAAGGGGGAATAGCCGAGGGCGCATCCCCGCGAGATAGAATATCTCTCGCTCTCTTTACATTTAATTTTTTGACCTTGGATTCCAATGGCTGTTCAGCCGCGGAAAGACATATGGACCACAGACACAGAAATACAGAATTAGTAAAATGGAAGGATGTAATTGATAACAAATGGTATGGACCGGACCCTGTGATACAGAGGTCCAGGGGAGCTGTTTGTGTCTTTCCTCAGAATCGGCCAGATCCGGTGTGGATCCCTACCAGACTGACAAGGATCGTGACAACACTGGAACAGCCTGACGAAGAGCAAGGAGATGTTGCTGCTCCTGATCCTGTTGGTGAACCTGCCGGTTCCAGTTGAATCTGAAGAATCTTATTTCTGGGCTGTGGCCCGTACATGGCCCATTCCAATTCCTGTTCACAATGAGTCCACAATATTGCCACAATTTTTTGTTGATAGTTGCCAATTGAACTTAGTTTGCAAAAAGGTGGATGCTCAGGAACAGAAATTTAATCAAACTGTAGTGCCCCTAGCAGGAACTTTATGTTTTACCACAAATCAGAGCACTTCTATCTCAGACTGCATCTTGCTAGATGCTATGAATCTTACTGTAGCTAGAGATCCATTTTTAGAAGATACCCCTAATTTTTTGAGAAAGGCCATTAGCGTAGCCCTGCCTCAGGTCAGATCTGGAGCTAAATCTGGATCTGGCTCCTATTTCGGTTCCAATGATACTGTTAATGTTACCACTTATGGGATCAGTTGCAACCTTACAACGCCCAATTGGGTACAGGTTAGCAAGGTTAATAATAGTGATTCACAGGTTGGCAATAGTAATCATACTAGTAATAATATTTTTTCTTGGTCTGTCCCTAGATGCTCTGGTAATGATTTGAGCTATCCCCCTGAATTTGTGGATTGCAGAGGACGATATGATAAGTTTTACAATAATTCTGGATGGGTTCTTAGGAATCTTAACCATTTTAAGGTTAAAAGAAAACTTATGATAAAGGTTGGATCACCCTTTACACCATGGATACTTATGAATTCCAGAGGAGCTATAACTGAGTTGTCTCCATTTGCTACATTTGTTCGCTCTGGAATAATTATGTTAAATAATTATACAGGGATTATGAATCACACTTCTAAAGAAATTAATATAACTAGTGTAGAGAAAAAACATAATACTACTCTACGGCAAACCAGAGTTTGCCTGGATCCTCCCTTTGTCTGGCTTTTGTTTAATACTACAGGGAGTTCAAATAATACTGCAGTTGATTGCAAGAAGGATAATTGCTCTCTGTCACAATGTTGGAATTTCTACCATTCAGGTGCGATTGTTATGCGCATCCCTACCTTTGTGTTTTTGCCTGTAAAAGCCAATCCTAAGAACTTCCCATTAGCCACCCTGGTTCGCCGGAAAAGGGATTTTGGCATTACAGCAACTATTGTGACGGCTATTGCAGTGTCTGCTGCTGCAGCTGTTACTGCAGGAGTAGCTATGGCCAATCAAGTTCAGACAGTTACTTTTATCAATTCCGTGGTTCAAAAAACCTCGGACGCTATGTATATACAAGAAAAGATTAACCATCAATTAATGTCAGGTATTTTATTGTTAAATAAGAGAGTTGATTTGGTGGAAAGAAATATGTTAAAAATGTTTGATATAGTTACCTTTGGTTGTGTAGATCGTACTAAGCATTTGTGTGTTACCCCCTATACTGCTACCCTTAATGAATCCCGAGCGATTTCTCAATATCTAAATGGCAATTGGACAAGGGAATTGGAACAATTGCAAGCAAATTTTAGTTTGAAGATTTTGGCTTTGAATCAAACCCAGGCGACTATGGTTTCGCTGGGGGAATTTACAGATTGGCTGGTAGATACCTTTTCATATATTAAGGAATGGGCAGGGGTTGGCGTGCTAGGATTAATATTAACTTCGGGAGTGATATTGGCGTTGTTTCTGATTCTAAGGCTGATTCGGGTAAGGAAACGGGAAAAGGTGGCCATTGCTCGTGCCCTCGCAGCCTTGGAGGCCGGTAACTCCCCCCAAGCTTGGATCAGCATCTTACAGGACTCCTGACCCTAATCCCTGCTTTTGCACCCGAAGGCCATTGAGCCATTGCACTCGGAAAGAGGGATCGATGAGGTTCCCCTGAATCTGGGGATGTGTTGTCCTGGACAGGAGGTTTTGCACCTAAGAGTGCACTGAGTAGATCCACTCAGGAGATCATGACCTTATGCATATGGGTAGTCCCGCTTATTTTTCCCATCCCTGAGAAAAACGGGACATGTCTACATTTTCAGGGTAAGGTCCTCTGACCTCAGCCTTGACTGTCTTTTAAATTTCATAAAATTAAAAGGGGGGAACTGTGGCGGCCGCACTTACATTCGCCATTACAAGATGGCGCCGAGGGCTAAAGTAAACAAGTATGTGGCGCGAACTTTTCGCGCCACATCTGCCTGGCAACAGGTTTCCACCAATCCTTTTCTGCCACGTCACCTAATCAGTAGACACGCCCCGTCCTCCTCTATATAAGCCGCCACCCAGCCCGGCTCGGGGCCCCCTGCTTCCAGCTCTCCCTCAACCAAGCAGCGCTTCATTAAAGTGTGATCAGAGAAGAATCCTGTGTCGGTGGTGATCTTTCCCTGCTGGTCAGGGTTCGCTCGCCGCAAATATTCAGTACTGAAAGAAAAAGAATTGATTACATTTGTATGGCAATTTGGAAATACTTTCACAAATTTGCTTCTCAAAATACTCTAAAATAGTCCAGGCAGGTATTATTATTCCCATCCAGAAATTAAGGCCTCGTATTGAGGGCAGTGAATGAAATCATGTCTGCTCACTGGTAAAACCACACTGGCTTAGCTTTGCATCCTGCCAATCAGTATCTTTCTACTGTACAGAACCAGCTCTCTGACAGGTTGATTGTCAGTCTCTGGGTGAGAATGATCTATAGAGCAGAGAGAGAGATTTGCTTCATTTTCTTAGTCTTGTTCATGGGATACTCAGAGTGTATACTTGCTGAACAATGGTTTCTGTGAGGGGAGAGAGAGGTGATAGAGAGGTGTTCTAAAGAAATGAACACTGATGTCAGCTTATGCTGGAGAGGATTTGGGTAAAGAGAACAATCCTCCATTGCTGGTGGGAGTGCAAACTGGTATAGCCACTTTGGAAATCAGTATGGCGATTTCCAATTAGGAAACAACCTACCTCAAAACCCAGCAATACCACTTTGGGTATATACCCAAAGGAGCGCAATCATACCACAAGGACATGTGCTCAACTATGTTCATAACAGCATTATTTGTAACAGAAACAACCTGGAAACAACTAAAATACCCCTTGACCAAAGACCGGATAAAGAAAATTTGGTACATTTACACAATGGAGTATTACACAGCATAAAAAATAATGACATCTTGAAATTTGCAGGCAAATAGATGGATCTAGAAAACACCATATTGAGTGAGGTAACCCAGACCCAGAAAGACAAATATTATATGTACTCACATGTAAGTGGCTTTTAGACATAAAGCAAAGAAAAACCAGCCTACAATTTAAAATCCCAGACAACAAAGAAGAGCCTATGAGAGACACACATGGGAAGTAGAAAAAAAAAAGATCTCCTGAGTAAATTGGGAGTATGGAGATCATGGGAGAAGGTAGAAAGGGGGGAAGGGAGAGGAGCAGAGAAAAATACATGGTTCAATAAAAACAATAAAAAAAGAAAAGAATTATGTGGAAAATGCTCTTGTGTACTGTAAATATTTGTCACTCGTATTGGTTTAATAAAACACTGATTGGTCAGTAGTCAGGGAGGAAATATAGGCTGGGTAACAAGACTAGGGGAATCCTGGGAAGAGGAAAGCCTCAGTTTGCAGTCACCAACAAGAGGCAGAGGAAGCAAGATGAAATGCTTCACTGAGAAAAGGTACCAAGCCATGTGGTTAAACATAGATAAGGGTTATAGGTTAATTTAAGTTGTAAGAGCTTGTTGATAATAAGTGTGAGCTAATAAGCCAAACAGTTTATAATTGCTAAAAATAAAGTATGTTTTTTGAAGATATTTTAATCAATACAAGCCATTTTAGAAGTCAAAATCTTAAAATTTTAGTTTTGTAAATTTTGGAATAGATTTTTCTCACTTTGCCTCAATTTCAGGAATTAAAATTTGAAAACACCAAGCTCAAGCATTCCACAGGCAAGGAGTTCAGACTTACCATTTCTATTACTTAACTCTGTCTACAAGAGAAAAAAAAAGCCAGATGCAAAATCAATGGCTCTTATACAGTTGGAATCACACCAAAACACTCAAAGTTCATTTACACATACACTCACATATATCTTTTAAAGGCATGCCAGTCATAATCTTCAGTATACAATGAAATTTTAAACAAATGTAAAAATAATTGGTCAGAGATTTGTTATATTTTTAAATAAGAATGAGGGGATTCTCTATATAAACAATATAATATATAAAATATAGATTATATATACACCTTAATATTTATTTTACACACACATATTCACACATATATGTCCTTTTTTGAGACAGGGTTTCTCTGCATAACCCTGGATGTCTTGGATATACTTGCTTAGTAGATTAGGCTGGCCTTGAACTCACAGAGAAAAAAATACATATATACAAATATACTTTATATTTACTTTATTGGTGTATGTTTATGTATATGGGTAGGCACATAGCACATGTGTGGAGATCAGAGGACAAATTGTGGGAGTCTGTTCTCTCCTTCCAGCATGTGGGTTTTGGGGATTGAACTCAAGCTGTCACACTTCGTAGCAGCTGCCTTTGCTCACTGAGTCATCTTGACAGCCCTGACCTCAGATTTCTTACTTAGTGTCTTTAGAAGCTCCAAGGGCAGAGGTTGGTTTTGCCCAATACTGTCTCAGAAACAGGATTTAGTTTGTTAGAGACTAGCTTGCTAAATCTCTCCCTGATTAGGACTTAGGTAATATATCCAGGGTGACATAAATGAGAGGAGAGATCTCTTTATTACCATTTCCCCTACATTGCCAATGGTTTCATAGCACCTAAGTAAGAGATTGCTCTAAAGGGTCCCCACTGTTTAAGACACAGCAAATGCCCCAAATTAAACAGCTTTTTCATTGTAGCATGAATAATAAAAACTCAGAAACAGATAATGGGATGTAGGCTGAAGATCAGAAAAGCAAAGCAGCCAACCACTAGAGAGCTCTTACGTTTATGAAATCTTCAGACTGAAATAATAACCACTTCCTGTCTCATTCCACTTTGTACTTCTCTCTAATGCTGGTATTAAAGGTGTGTACCACCACTGCCTGGCCTCTATGGCTAACTAGTGTGGCTGCTGGGATTAGAGGTATATGTCACCATTGCCTAGTCTGTAAGGCTGACTAGTGTGGCTAGCTCTGCACTCTGATCTTCAGAAAAGTTTTATTTATTAAAACACAAAATATCACTATACTTTATTGTCATAGCATGCTCTATATGCATCATACTACAAACAGAACAAAGTAATTTCCCTGGAAACAAACCAGTCTTGAAATGACTCAGAGGAGAGCTCAGAAGGACAGAAATTGAGGGGTATTGCCCTTATGTTGAGTAAAATAGGTCATATGTACATAGACAGATATTACAGGAGTACTTTCATTTATGTGTCATGGGATTCTCCATAGATACCTAAAGCCATTTATTGGGGGTGTGTGGTCAAAGTACATAAGATACTTGAAACAAAGTGTTTTGTGAAAATCAACTTTATATACTGGATAAGAGATGCCTAATGATGGTGAGCACAAGTGATTTTCCTTTTGAGAAAGTTCAGTTTGGTTCCATGGCCCAATTTTCACTCGGCTGCTTATTTTCTTAATGTTCAGTTTTTTTCATTTAAAGTTCCTCATACATTCTAGACAACAGTCCTATCAGATGAGTAACCATGGGACAACAAAACTTTGATAAAATGAAACAAAATAATTGATACAAATACATAATGAATTTTATGAATTTGTTAATAAGAATAAAATCATGACTGTTGCAGGAACACGGACTGAACTGGAGATTATAGTGTCCAGGAAATAAACCTGGTTCAAAAACAATGTTGCCTACTTTTTTCACATATGCAGAATTAGTGTATGTGTGTGTGTGTGTGTGTGTGTGTGTGTGTGTGTGTGTGTGTGTGTAAGAGAAAAGGGTCTAGGAAGAGTAGAGAGAGACATTTAGAATTAGGGAAGAAGAGCGTGGGTAATAGAACACTTGAAACATGAAGATGGAAAGGAGAGTGGGGCAGGGATGGAACCAGCAGTTGCCTTGGGAATGGGGAGTTCACTGTCATAGCAAGATGAGTAAGAACAAAGTACAACATGTGTGAAATGATTACTGTGAATGTGAGCTAATAAAACTCAATAGTGTATGAACATTTCCAAGGTATGAATTAAACAAGATATAGCAAAAGTTAATAAAATCAATACATATGCTCCATAAACACTATTCTCAGGCAAAGGAAGACACTGAGACATAAAAATTAAGACATTAAGACTAAAAAATTAATCTCTCTTAGTGTTAGAAATGGATCTGAGCATCTCAAGAAAATGGCCAGGCAAAAATTTTACTTCTGTAGAAGGGAGCATAACAGTGTCAAGCTCAACATGCAAACACACCCAGGAGGGGTCGCTCAAGGACTTCTTCCATAAAGCAAAGAGGTTAGTGCTTAAATGGTCATAACTCACTTCACATACTTATGATAGTGGCTGGGTTAAAACAATGCAGTTACAACCGGAACATAGTTTTGAGCACCAAAATGAAACCTTTATTGAACATTTCACCTCAAGAACAATTGACCATGGACAATTTCAATTTTTACCAAGGAGCTTCTTTACCTTTTTGTTTTTTGAAATAGAATTCTGCCTTATTTATCCCTTTGACAAAACAGACAGTACATTTTGATTACATTTTCACACTTTTTTGTACATTTAAAAATGTTCAGTGAGTGCCAGGAGTTATGGGGCATGTCTTTAATCCCAGTATGAGAGAGAGAGAGAGAGAGAGAGAGAGAGAGAGAGAGAGAGAGAGAGAGAGAGAGAGAGAGAGAGAGAGAGAGAGAGAGAGAGAAAGAGAAGTACGTGGATCTCTTTGAAATAATACTTTGAAATAATAACAGCCAAGACTATGTAGAAAAATCTCAGTCCATTTAAAGCTTCTTAATTAGACTTGTTTCAGAAAAAAATAATGTCTGGGAGCTGGAGAGATGGCTCGGTGGTTAATGTACTGGCTGTTCTTCCAAAGAATGCAGGTTTTACATCCAGTATTCCCATGATGGTTCATAACCACCTTAACTCCAGCCCAGGGGATCTGTTGTCCTCTTCTGGCTTCTGTGAGCACTGCATGCAGATGGCCCACAGACATACATGCAGACAAAACAACCACACACATAAAATAAAAATAAATAAATCTCTCTTAAGAAGCCCAGTGTACCAGTCTGTGGTAATGCTGTCACTCCCTACATCACATATACAAAGAAAAAAGCAAATATATTTTACTTATCTGATTTTAACAGATAATTCCTGAGATCAGCCTTGGTTTTAGAGTGGGAAGGCTAAGATAGATGCTGTCTACTACATTGGTTTTAGATGTTACTAATGGCTTGTTCTGAAGTTCTGTGGGTCAACCCTAGAGCTTTATCATACTAGCCAAGTGCTTTAAGACCCAGCGATCTCACTAGTCCTGCTAACAATTATTGAACTCTTTGTTCCCAAATACCACTAGTATTTACTGTGGAAGCACCAACTTATGTATCCTAAGAGACTCACTGTAATAAGGAGAAAGCAGAATACACAAAGAGAAGGCAGACGACCCTCCCCTCTCTAATTCCCATATAATGAAAATACAGAGTGGAAACGGGAATCATTTCCAGGAGGAAGGTATTGAGATGAGATTTGAAGAGGCAAATTCCTGTTTTGCTAGAAGGGGATGGGGTCTAGACTTTAGGAGTTAGGAGAGATATCTTGGTGGTCAAGAACACTTATTTCAATTCCTAATAACTTGGGTTCAAATTCAAGCACCTACATAGTGTACATACCTACAGCATCCTGTAACTCCAGTTCCATGGATCCAATGCCCTCTTCCAGTCTCTATGGGACCAGGCATGCATGTGCTGCACAAACATACAGACAAAACACCCATGTATGTATTGTTTTTTAAGGGAATTATGAGAATGATTGAGGCAAGTGTAGTAACAGAAAGGACAAGGAATTTGAGATAGTTACTTATTCCCATCTCCCTCTCCTTTTTTTTTTTTTTAAAACAATGCTGGCTCTTTATTTCTTTCAAAAATCAGAAAGCCAGGGTCAAAGAGATGGCTTCTTGGTTAAGAAGCTCAAGGAGATCTGGAATAAGGATCCAACAGTCCATGTAGGCACAGCAGCCTACCTGTAATTAACCCTAGGAATTCAGAGAAAGAAAATCCTAGAGCAAACAGAATTGCCTCAATAAGTTCTGTTTTGATTTAAAGACCCTGTGCTGTTTTTAATGGAGAATGCTGAGTCTTCGTAGGCTAATACTATAAAGTGAAAAAGGTCAAGGAAAAAGCACGCTGACACTGACTTGACCCCAGGACCTGGGCTTGAAATCCCACCAATCCCTGGGCTTGTCCCCAAATCAGGCTACAAAAATTCACCAATCTCAAGTCACCCTAGAAAGATCTGTTTCCCAAGAAACCCTATTTATAGCTCTATGCCCTGTTCATTTTGCTGCTGCTTCTTACCCTAGGGGCAACCACACTGCTGGATTCTTTCTTCCCAATAAATCTCTTGAGTGAGGTTTATTGTGTGGTGTGTCATTTTTGCTGGAGTGGAACAGAGCTGAAACACTTTTACCAGGGAAACTTTCCACTAGCAGAGCAGAGATGTAACATTTCATCTGGCCTGAGAAGAGCTGTAATAACTTTGCTGGGGAAATCCTGTAGTTGTTACACTTGCTTTGGGAAAACCTTTCCCTGGAGCAGAACTGTAAGCTGCTATTTTTACAGTGACTTTGTGGTATTTTTTGGCTCCTGACTGCCAGGATACCTTTCCATCTGAGCTGCAATACTTACACATATAATTGAATGTTTGGTTCCCAGTATTGGGAACTGTCTTGGAAGGATTAGGAGGTGTGTCACTGAGGGTGGGCTTTGAAGTTTCAAAAGCCCACACAGTTCCCTGTTAGCTCTCTCTGCCTTGTGTCAATGGATCAGATGTAAGCTCTTAGCTACAGCTCTCACAATAGCATGATGCTTGCCTGCCGGCTGCTGTGTTCCCTAACATGATAGTCATGGACTCTAACCCTGTGGAACCTTGAGTCCCCAAATTGAATGCTTTTCCTTATACTTAACTTTGTCAGGGTGTATTCTCACAGTAATAAAAAGTAACTAAGACAGAGCCTATGCCAAAAATCAAATAATAAGAATAAACAACATTGGTCTCCCATCCACACAGGGAGATAAGTACACATGGATCACCTGCCCCCAAACACACCCATACACATGTGAACCTGCATACACATATGAATGCACACTATGCCCACATATGCATATGAAAAGAAAAAATCTAAAACTCAAGTTGGTTTGTCACCTTCTGATTCCTATTATCAGTGGGCACATGGCTGTTTATGATGGGTGATAGATACTAATTTTGGGGGAGATGATGCAGAATCAAAGACTTAGATAGAAGCCAGACTTACCTCTCCATATTTGGCTTTGTGGTCTTAGTCAACTCTGAACCGGGAGGCAGGGTGCACCCCTTCTGACCACACCCTGTCCTTGCATTGTGAAGCCAAGGCAGGTTGAGTGATCTCATAGATATCAAGGGGCACCTCTCTCCCATTCTGCTCATGCTAGTCCTGGCTGGGTCTCCTTTTCCTGCACCCCGGAGTAAAGTTGTCAACTTTGTCAGTCATCCTCACCGAATTTGCTTGCAAGATGGATGATGTAAATGGTCCCAAGCGTATGGAACCCCACAAGCCACTTGATCTGAACCCTCGCTCAACCCCAGTACACAAGAATCTGCTACAAGAACCTTGCTGTGTGGTTGGTAACAAGCTGCCAACAAAGAAGAGTGCTGTAGTCATCGACATGGGTTCTGGCACATGTAAGATGGGCTTCGCAGGACAGACTCGGCCCACCTACATCGTGGCCAGTGTCGTGGGCTACCAACCCAAGAAAGAAACCACAATGGGGCAGCCCAAGGTGGAGACTTTAATTGGTGAAGCAGCTCAGGCTTGCCAGGAGTTAAACCTGATGCAGCCTGTTCGTAATGGTATTGTGGTGAACTGGGAAGCAGCTGAGATCATCTGGCGCCACATCCTGGAGAACGACCTCCGAGTAGCCACGCAGGACCATCCTCTGCTGTTCACAGACCCGCCCTTCAACCCTGCAAGCAACCGCGAGAAGCTGGTGGAAGTAGCCTTCGAGTCTCTGCACTCCCCTGCCATATATGTGGCCTCTCAATCGGTGCTGTCAGTCTATGCCAATGGGCGCGTTAATGGGCTGGTGGTAGACACTGGCCACGGGGTCAGCTACACAGTGCCAGTCTTCCAAGGCTACAACCTACCCAGTGGCATCCAGCGCCTTGACCTGGCTGGCCACTACTTGACTACCTTCCTGGCAGAGAAAATCTTGAGATCTAGCTTGCCACTGAAGAAGGAAGACATGGACACAATGGAGAGTATCAAGCATCAATACTGCTATGTAGCCTCAGATTTCCAGAAGGAGCAAGGGCGCCCTGATGACAAATTCCGGCGGTGCCTGAAGCTGCCAGATGGACAGATGATCACAGTGGGGAAGGAACTCTTCCAGTGTCCTGAACTACTATTCCATCCCCCGGAGACCTCGGGACCTTCATCTTTGGGCCTCCCCAGGATGGTGGAACAGAGCCTTTGCACAGTGCCACAGGAGCTTCAGGCCGAAATGGAACAAAATGTGCTGCTGTGTGGAGGCTCCTCTCTCTTCTCTGGCTTTGAAGGTCGCTTCAAGGCTGAGCTTATGCAATGTCTTAGTCCAAACGCCTACGTGGTTGTGGCTGCCCAACCCAATAGGGACCTCTCAGTGTGGACTGGGGGATCCATTCTAGCCTCACTGTGTGCCTTCCAGTCCCGCTGGATCCAGCGTGAGCAGTACGAGGAACAAGGTCCCGATATAGTGCACCGCAAGTGCTCTTGATTCATCGCTGGGTGGAGAGTGGTGTGGGAATAAAACTTCCATAGTGAGCACTTTCCTTTCATGTTGTATTCTCTCCCATCCCATTCACTGAAAGCCACCTAGGAACCTCAGGTATGAACTCCCTTACAGTTCAATGGCCGCTGGAACTCGACCCTCACACATTCCTGGGTGAAATCAGACCTAGAACACCTCCTCTAATCCACACCTTTGAGGCATCCGGATTCTCACCCATTCCTCCACAAGGATCCCTAACATAATACCTTTCCCTAATCTCATCAACCCACCCTCTCAGGATCATTACCTCACCTGCCCACCCAAGGCATCCTCAAGTGTGTGTGTGTGGAAATACACACCCACAGACTATCATTCTGACAGGGATATAATGGAAATTAGATGATTTGTAGTTTTCCAATGTTAGTTTCTAAGTTTTTGAAGGTTAGTGGATTTGACTGTATTTTCTGTGTGTATTGACCAGTTACATTTCATCTTTTCGGAACTGTTAGTTCATTAGCTCACTTAGTAACTGGATTGTCTGATTTTTGTTTGTTTGCTTAGTCTTTTGAGTTCTTTATATATTCTAGGCATTAGTACTCTGTCAGATAGGTAGTGTGAAAAGATATTCTTTCATTTTGTGGGGTGCTTATTGACACAATTGGTTTTTGTTTGTTTGCTATGCAGGAGCCTTTTAATTTCATGAATTCTTAATTGACAGTTGTTGGCCTTATTTATGGAACAACTGGAGTCCTGCTGAGAAAATCTTCCCCTGTGCCTATATTAAATTGTTTTTCCTTATTTATTCTTTATGAATGTGTTGTCTGAATATCTTATGTGCGTTACATGCATGCCTGATGAGCATGAAGTTTAGAAGAGAGCACAAATTGTCCTGGGGTTGAATTTATAGGTGGTTGTTAGCCACCGTGTGGTTTCTGGGAACTGAATCCAGTTCATTAGTGAGAGCAAAAGTGCTCTCAACCCCTGAATCATCTCCCTGGCCTCCTGTGTTTAGCAGCTCAAGATTGTCAGCTCTTCATTGAAGGTTTTTGACAGCTTCAAAGTTGATAAACATCTAATTTAATTCTTATACATATAACTCTAATTATTTTTAATTTTATTTTTGGTGTATGAGTGTCTTGTTTGTATACATGTATATGTACCATGCCTTTGCCTGGTGCCCATAGAAGAGAGAAGGGGAGTCAAAGTCTCTAGAATTGGAGTTATGGATGACTGTGAGCCACTCTGTGGGTGCTGAAAAATAAACTTTGGTCTTCTTCAAGATCAACAAATTCTCTTAATCTCTGAACATCTCTCTAGCTCCCAACCCCTTCTTCGAGACAAGATCTCGCTGCTCAGCCCTATCTGCCCTGGAACTCCTTTGTACGTCAGGATGGTCTCAAATTCATGGGGATCCTGAGTTTTGGAACTAAAGGTACAAGCTACCACACCTGGCTTGTCTATTCACTTTTACCAACACCAGTTTCTAGTGAGGCTATCACAGAGATAGTGGGCATCTGCAGAGAAACATCATCTATTAGCTCTAAGCTGAACCATGGTGCACATGAGCTCACAGGCGATGTGAATGCATGCTTAAGATTTACACACAAGTTAACTATAATGAAATTTGACAAAAAATCTTACCAGGAAATATAGTAAGAGTTCACACATTAAATAAACGGTATTTTCAGCTACTATTTTGTTCTAAATGTTAAACACAGGGCTGCTTCCCAGCAACTAATGGCTGCTAAGATGAGCATGAACAAAGGAAGAAAACAATGATGTAGGTCATTGGAGGGCACTGATCTGTAAAAAATAAGGGTCAGGGAAGGAGATCATATTTTATAACTCAAATAATAGTTTGTTATGGTAAATTATGAATTGGATGTTAGTGGATTCAGCATGAGTCAGGGGATTTCTGGACTTTGCCTGATCATTGGTTCTCTATTCTGTGCAGAGCACAGGTTCTTGTTGAGTATTCTGTATATTTGAATGTTACAGCATGGATCTCTCTGTGCATTCTTCATGGTTAATGGATGCTCTACAAATGAAGCTGCTACCCCCTGCCTTGGACTTTGGAATGGAACACCCAGAGCATACACATGAGTTCTGACTGCCATGGGTCCTTCTAGAACCTTAGCTTCACGTCTAACTGTGGATCTTCTGAGACACATTCCTGATAGCATTTCCAATGGTATTCAGACAAATAGCTTTTTGATAGAGGCCTGGACCAAATATGTCCAATATGATTTCCTCCCAGGAGCCTTAATGTTTGGGGACATGAGTAATGTCATTACACCTGAGCCTGAGATGACCTCATCCCTGAGATTTTGAACCTGAAATGCAGAGCCATGAGGCAGATAATGTCCCAGATTTTTTTAGTGTTGTAAAGTCACCTTAAAAAAATAAAGGAACTGGGGGCAAACGAGTGGCTTCTCCAGTCAGCAACAATAATAAAATAATATCAAAATAATATTATAATGATAACGATAATGATGTACTAACTGGCAACATTCCTCAGAAAATGGCAGGTGCTTCCTGTCACAGATGCCAGCATTTCTCAGAGGGTGACTGTGCTGCCATCTGTAGCCACCTACATTACACAGTAGAGATAGATGGTTTGCAAACTTGGTCACTTTTGACCTGATTGAAGATGTGTGTCATTCTTTGACATTTACACCACATCCACCTCTTTTTCCATCTTTTCGGAACTTTCTATAAACATATTTGCATATTGCTGCCACTTAGTGCAGAGTTTCTGATCTCAAACTCCTAGCGGATGATGGGGAATTTCTCAGTGACAATTATTTTCTTTTTTTTGGTTTATTTTTTATATTTAAAATTTTCCATCTCCTCCCCTTATCCTCCCCCTTCCCTCCCTTCCCCTCCACCCATACCCCTCCTCCCCCCCTCTCCAGGCCAAGGAACCATTGGGGTTCCCTACTCTATGTTAAGACCAAGGTCCTCCCAACTCCCCCCAGGTCCAGGAAGGTGATCAACCAAGCTGAGGACAGAGCCCGTCCATGCAGAAGAATCAAAGCCCAGCGCCTTTGTCCTTGGCTTCTCAGTCAGCCTCCACCGTCGGCCACATTCAGAGAGTCTGGTTTGGTCTCATGTTCCATCAGTCCCATTCCAACTGGAGTTGGTGATCTCCCGTTAGTTCTGTCCCACCGTCTCCATGGGTGAACGCACCCCTCACGGTTCTGACTTTCTTTTTCATGTTCTCTTTCCTTCTGCTCCTCATTAGGACCTTGGGAGCTCAGTCTGGTGCTCCAATGTGGGGCTCAGTCATTTTCTTCATCTATCGCCAGGTGGAGGTTCTTCTTATTATCTTCTCAAGGATCCTGAATTATAGGCTTGATGTCCTTTAATTATGGCTAGAAACCGATTATGAGTGAGTACAACCCATGTTCATCTTTTTGGGTGTGGGTTACCTCACTCAGAATAGTGTTTTCTATTTCCATCCATTTGCAGGCAAAATTCAAGATGTCATTGTTTTTTACCACTGAGTAGTATTCTAACATGTATATATTCCACAGTTTCTTCATTCATTCTTCCATTGAAGGGCACCTAGGTTGTTTCCAGGATCTGGCTATTACAAATAATGCTGCTATGAACATAGTTGAACAAATGCTTTTGTAGTATGATCGGGCATCACTTGGGTAGATTCCCAATAGTGGAATTGCTGGGTCCTGAGGTAGGTTGATCCTGAATTTCCTGAGAAACCTCCACACTGCTTTCCAAAGTGGTTGCACAAGTGTGCATTCCCACCAGCAATGGATGAGTGTACCCCTTACCCCACAACCTCTCGAGCAAAGGTTATCATTGGTGTTTTTGATTTTAGCCAATCTGACAGGTGTAAGATGGTATCTCAAAGTTGTTTTGATTTGCATTTCCCTGATAGCTAAGGACGTTGAGCATGACCTTAAGTGTCTTTTGGCTGTTTGAACTTCTTTTGTTGAGAAATCTCTGTTCAGTTCAGCACCCCATTTTTAATTGGGTTAATTAGCTTTTTAAAGTCTAGTCTCTTGAGTTCCTTATATATTTTAGAGATGAGACCTTTGTCTGTTGCGGGGTTGGCGAAGATCTTTTCCCAGTCAGTAGGCTGCCTTTGTGTCTTAGTGATAGTGTCCTTTGCTTTACAGAAGCTGCTCAGCTTCAGGAGGTCCCATTTATTCAATGTTGCTCTTAATGTCTGTGCTGCTGGGGTTATACGTAGGAAACGGTCTCCTGTACCCATATGTTGTAGAGTACTTCCCACTTTCTCCGATATCAGGCTCAGTGTGTTCCGATTAATATTGAGGTCTTTAATACATTTGGACTTGAGTTTTGTGCATGGTGATAGATATGGATCTACTTTCATTCTTCTACAGGTTGACATTCAGTTATACCAGCACCATTTGTTGAAGATGCCCTCTTTCTTCCATTGTGCACTTTTGGCTCCTTTATCAAAAATCAGGTGTTCATAGGTTTGTGGGTTAAGATCCGGGTCTTCTATTCGATTCCATTGGTCAACCTCTCTGTTTTTTTGCCAATACCAAGCTGTTTTCAATACTGTAGCTCTAATAGAGTTTGAAGTCAGGGATGGTAATGCCTCCAGAAGTTCCTTTATTGTATAAGATTGTTTTGGGTATCCTGGGTTTCTTATTTTTCCAAACAAAGTTGATTATTGTCCTCTCAAGATCTGTGGAGAATTTTGATGGGACCTTGATGGGGATAGCATTGAATCTATAGATTGCTTTTGGTAGAATTGCCATTTTTACTATGTTGATCCTCCCAATCCACGAGTAAGGGAGATCCTTCTATTTTCTGGTATCCTCTTCAATTTCTTTCTTCAAAGACTTATAATTCTTGTCAAATAGATCCTTCACTTCCTTGGTTAGAGTTACCCCAAGATATTTTATGCTATTTGTGGCTATCGTGAAAGGTGATACTTCTCTGATTTCCCTCTCTGCTTCCTTATCCTTTGTGTATAGGAGGGCATCTGATTTTTTGGAGTTGATCTTGTATCTTGCCACGTTCCTGAAGGCGTTTATCAGCTGTAAGAGTTCTTTGGTGGAGTTTTTGGGGTCACTTATGTACACTATCATATCATCTGCAAATAACAAAAGTTTAACTTCTTCCTTTCCAATTCGAATCCCCTTGATCCCCTTACGTTGTCTTATTTCTATTGCTAGGACTTCAAGCACTATATTGAAGAGATAAGGAGAGTGGACAGCCTTGTCGTGTTCCTGAATTTAGTGGGATAGCCTTGAGTTTCTTTCCGTTTAGTTTGATGTTAGCTGTTGGCTTGCTGTAAATAGCCTTTATTATATTTAGGAATGACCCTTGTATCCCTATTCTCTCCAAAACCTTTATCATAAAGGGGTGTTGAATTTTGTCAAATGCTTTTTCTGCATCTAATGAGATGATCATATGGTTTTTTCCTTCAGTTTATTCATATGATGCATTACATTGATAGATTTTCGTATGTTGAACCAGCTCTGCATCTCTGGGATGAACCCTGCTTGATTGTAGTGGATAATTTTTCTAATGTGTTCTTGAATTCTGTTTACCAGTATTTTATTGAGAATTTTTGCGTCAATATCCATGAGTGAGATTGGCCTTTAATTCTCTTTCTTGGTTGGGTCTTTGTGTGGTTTAGGTATCAGGGTAACTGTAGCTCCATAAAAGGAATTTGGCAATGGCTCTCCTGTTTCTATATTGTGAAATACCTTAAGGAGTATAGGTATTAGGTCTTCTTGAAAGTTCTGGTAGCATTCTGCATTGAAACCATCTGGTCCTGGGCTCTTTTTGGTAGGGAAGTTTTTGATCACAGTTTCTAATTCTTCGCGACTAACAGGACTATTTAGAATGTTCACCTGGTCCCAGTTTAACTTTCGTATATGGTACTAATCTAAAAAAAAGTCTATTTCTTTTACATTTTCCAATTTTGTGGTATATAGGCTTCTGTAGTAAGATCTAAGGATTCTCTGAATTTCCTCTGTGTCTGTGGTTAATTCCCCCTTATCATTTCTGATCTTATTAATTTGCGTGTTCTCTCTCTGCCATTTGATTAGTTTGGCTAGGGGTTTGTCAATCTTGTTGATTTTCTCCAAGAACCAGCTTTTTGTTTCATTGATTCTTTGGATTGTTTTCTGTGTTGATTTCTGCCTTCAGTTTGATTATTTCTAGTCTTCTACTCGTCCTAGGTGAATCTGCTTCTTTTTTTCAAGAGCTTTCAGGTGTGCTGTTAAGTCTCCAATGAGTGTTTTCTCTGTTTTCTTTAAGTGGGCACTTAGTGCTATGAACTTTCTTCTTAGCATTGACTTCATTGTGTCCCATAGGTTTGAGTATGTTGTGTCTTTGTTTTCGTTATATTCAAGAAAGACTTTAATTTCTTTCTTTATTTCTTCCTTGACCCAGGTGTGGTTCAGTAGTTGACTGTTCAGTTTCCATGAGTTTGTAGGCTTTCTGGGGGTAGCATTGTTGTTGAATTCCAATTTTGATCCATGGTGATCTGACAGGACACAGTTGGTTACTAATATTTTTTGTAACTGTGGAAGTTTGCTTTGTTACCGAGTATGTGGTCAATTTTTGAAAAGGTTCCATGAGCCGCAGAGAAGAAGGTATATTCTATTTTATTTGGGTAGAATGTTCTATAGATATCTTTTAAGTCCATTTGGTTCATTACCTCCATTAAGTCTTTCAATTCTCTGTTAAGTTTCTGTCTTATTGACCTGTCCATTGGTGAGAGAGGAGTGTTGAAGTCTCCTACTATTAGTATGTGTGGTTTGATGGCTGCCTTGAGATCTAGCAGTGTTTATTTTACATAAGTGGGTGCTTTTATATTAGCACCCTTTCCATCTCTTCTGATTGATTTTCGTTTGAAGTCAACTTTCTTAGAAATTAGTATGGCCACACCCGCTTGTTTCTTAGGTCCATTTGCTTGATAAACCTTTTCCCAACCGTTTACTCTGAGTAGGTGTCTGTCTTTGTGGTTGAGGTGTGTTTCTTGTAAACAGCAGAATATTGGATCCTGTTTTCGTATCCAATCTCTTAGCCTGTGCCTTTTTATAGGTGAATTGAGTCCATTGATATTCAGTGATATTAATGACCAGTGGTTGTTAACTCCGGACATTTTTTTGTAGTAGAATTTTTGTGTTTCCCTTCTTCTAGTTGTGCTTGTGAAGTGTTGCTAGATGTCTGAGTTATTGTGGGCCTTGTTGGACTTCTTGGTTTGTGATTTTCCTTCTATTACTTTCTGCAAGGCTGGATTTGTGGCTATGTATTGTTTAAATCTGTTTTTGTCCTGGAATATCTTGTTTTCTCCATTGATGGTGAATGCAAGCTTTGCTGGTTATAGTAGTCTGGGCTTGCATCCATGTTCCCTTAGTGTCTGTAGCACATCTCTCTAAGACCTTCTGGCTTTCATGGTTTCCAGTGAGAAAAGTCAGGTGTAATTCTGATAGATTTCCCTTTATATATTACTTGACCTTTTCCCTTTGCAGCTCTTAATATCTGTTCTTTATTCTATATGTTTTGCATTTTGATTATTATATGGTGCGGGGATGCTTTCTTTTGATCCAGTCTATTTGGTGTTCTGTAGGCTTCTTGTACCTTCATAGGAATATCCTTCTTTATGTTGGGGAAATTTTCTTCTATAATTTTGTTGAATATATTTTCTGGGCCTTTGAGTTGCAATTCTTCGTCTTCTTCTACCCCAATTATTCTTAGGTTTGGTCTTTTCATGGTGTCCCTGATTTCCTGGATGTTTTTTTGTTAAGAATTTGTTGGATTTGATTTGTTCTTTAATCTGTGAGTTTATTTCCTCTATAGTATCTTCAGAGTCTGAGATTCTTTCTTCCATCTCTTGTATTCTGTTGGTAATACTTGTCTCTGTAGTTTCTGTTCATTTACTCAGAATTTCCATTTCCAGTCTTCTCTCGGAATGTGTTTTCTTCATTACCTCCATTTCATTTTTCAGGTCTTGTACTGTTTCCCTTACCTGTTTGATTGCTTTTTCTTGTTTTTCTTGGGTATCTTTTAGAGATTTATTTATTTCATCTACCTTTTTGTTTGTCATCTCCATTTCTTTATGGCAGTTTTTTTTTTTTTTTTCCTCCTGTTCAAGGTCCTCTTATTTTCATAAAGTACTGTTTAAGGTCGATTTCTTCTATTTTCTCTGGAGTAGGATGTACAATTCTTGTTGTTTCGGGATCCCTGGATTCTGGTGATGTCATGTTGCCTTTCGGGTTGTTGGGGTAGTTCTTGCATTGGCGCCTGCCCATCTCTTTCTTCAAATGGAGCTAGGATAGACTTGGTGTCTTGGTCCAATCTTTGCTGTGACTGAATGTGGGTGGATCTCCTCAGAGCAGGAGCAGGAGCTATTCCTTGCAGCACAATCTGAAGGTGCCAGCACTCCCTTGCAGGAATCCTCAGACCTGCCTAGAGGGCAGCCTATCTCACCTCTGTGTGGGTGGCCTTGGTTCAGGAGCAGGACACTTGAATACACTAGGGTAGGCTTGGGAGAGATAGGGACGTGTGTACCAAAGACACCCCTGCACCAGGCGCTCAGGGAGGGGGGATGTGCTCTCTTCCAGGACAGGTCGCCCCAGGATAGCACACACTCACCTGTCCAGATGGAACTCCACAGCACTGAATCAGGAATTCCTTATAGCCTAGGGACACTGCAGGGACCACAGGGCAAATGTGGGGGCAGGGTGGGATGGAGTATCCCACAGTGAACCTTGCAGCTCAATCCTCCACTGGGTTTTCAGTTTCAGGCTAATGGCTCCTTGCTGGGCAGGTATCTCAGACAAAGGCCCAGCTTGCCAGAGGCAAGCTGAGTGAGGTAAAGGAACTCCCCCCTCTCCACCAACTCCCAGCCTGGGTAAGGGCCAAGCAGGGCAGCTTTGTGGCCCCTAAGGAGTGGGGTAGTGCTTTAGGGACGCTGGGATGGGATAGGAAGAGAAGAAGAGAAGGCGCGGGGAGAAACCCCTGCAGAATGACCAGAAAGATTCGGGGGTCAAGGAATGTCTGCAGAAACACACTCACCCTCCACTGGGTCTCTACATTACATTTTTAAATGAACTACACAATCACAATACCTTAATCAGTATCAGAAATACATATACATATAACAAAATTGACCTTAAAATCCATACCAATGCAAATTATTTATATCTATATCATATCCCCCTTTAAATGTAAAAGAACATTTATAAACAATATTTGGGAATATGGGCGCAGTTATTTCTCTCTAAACTGCTTCCTGCTGAATGGGGGCACTGTTAATCAGATCTTTCATGGTGTAACCTGTGTGCTAGATTCATCTCAGTCAGCAGTTGAGCAAAGTAATTTCTTGAGGGTGTTCACAACAACCTTTCAGGAAGACATGGTCTATCATACCATATTAGGATAGAAGCAATCCACAGGGTCTCATCCTCTGTGAAAACAAAAGAAGAATCTCTTTTCCAAAGTATCATATCCTTAAATCCAAATTCTGAAGTCAAGGTATTTTCAAAATATCTATGTTGGATTAGTTCAACAGCATTTATAAACAAATATCTTTTAGCAGCTGTTGCTCCTTCCTCAGCATTCAAACAATTCAAAGAGGGCATTATAGCATACAGTATCATGACTTGGCCAAATTATTTATTATACAAGACTTAAGGTAGTTGGAATAGGATATTTGTACTTATTGTAAATAATTTCATAGTAGGTTTAGAACTCTCTTACTTCAACAAAAGGGGGAGGTATTGCGGGAGCTCCTTCTGCTCCTTCAGCCAATAGCTGCTGAGAACCAGCCCATTGGGGCATGGTCTCTCTCTTTTTAAAAAAGCAGCCACTTCCCTCCATTCGCTCTTGGGCTTCCAGCTCTGCTTCCAGCGACTAGGCTCCCTTCCTGATTGCACAGAGGGCTGTTGGCTGGGATGGTGATCTGTAAGTTCTTCCCCTTTAAATAAATAACCATTCTATTAATCATAATTCCAAACTGGTGTGGGATTGTTTGTGACTTACGCCTTCACTCATATACCTAGCTGATGTACAATGGGATTCCCCCCTGGCAGGTGGGAAATTACCATGCCCAAGGTAAAATCAACAATGCCCTACAGCTAATCACCAGGTGGGAAAGAGGTAGCACAGGAACAAACTGGATTTTTAGGCTGACTGGCCAGAGAATGTCCTCAAAATGAACCCCAGGAGCTGAGGTAGACCCTTGGGCCCTACAAAAATGGATCATGAAAATATTATGTAAACCTACATATAGAAAGGTTAGAAATTTAGTACCTGTTTTTAAAAAGGCTTAACCCAAATTATATAATGAAAATTAATGATTAGCATATGTTTAATTTACCCATTCCTTACAATTAGCATGATCTTTCAGTATCTGTCTCAGAAGTTCAGTAGAAAAGAGGAAATTCACTGTGTAGGAATCATAGCATTACCAAGAGAATATTGCTCACTTTCCTGTAAATATCAAACAGTGGTAACAGCCAGTTTTATACTTATGTTAAAACCAGAAAAATGTACTTTAATTATGAAAATTCACTGTATAAATGTCAGAAATCTTGAATAACTTAATTAAAGGACATATCAAAAATGTGAAAAAAAGAAACATTGGGTAGAAATTGATTTTCTACTGTGACTATTTTGAAAGATCCCCAGTGTAGGTCTCACTCAAGTCTCGGGATAATATGACCCCTAACCCCCAGTAACTCACAAGAGAATGTCCTTGCTGCAATCACACAAGGCTTATTGACAGGACATATGCCAGTGCACTGGGGCCAAGATTCACAACCCACACAGGGGAGGAGTTCAACCTCGAGTAGCTGGGAGAAGGGGTATTTAAGGGAAGAAACCACAACCTAGTAATCCAAAGGGGGTAGGGAGGGCATCATTGGAAAATTCTGAAAATACCAGTGATAATCACAAGGGGGTAACTTCCTGTTTCTCAAGATTATTCTCAAGATACAATCTAACTTTATTTTCAGCTAGTTCCTAAAACAGAGTCACTGAACTGGCTAATTCTAGATTTTTGGCTCTTCTCTTCCTGCTAGAGGGCTCTGGATTTATCTGGGTCTTTCAATTTTATTTCACTAAGTTACAAAGAATCACAAATGGACTCCTACAGTATTACTACAGAGTAATGGAAATTAGTACAGTTAGGTCAGACCCACCTGTCTACTTCCTGTAGACCACGCTATCATTTTGTCATATAAATGGAGGTGTTGATCATGAGGAAAATATGGGATAAACTTTTTTGTCTTCACTTTAATTCCAAGGCCATATGGAAAATTCCAAATCTGGAAAATGTCATAATCATTCTGAAAGTTTTCTTTCTGGTTCATATTCACAATGTCATCAACAGGATTAGTTAGATGGGTCTTCCTCAGAAAGTAGTAAAGCTGAATGATAGGTAGCATTCTAGAGTGCATGTGCCCTTCTTTGAAGTCAGAAAACATATTTGGATTTTATCTAACTTAGGTGAAGGTTACCAGGGGGTAAATCAATAGGAAAGAAAGTGGATTAATAAAATTATCATAACATTCCTAGAATTTAATTCTCTCAGAGGAAACTACCAAATAAAAACACAATCATGATGCAGGCACAAAACATAAATCTGAAATATGTTCAGAGAGAGAGCAACTGATATCCTTCCAGAGATACATGCATGATACAGCCACATAATATTTACATACACATACACATGCAAGTCAAAACACAATATGAAGGTACAGACACACAAGTGGTCTAATTAATGCACTCAAACAGACACACAGAAACAGAAATTTGCAAAACACATTCACAGTTGCAGACAAACCTGTTGACAGAGGTTTTGTCAATCTTTGTCTTGCAACCATTCAGTCCCAACAAAACACACAGAGGTCTATATTAATCATAAACTGGTTTGCCTAGTATTTCAGGCTTCTTATTAACTCTTTCTTACAACTTATTAGCCTATTATTCTTGTCTATGTTACCCACATGTCTTGGTATCTTTTTCAGCGAGTCATTCTCATCTTTTTTCATCTATGTCTGGGTGAGGACTGCACACTGAGTTTTTTCTCTTTCCAAAATTCTCTTGTTCTCATTGTCCCATGTTTACTTCCGGTCTGGTCACCCCACCCATACCTTCTGCCTGGCTATTGGCTAATCAGTGATTTTTTAAAAAACAAATGACAGGGAATAAACCATAGTCACACAGCACTTTCTCCCACCCTTATTTCTTTTCAAAACAAGATCTCTGAATCAAATCTTTATGTTTAGCTTTTCTCTTGACCACTATCCATAACAACTGGTAACCAACATTCAAAAACAAAGCCAAACATTCATAATCCATCTTTTGGGAATGAGGGTGTAGTTTTTCAGGCTAATTTTTGCTGTTTTGGGGGCACTGATAAACTTATAGGGATCTAAAGAAAATTTAGAATTATGACCATATAATTCTGTGAGGCTTGATCCCCTCAGCTTGCAGCACCTAGGCTGTTCTGGATGTAGAACTCAGACATCTCGCCCATCTGCTCCTATCAGAGATTTCTCAGGGGATCTTGCTTGATCAACCCTGATTTTTCTTAGCCCAGAATGAATCCATAGCCCCCCATTTCTTGTGGAAACAAAAGCAAAAAGTCTTCTTCAAAGTAACATATCTTTTGACTTAAATTTTGAAGTCAAAGCATTTCATATATATATATATATATATATATATATATATATATATATTTGATTTATCCAGCAGCATGTATATTTAGATGTCTTTTACCAGCTGTTGCTCCTTCCTTAGCAGTAATACAATTCAAAGGCACCACAACAGTATACAGTATCCATACTCCCTGTGTATTTTCCATATTTATGTGGTTTTATTTTAAACTCTATTTCTTTTCTTTTTTCCTTTTAATTTTTTTTTGAGACAAAGTTTCTCTATGTAACTTTGCCTGTCCTGGAACTCAGTCTGTAGATGAGGCTCTCCGTGAATACACAGAGATCTTCTGCCTCTGCCTCTCAAATGTTGATATTGAAGGTGTGTGGCACTACACCTTGAACTCTCAGAGATCCATCTGCCTCTGCCTTACAAGTACTGGAATTAAAGGTGTGTGCATACCACCACACCTGACTACTCTCTTTTCTTTTTATTTTAAGGACTTTATCTTTTTTCTTTTCCATCTCAATTCTACCTATATTTTTAAACACATTCTAAATTGTTTAGAGTTTTTTTTCAATCTGAATCTATCTTTACTGTATATGTCTTTTTTTCTGATCACATGAGTCTTTAACTTACTAAATGATATGGCTAGGATTAAGGTCATGGCTTTGACAGCTGGATCAACCCCATTCCTTAGCTTTCTGGAGTCTAGCCTCATGGCCGAGGTATTGGCCAGAGCCATGTTCATTGCCACAACTCCATGGTATGTCAAAGTTCTTGCATTCTCCAAGAGACATGCTATCAGCTACTCATATACACCATTTAAGTGTTTGGTGGTAGTGCCTCTTAAAAAAGCTGCAAGGCTTTTGCTGCTAAATCTGAGTAAGAAGAACTCTCTTAAATGAAGTACACTTGCTTCTAGCAAACAGAGCCCATCTAAGAAAATGCAACCAAGAAATCATGCTCAATTCTGTTCTTTTTGTGTCTAGAACTACTTCCCAAGCTCTCTCAGGTTTTATGTCAAATATAGTTGTCCATGTTAGCACTATTCTGTTGACAGAGTCCTGGGTGAGACAGAAACCTCTGTCAACACAAACACTCAAAAATGCATAGGTTAATACACAGGAAGAAAAACACAAATTCATACATCTACAAAAGGAAAAAAAGACAACAAATTTATGCCCAATTCCAAAGAAATACAGACAGACACATATATCCACATATAACAGAAAATCAGATATGCACATGTGCAAGCACATCAATAAAAACACTCAAAGCTCCAACTTAGGCATATATAGACACATGCACTAAAAATATACACAGGAAGGCAGACATAGAAACACACATATGTGCAGAAAGACATGGACACAAACACATTTATATCCTTATCCAAAGATTGAAAGACAGGCACACAGTATGGAAAGTAGAAAGCATATTTAACAAGTGGTGCTGGCATAACTGGATATCAATGTGTAGAAGAATGTAAATAGGCCATATCTATCACCATACACAAAACTCAAGTCCAAATGGATCAAAGACCTCAGCATAAAGCCAGCCATACTGAACATTATAGAAGATAAAGTGGGAAGAACACTTGAACACATTGGCACAGGGAACCACTTCCTAAATATAACCCCAGGAGCACAGACACTGAGAGAAACAATTAATAAATGGGACCGCCTGAAACTGAAATGCTTCTGTAAAACAAAGGACATGGTCAACAAGACAAAACAACAGTCTACAGAATGGGAAAAGATCTTCACTAATCCCACATCAGACATATATCTGACCTCCAAAATATACAAAGAACTCAAGAAATTGTTCATCAAAAGAACAAATAATACAATAAAAATGGAGTTCAGACGTAAACAGAGAACTCTCAACAGAGGAATCTAAAACCACTGAAAAACACTTAATGAAATGTTCAAAAATCTTTGTCATCAGAGAAATGCAAATCAAAGAACTCTGAGATTCCATCTTATACCTGTAAGAATGGCCAAGATAAAAAACACTGATGAAAACTTATGCTGGAGAGTTTGTAGGGAAAAGGAAACACTTCTACATTGCTGTGGGAATGTAAGTTGGTACAACTCATTTAGATGTCAGTGTGGCAATTTCTCAGAAAATAAAGGAAACAACTTTCCTCAAGACCCAGTAATACTACTTTTGGGCATATATCCAAAAGATGCTCAATCATGCCTCAAGGACATGTGCTCAACTATGTTCATAGCAGCTTTGTTTGTCATAGCCAGAACCTGGAAACAACCTAAATGCCCATTGACCATAGAATGGATAAAGAGAATGTGGTACATTTATACAATGGAGAACAACACAGCAGAAAAAAAATAACGACATTTTCAATTTTGTAGGTAAATGGATGGAGCTAGAAAACATTATTTTGAATGAGGTAACTCAGACACAGTAAGACAATTATCACATTTACTCACTCATAAGTGTTTTTAAACATAAAACAAAGAAAGCATGCCTACACATACAATCCCAAGAAACAGACAACAATAGGGACACTAAGAAAGATTTACATAGGTCTAATCCACATGGGAAGTAGAAAGTAGAAAAATACAAGATCTCCTGAGTAATTTGGGAGCATGGGGACCTTGGGTTGAGTGGGGGAGGGGGAGAGGCAGGGAGGGAGCAGAGAAAAATGTAGATCTCAATAAATATCAAAAGAAGAACTATCCTGTATTCAAAGGTATTAATAACCACTCCCAATAACTGAAACAAACATTCTGTGTTTTGATGTTGGGATAATACAGAAGCTAGAAGCTTTCAAATCCTTTAAAAGTTAATGAGAGTATATCTCCCATAAATAAGAAGAGCAATTGGCTTCTGCCACAGAAGGCCTTGTTCATCTCTGTAATTTAGAGTTTTCTCAGAATGTAAAGACACAGACACAGGCTTTGATCAAACACCAAATCAGACTGTGCTTTTATTTACAAATTATTGAGCAATATAAAAAAATGAACCATTGAGTTCATGGTATTTTCTATTTAAAGTAACTTAATTGCCTTAGGCCATCATAAATGTGTGATGTATGCACAATCATTTGGACAACATTTGGATATTAAACCTATAAATCTATACGGTCATTGAGCAATATAATAAACATATCCCCTCCAGTTCATTCTCATCTTTTTTTCTTTCTGGTTAATCTATAACAGGCAAAATTGTTTTAAAGATTTATTCTTAAATAAATACAAATACCAGAGATATACTAAGTAAAGAAATATGTTTGTATTCATCCATGAGTATGGATAGGATTAATGCACATTTATACCATGGTTGGTGAATAGATTAAACTGACCTCAAATAAACAGGTATAGACCTCTTCCAGTTTTTAGTGGAGAGATCAAGAACATGTACCTCTCAGTATTGCTCACCTATTTTGTTTTTATAAAAGGATGCAACATATACATGCTGAGTAGGTCTGACCTGTTTAATTTTTTTTACACAAAATATCTTTTGGATACTATTTTGGGTATACTAACAAAGCACTAGATAGCTACTAAGATTTGTATGTGCCTGTATTACATATTTGTAAAATGTATTACATTTGAATAATGTTTATGGGGTTTTGATGTAAAAGAAATGAGTAACAACTCAGTTCAAATGAATTATATAAATTTGTGTTTATATTTAGGGTAAAGAACCATAACTCCTGTTTCTTCCTAGTCAGTTCAAGTCATCTGAACATTAAACATCAAACATATGCCTTCATTCATAACAATTCACTCATAGTTAAGTCAATTTGTTTTTTTTAGTTAGAAATGATATGACTGTGGCTAACTTTTGTATAAAATGAGAGTTTATTTATGCATATTTTAAATAAAAACTAATTCAGAATATATTTTATTACTGTACAGAATAAGTGTCATTGAAAATTTCAGTAATAATGTGGGATTCCCTCTGTATGTTATGAGTACAATTGGTCAATAAAAAACTGCCTTGGCCTGTTGATAGGGCAGAACTTAGGTAGATGGGGGAAACTAAACTTAATATTGGGAGAAAGGAGATAGAGCCAGAGAGAAACTATGTAGCCCTGCCAGAGACAGACATGCTGGAACCTTGACAGTAGGTCATAGCCTTGTGGTATAGTATAAAATAATGCAGATGGGATGATTCTAGATGTAAGAACTACCTAGCAATATGCTTATGTAATTGCCATAGTTTTGTAATTGCCATAGTTTTGTAATTGGCATAGTTATGTAATTGACATAGTTTCTGTGTGATTATTTTGGGGCTGAGCAATTGAGAACAAACAAGTGGGTGCTCTAAAAATTTGGCGCCATGTAACCAACTAAAATCCATGTAAAACCTGAGAGAGCTTGAAAAGATATTATAGACACTAAAAAACAAAGTTTAGCTGCATTTATTTTCCAAAATCGGGTTTGCTTGCTGGCAGCATGCTGTGGTTCCTTTAAGAGAGGGTTTCCTGATTCAGAGGTGGTAGGAAAGAAAGCCATGTTGTTTTGAAATGCCAGCTTTCTGGGCCATGGTGCCAGCATGACCAGTGACTCTTTCAGGAGGTTGAAAATTAAAATGGAATTTGTGAACAGAGTACTACAACTTACTTACTGACAGCATAGACTGTCTGTGTACCTAAACATTGGGTATGAGTATTGCTATCATTGCCATCAAACAGTTCCACCATGGTAGAATGTGCAGAGTAAGAAGGCACTATCATATATACCCTAGAAATGACACAGCTTAAATTCTTAAGAAGCACTTAGTATCTTAAGAAGTACTTCTGTTCAAAAAATATAACAGATATACAATAAAGACAAATCCAGATAAAAAGACTTCTTAATGTGTCGCAGTGTTGGATAAATATATGTAGGCATGAGAGAGAAAAAAAGAATACAGAAAGTTATAAAATAATAAATGGTTAAAAAATAAAACAAAGTCTTTAAAGAGAAAGAGCACAGACAATCATAGATTGAATGAATAAAAAAATAAGCTATGTAAAGATGGAAAATTCAAAGAGTCTTGACTATGTATGTTATTGTATCTTTTCTGAATTTTATGACTGTGAAGAAGTTAAGTATAGAGAGACATTTGTATGGGCTGCTAAGATAAACCAACGTAAGAGTATCTTGACTTTAAAGTTTGAGTTTAAGGATATGTTGCTTTGAAAAAAAGGCTCTTTTTTCACAGAAGATGAGAACCTGTGGATTGCTTGCAAACTAATATGTTTTGATGTAGCAAGACCCGCTGAAAGGTTGCCATGAACACCCCCAAAATTTCTTTGCCCAACAAAAAACAGAAGCAGTACAGAGAGAATTACATCCATATTCCCAAATATTTTTTTTAATATTAAATGTGTGCTTATATTTAAAGGGGGATATGATAAAGAGATGTAAACTTTGCATTGGTATGGATCTTTTTTTATTGTTATAAATTTAAGGTCAATTCTTTTATATGTATGTTTCTGTTCTTGATTAAGTTGTTTGTGCAGCTCATTTGAAAATGTAATGTATAACTAAAAAGTATAGGTTAATAGATAGTCATCTATTTACATCAAGCTTGTAGTCATGTTAGTTAGATTTTCTAGATCTATAGAGATGTATTTAAGATGGATAGGAATTCTTCAAATCTTTCAAAGTCTACAGAATATGGCATTCAATATGTTTTAAAAAATTTAGGACTTTTCATGACAGTGAGACACAACTGCTCCTGATAGCAGGTAGCACCAGTTACTTCAAGAGGAATATGGACATTAAAGAAGCTCTGCATGGAGTCTGTTAGCCATTTGGGCAAGAAAGTGCTCTTACCGGGACTGCTTAATGAACTGGACATACGAACAGAGAAATGATGCTTGCCTAAAGGTGAGACGATCTTTCAGGGTTTCTACTTCTTGAAAGACTCTTCTAAACATTCTGCAGGATTAAAAAAATTGACTGACAAATTGCCAATCCAGGCAAAACTATCTTTGAAATTGCCTGCTTCATGGAAATGTCTGCTGGATACTATGGCCTATATACTGAAGATGCATGCCCCAATGGTACAGAAAAACTTTGGGTGACTGTCTAGGCAGTGAGATGTCTTTGTCAATTCTAGAGTTTTAAAAGTTCCTTACAATGCCCTTTTTGTTTATTTAGGTAATATTATATTCCTCTGGAGTCTTTGATGGACTTGAAATATTGATATTTATAGTTTTCTTTAGTTATGATAAAAAGTAGATATAAATATTGTAACTGTCATTCTAGCTTGATACCTGTTTTTATATGTAATTTTATTATATTAAAGTTAAAACCTTCCCTTTTATATTTAAACAGAAAAGGAGAGATGATGTGTGATTACCTACTGTATGCTGTAAATACCATTGGTGAATAAAGAAACTGCCTTGGCCTGTTGATAGAGAAGAACATAGCTGGTGGGGGGGAAACTAAATTGAATGCTGGGAGAAAAGTTGGAGTCAGAGAGCAGCTATGTAGCCCCACTGGAGACAGATGCTGGAACATTACCCTGTAAGCTACCATCATATTGCAATGTACAGGTTACTAGAAATGGGTTAAATTAAGATATAAGTGTTAGCTCAAAGAAGCTAGAAATAATGGGCCTAGCAGTGTTTTATATAATATAGTTTCTTTGTGATTATTTGGGGCTGAGCAACTGGGAACAAACAATACGTCTCTTACAAAGACGTCTTGATATTTGCAGTTAAATAGGTGAGTCTAGAAAATATCATATTGAGTGAGGTAGCCCAGACCCAGAAAGACAAAATGTACTATGTACTGACTAATAAGTGAATTTTAAACATAAAACAAAGAGAAAATAACTAAAAATTTACAATCTCAAAGAACCTAGACATCAAAGTGAACCCTAAGAGAGACATACATGGATATAATCTACATGGGAAGTAGAAAAAAGGTAACATATCCTAAGAAAACTGGGAGCATGGGGATCATGTGGAAAAGCAGATATAGAGGGGGGGAAAGGGAATGGAAGGAAAAAATAATTAGCTCAGTAAAAACAATAAAACAATAAAAATAAACAGAAACTGTACATTATTATGTTCTCTATGAATTGTTTGAATGCTAAGGAAGGAGCAACAGCTACCAAAAGTTATTTCTTTATAAATGCTGCTGAATTAATCCAAGATAGGTATTTTGAAAATACCTTGACTTCAAAATTGAAGTCAAAGTGTATGTTACTTTGGAATAAACATTTTGCTTTTGTTTCCACAGGAAATGAGAGGCTGTGGATTCATCCTGAGTTAAGAAAAATCAGTTTTATCAAGAAAAACCAACTGAGAAATCTCCAGTAGGAAGAGATGGCCCAGATGTCTGACTTCTACATCCAGAACAAATTCAAGATTGGTGCCTTAGGTGATCATAATGGAAGCTTTTTTAAATATGTTTTTGATTTCTATTTGGTAGTATTTTATTTAGTATTTTTGGATCGATGTTCATGCATGAGATTGGTCTGTAATTCTCTTTCTTGGTTGAGTCTTTGTGTGGTTTTGGTATCAGGGTAACTGTAGCTTTATAAAAAAAGTTTGGCCATGTTTCTTCTGTGTCTATTATGTGAAACACATTAAGGAATATAGGTATTAGCTCTACTTGGAAGTTCTGGTAGAATTCTGCATTAAAACCATCAGGTCCTGGGCCTTTTTTGGTTGGGAGGTTTTTGATGACAGCTTCTGTTTCCTCATGACTTATAGGTCTATATAATTTGTTAACTTGGTCTTGATTTAATTTTAGTATATGGTATTTATCTTTAAAAAAGGTCCATTTCTTTTACATTTTTCAATTTTGTGTCATAAAGGTTCTTATAGTAAAACCTAATGATTCTCTGAATTTTCTGTCTGTTGTTATATCCCCTTTTCATTTCTGATCTTATTAATTTGCATGTTCTCTCTCAGCCTTTTGATTAGTTTGGACAGGGGTTTGTCAATCTTGTTGATTTTCTCAAAGAACCAGCTTTTGGTTTCATTGATTTATTATTATTATTATTATTATTATTATTAAAATTTCCACCTCCTCCCCTACTCCCATTTCTGTCCCCCTTCCCACACCCCCCTCCCACCTCAGTCCAAAAGCAGTCAGGGTTCCCTCTCCTCCATCTAGGTCTAGGAAGGTGAGCATCCAAACAGACTAGACTCCCCCAAAGCCAGTACATGCAGTAGGATCAAAACCCAGTGCAATTGGCCTTGTCTTCTTAGTCAGCCATCATTGTCCACGTTCAGAGAGTTCGGTTTGATCACATGCTCCATCAGTCACAGTTCAGCTGGCTTTGGTGAGCTACCATTAGATTAGCTCCACCATTTCCGTGGGGCTGACCTCCTTGCTCATGTTCTCCCCCCCTTCTGCTCTTCATTTGGACCTTGGGAGCTCAGTTCAGTGCTCCATTGTGGGTCTCTGTCTCTATCTCCATCCATCGCCAGATGAAGGTTCTATTGTGATATGCAGGATATTCATCAGTATGGCTATAGGATAGGGCCATTTCAGGCTCCTCGCCTCAGCTGCCCAAGGAACTAGCTGGGGACATTTCCTTGGACACCTGGGAACCCCTCTAGAGTCAATTCTCTTGACAACCCTAAAATGGTTCCATTAATTATGATATATACTTCCCTGCTCCCATTTCCACCCCTCCTCCATTCCAACACTCTCATTTCTCCAAGCTCTCCCCATCCTCCCCTTCTCACTTTTCTCTCCCCATTTCCCCTTATCCCCACCCTACCCCCACCCCCAAGTTCCCAATTTTTGCCTGGCAATCTTGTCTACTTCCAATATCCAGGAGGATAACTACATGTCTTTCTTTGGGTTCACCTTCCTATTTAGTTTCTTTAGGATCATGAATTATAGGCTCAATGTCCTTTATTTATGGCTAGAATCCACTTATGAGTGAGGACATACCATATTCATCTTTTTGGGTCTGGGTTACCTCACTCAGGATAGTGTTTTCTATCTCCATCATTTTCATGCAAAATTCAAGATGTCGTTGTTTTTTTACCACTGAGTAGTACTCTAATGCATATATATTCCACACTTTCTTTATTCATCCTTCCTTTGAGGGGCATCTCAATGTTGTTTCCAGGTTCTGGCTATTACAAATAATGCTGCTATGAACATAGTTGAACAAATGCTTTTGTAGTATGATCAGGCATCTCATTTCCTGTATAGTATCTTCAGAGTATGAGATTCTTTCTTCCATCTCTTGTATTCTGTTGGTAATACTTGTCTCTGTAGTTTCTGTTTGTTTACTCAGAATTTCCATTTCCAGTCTTCCCTTGGATTGTGTTTTCTTCATTACCTCAATTTCATTTTTCAGGTCTTGTACTGTTTCCCTTACCTGTTTGATTGCTTTTTCTTGTTTTTCTTGTTTTTCTTGGGTATCTTTGAGAGATTTATTTATTTTGTCTACCTTTTTGATTGTCATCTCCATTTCCTTATGGCAGTTTTTTTTACCTCCTGTTTAAGGTCCTCTATTATTTTCATAAAGTACTGTTTAAGGTTGATTTCTTCTATTTTTTTCTGGAGTAGGGTGTTCAATTCTTGTTGTTTCAGGATGTCTTGATTCTGGTGATGTCATGTTGCCTTTCATGTTGTTGGAGGAATTCTTGCATTGGCGCCTGCCCATCTCCTCCTTCAAATGGAGCCAGAAGGTACTTGGTGTCTTAGACCAATCTTTGCTGTTACTGAATCTGGTTGGATCTCCTCAGTGCTGGGGCAGGAGCTATTCCTTGCAGCACAATCTGAAGGAGCCCACACTCCTTTGCAGGAATCCTCAGACCTGTCCGGAGGCCAGACTCTCACCCCTTTGGGTGGATGGCCTTAGTACAGGAGCAGGACACCTGAATACACTAGGGAAGGCTTGGGAGAGGCAGGGACCTGAGAACCAAAGACAACCCTGCAGCAGGAGCTGGGGGAGGGGGGCTGTGCTCTCTTCCAGGGCAGGTTGCCCCAGGGTCGCACACACTCACCCATCCAGATGAAACTCCACTGCACCAGATCGAGATTTTGTCTTTTTATACTTTCTAATTCCCATGCAGATTAGATCGATATAGGTCTCTCTTAGTGTCCTCATTGTTGTCTATGTTCTCTGGGATTGTGGTTTGTAGGATGACTTACTTTGCTTTATGGTTAAAACCACCTATGAGTGAGTACATGTAATAATTGTCTTTCTGTGTCTGGTTTATCTCACTCAAAATGATGTTTTCTAGCTCCATTCATTTGACTGCAAAATCAAGATGTCATTATTTTTTTCTGCTGTGTAGTACTACATTGTGAAAGTGTAGCACATTTTCTTTATCCTTTGGTTGAGGGACATTTAGGTTCTTTCCAGGTTCTTGCTATGACAAACAAAGCTGCTATGAAAATAGTTGAGCACATGTCCTTGTAGCATTATTGAACATCCTTTGGATATATACCCAAAAGTGGTATTACTGGGTCTTATGGAAGGTTGTTTCCTAATTTTCTGAGAAATTGCCACTCTGACATCCAAAGGGGCTATAGCAGTCTGCATTCTTGCCAGCAATGCAGATGTGTTCCTTTTCCCTACAGCATCTCCTACATAAGTTTTCATCAGTGTTTTTGATCTTGGCCATTCTTACAGGTGTAAGATCAAATGTCAGAGTTGTTTTGATTTGCATTTTTCCAACGACTAAGGAAGTTGAACATTTTCTTAAGTGTCTTTCAGCTATTTTAGATTCCTCTGTTGAGAATTCTGTTTAGGTCTGTATTCTTTTTGTGACCCATTTCTTGAGTTCTTTGTATATTTTGGAGATCAGACCTCTGTCTGATGTGCGGTTTTTGAAAACCTTTTCTAATTCTGTAGGCTGTCATTTTGTCTTGACTTTGTCTTTTGCTTTACAGAAGCTTTTCAGTTTTAGGAATTCTCATTTATTAATTAATTCTCTCAGTGTCTCTGATGCTGGGGTTATATTAGGAAGTGGTATCCTTTGCCAATGTGTTCAAATGTACTTCCCACTTTCTCTTCTACAAGGTTCAGTGTTGCTGGCTTTATGTTGAGGCCTTTAATCCATTAGGACTTGAGTTTTGTGCACGGTGATAGATATGGGTCTATTTATATTCATTCTTCTACATGTTGATATCCAGTTATGCCAGTGCCACTTGTTAAATATGCTTTCTTTTTTTTCCATTTGATATTTTTTGCTTCTTTGTCAAAAATCAGGTGTTCAAAGATTTGTGGATTGATATCTGGGTCTTCTTTTCGGTTCCAATAATCCTCCTGTCTGTTCTTATGCTAATACCATGCTGTTTTCAGCACTGTAGTTCTCTATTAGAGTTTGAAGTTAGGGATTTTGATGCCCCCAGAAGTTCTTTTATTGTTTAGTACTGTTTTGGCTATCCTGGGTTTTTTTTGCTTTTCCTTGTGAAGTTGAGTTCCATTCTTTCAAGGTGTGTGAAAAATTTACTGGGATTTTGTTGGTCATTGCATTGAATCTGTAGATTGTTTTTGGTAAGATTGTCTTTTACTCCATTTTTAAGGGAAATTTTCATCTGTTTTAAAGTTCATCATCATCCTCATAAAGTCATATTAAATCAGTTTCTCATCTTGTTCTGGGTTAGCATGATCAAGTCTTTTTGTATCACTGAGTTCTGGTGTTACCATGTTGGTTTTTAGGTTTTGGAGAAATTCTTGTATTGGTCCCTACCCATTTCTTACTCTAGTTAGTTCCAGCAGTGTCTTTATATGTTGTTCAATCTTTGGTGTGGCTCTCTGTGTCTGTGGGAACTTTTCTTGGTCTGCTCTGTACTGTTGCTCTCTGTGTCTCAGGGAGCCACTGAGTTCTCTCTTGGCACTGCTCTCTTGGTCTGCTTTCTTGGTTCACTCCGTGAAATCACTGTTTGTGCTTCATAGCTCCTCTTTTGGTCCTCTTTGTATAGTAGCAGGCTGTGTTTCAGAGTTCCACTGAGGTTGTGGTGTGGTGATAGAAAGGTTTGGGGTGGAGTGGGACTTGTATCATTCAGGGTTTGATGGATGGGATGGGGGGGGTGTTGAGCAGCCACCCTTTAGGAAACTTGCCTGCTGGCTGCCTAGAGAAGCTGATGCAGGTAGGGGAGGGACCCAGGCTTTTGCCCAGGTATGGAGGGACTAGACAGTGGGGTGTACAGTCATTCACCTCTTGGTTCTTTCTGTCAAGATGACTAAAATTAAAGGTCATTTGATGAGTACTGTGGAATCCAAATAAAAATGAAGCTTCCTAAATTATATACATCTCTGAAGGAGATCTAAATGAGTTCAATAAGAGAAGCAGACACACTATTATATGGTTATATTTAATTGAGTTATTGCCTAAAGGTGATAAAATAGTTGTCCCAAAACACCTTATCTGTGAACAAGATTATAATTTATCTTCCACAGATTAATAGCAAGTCTCTTTTAATAAAACTTTAACACAGATTGAACATGGAGAAGTTGTCCTGTGCTTTCATTAAGATTTCACCCAGTATTCTAGTGCCATTCATACTGCAATGTAATTTATTCTGCACCAAACATGAACTGTAAATGCCCACACATCCAAAAACCTTTTAAACTACAAAAATGTCTTACTTGCAAGATAGATTAGGGAATTGTTGAACAAAATTTCTAAGAGTAAACAATAATATTAGTTTTGTTTGAATACCAACTCCACCAAATTGATCTAACCTGACACTTATTTTGTGAAGAAAATTCAGAGAGTAGATAGTCCAGTTATCTACAGTAAAACCAGATCCTAATGTGCTAATAAAACCAACAAATATCTTGCAATGGCATTGTGTTACACTTATAGATCAGGTCCTTGCTTAGGCATCATCAGAAAAACTTTCTGCAACAGAAAGAAACAAATATAGAAACCAACAACCAGACATTGTGGTGAGAAAAGAAATTTAAGTTTAAGAGGGTTGTTTTCCTCACATTTCTCCCTGCAAGCCACAGAAAATAGTATGGAAGCTGATGTAGAGAGTATAAAAGGCAGGGTGGAAGGAGAACACCAAAGAAAAAGGCCTTCTATATAAACAGAATTGAAACACAAAAGAAATCATAGAACCTGAAGTAACACGTCAGCGTTCTTACATGTGTGTTTCCTAGTTGGGGTCCCAGACCTGACAGTAGAAGCATATTCAGGCTTCATCCATAATCTTGAAGCAATATCCAGTTTATAGTCACTCACTAATGAGTACTGCCTTTTCTCCAAAGAGTCTCAATAGGCAATTTGCATGTCCAGAAACAGATGTGAACAAAAAATTCACTCAACCTCGTTCTTGTATGTCCCTTGTCTCATAATGTTGTGTCAGAGTTTCCCCCTTGTCTATAATTGTTTGGCATGTCATATTATATATATACAATGCATACATATATATATTTATAATGTACATATATATAACAATTTTTACTTTTTAATGTAGAGATACTTTGCATATATATTATAGGTTTCATGTTAAATTTTTATGAGATTTCTGAGTGTACAATATCATGGGTCTGATTCTCATCCATTCTCTTTAGATCTTTTCTTTTTGTTTCCTCATTTTGACCTAACATAATGCATTAGCTTTTCTTAATATTAGTATAATTTTTTATTACTTTCCCATAGAAAACTGTTTGTTTTTGAATGAGAGATAGAAAGGGGTAGATAAGATTACTTAAAGGTTTATGGGAAGCAGTATGGAAGAATACAGGATTAAAGGTTAAAGAAACCATAATCAGAGAAAAATAAAACCAGTGTTCTATAAAATTTAATTTTAAGATGAACATTATATTTTAATACAATCTGTACTCATAATAAGGTAGGGAGAAGAATGACTTTTATTATGTAGAACTAACAATGCACATTATAGGAAAGTCTGTGGACTGCATCGCTATGCTCAAAGATCAAAGTAAAACAACCTCATATGACAGAAAAGCAAGTGGTCATCACACTAACTTTGCATCATCTGGGAACCACTGTTGAAGTACTTTAGTTTCATGAATTATGTTTTTCAAATCTAAAATTAATCACTGAAAGATATTTATGTATATGTCTAGGTATATCTAGATAGATAGATATTTATCTTTTATCTTTTTTATGTGTTTTAAAAAGTAAAAATAGTACGGTAATGAATTCAGTTTATTTAGTCTAATATATACAATATTCAGTTTTATGTTTTTTCATTCAAAACAGTACATTATAAGTCTCTATCACCATAATATAATCAATAGAAAGTAAATGTGTAGATAATTTATACATTGTTCTTTACTGTATCATGTATGATATAAGCATGTATTTTTCATTGCATCATCTTTAAATTCTCATGTTAATTTTCATTGCTATTATCTGTAAATAAAAGATTTATAAAATTAAAAAATAATTTAATTTCAATTTCGTGTATGTGTGTCTTTTGAGTGTGTTATATCTGAATACAGGTGTTCTTGGGAGCCAGAAGAGGGCAACTAATTCATTGTGGCTATTGTTATAGGAAGGTGTGAACTGCAAGTTGTGTTTAATGGATAGTAAACTCATCTCCTCTGAAAAAACACACACACATGACTTTAAATGCTGAGACACTTTTCCATCTTTCTCAATATCCTTTACATCTATTATCAAAACATTTTTTTTTCTTTCTCCTGAATTCAACTCATGTTACTCCCAGGATACAACAGGATTCTCTTTTCTTTCCATAAATAAGGGAAAATTTCTTTTATCATCTGAAAGCATTATTTCACTCTACTAAAAGATTTATTTCTGTTTTCATTTGCATTCAAAGTCCCACCTTCACTCAGATATCAATAGAGTTACATAGAGTTTATGTCAAATCTTATTGTACAATTGTGAAAGAAAGGAAAATGTCCCTATGAGCTAATGTTTAAGAACTGGATCTTATAAAGTATGTGGCTTTGTGGATGATTATGGATCACAATGCACAGAAAAGTAGTATATATGACACTGCTGTGCTTCCTCATTAGAAGAAATGATGAGAATCATTAGCCATTCATACGCTTTGCACTGTATTGTTTAGGTGATTTTGTACCAATATTGTAGTTGTCAATTACAATTTATGAAATGTGTGTCCAGGAAGATGGTTTCTCCCTTAACTTTTGAAGAGAATTTCTCTCTGGTCTTAACAAAATTATGTAGCACTTGGGGATAAAAATGCTTCCCAGTAGGCCTGCACTGGAAGCCAAGATGGACAAAACCTCCACAGCCACCATTATCTTGCCCTTGGTGCTGTGGTAGACAGGGAGAAAGGTGATCCAGACACTGCAAAACAACAGCATGCTGAAGGTCAGCAACTTGGCTTCATTGAACCTGTCAGGGAGATTCCTGGCCAAGAAAGCCACGATGAAGCTCGCCAATGCAAGGGAGCCATGGTATCCCAGGACACAGTAGAATGCAGTAACTGAGCCCTTGTTGCACACAATGATGATTTGGCCATGCTCAGAATGCACATCATTTTCAATAAAAGGAGGAGAAAATCTCAGCCAGATTGTACAGAGACTAATTTGGATGAGCGTACAGATGGCAATGATGTAGTTGGGTAGACCAGAAACCAGATAATACCTCATCCTTGTTCCAGGTACTGTGACTTTGAATGCAAGCAGCACAGTCACTGTTTTGGCCAACACAGTGGAAACAGCCACAGTGAATACAACTCCAAATGTGATTTGTTGCAGAACACAGGTAGCTGAGTTGGGATGCCCGATGAAAAGCAAGGGACACAAGAAACAAAAGATGAGTGAAATTAGCAAGATGTAGCTGAGATTCTGGTTATTGGCCTTCACAATGGGAGTGTTGTGATACTTCACAAATATCCCAAGAACCACAGTTGTGAATGCAGAGAAGAATAAGGCCATTAAGGTGAGAACTATCCCTAAGGTGTCTATGTAGCTCAGAAAGACCACAGCTTTTTTAATACACTGATTCTTCTCTCTGTTAGCATACTCATTCTCTGGACACCTCACACATTTTTTCACATCTGTTGGAGACAGAAAAGTATGATTAGTACAATGCACAACTTCTGCCATTTATTGACAGAATAAATTTAATTAAGTGTGTTGAATAAGCATTGTGATATCTGCATTCTTTGCTGATGATGTAGTTGAGAGACACTGCTGCACAGCAATACTTTCATTTCATAATACACATTCATTATTATGGGGAATGAAATAAAAGAATATGTTGTCTATTTAACTCTTTGTGTTGATGATACCATTTTTTATGTTATTAGAAAGTACAGATATTTTCAGTACTTTCTGAATGCTATAATGAATTCAGTGAAACTAGGAGTTTAGAGATTAAAATAATTAATGATAGTATTGCACAGAATGTATTTTAATATCTCATGGTTACAGAGATGCCTGATTTCTTTCTGTCTGTTTTATGAATGCTTTTCCTGAAATAGATGTGTCTTCTATTGGTACAAGTCATTGTGATATATTTTCTAGTATGAATTCACCAGCCCAAACACACTAACATAGAAGAAACAGGAAACAGAGTCTGTAGAGACCCTTGGAGTCTGCATACAACAGGCTAAGATCAAGTTCTCAACTAAAAGGAGATTGATTTGTCCAAGAGGACAATGTGTAGGGAATGAGAGTCAAAGACAGGAGATAGAGAATGGATAGAAGTATTCAATAAAAGAGGAGAGAAGGGGTTTTGGTAAAGTAGAATATTGTTCTGCCTCTGGTTAGAGGAGACAGCCATCGCAAGCAGGAAAATAGCAGTTTATAGAGGTAGAAGGGGAACCCCCTGATAGGACAAATAATTTAGTTTTGATTGGATAGGTTAATTAGGACAGCCATAAAACACTTTTTGCTGTAGAAACAAGTAGAAGAACTTGTACTGGCCTTTGGGACCCTAGTCTATTTGAATGCACAGCTTCCTAGGCTTGGATGAAGGGGGGAGGGCCTTGGACTTCCACAGGGCAGGGTACCCTGCCCTCTGTTAAGGTGGAGGGGGAGGAAGGAAGGTGAGTAAAGGAGTGGGAGGGGAATGGGAGAAGGGGGGGGAAGTGGAAATTTTTGAATGGGAAAATAAATAAAAGAAAAAATAAACAATATAAAAATAAAAAATAACTATAAAAATAACAAAAACAATTTTGCTAGTTGAAGTTAAATACTTTGATAGCTGGACATTGATAGTGAGAGCTTTTGGCCTATTTAGGAATATACTAGCCATGTTAGTGTTTCTGAAGGATTGTGAAGAGAAACCAAGACCACAGTTACTCTTACAAAGAAAAGAATTTACTTGGGTGTCCTAAAGTTTGGAGGCCAGTCCATTATTATCATCCTGGGACATGTTGGTATGAAGGCAGACATGGTGCTGGAAGAGGAGCTGAGTATTCTATATCTTTGATCCATAGGCAACAGGAAGTAAATGGTCTAACTGGTAATGTCCTAAGTATATGAAACCTGAAAATCTCCCTCTTCTATGACAAGTTTCTGCCAAATGACCACACCTATTCCAAGAAGGCAACATCTCCGAAATGGCCAATTACTATCACTGTTCACTATTACTCTAATATAATGTTCTAACAAGGCAAAGGGAATTAGGAGAAGGGAAAGACTTTCTAGAGTCATGCTTTCTATTCTCAGCTTGGCAAAAGTCCCTTTAGAATCAGTAAGTTATATGTATTTGTATATCTACATATGTGTGTACATGTAAAAGTAACAATAGAGCTTGAATATCAGAGTTATTAATTTACATGGGGGATATAGGAAGTGAGTATGAGGAAGAAGAAAGGTTTATAAATATAGTTTTTTATTTTCAAAGGAAAGTATTATTTAAAGAAAATAAAGTGTTCACCTGTGTCCTCACCAGGCAGTAGGCATGCTATTCTAAAGGTAGATACCTCTGTACATACTTAGCATTAAAAAGCCCTCCATATTTATTCTATCACATTTGGGAACAAATAACTTAATGCCTAATAACATTTTATTCAAGACCAAGAGTCTGTAAATGTAGTCTGGTATGAAGTAGATATTGATATAACACCATGATTTTGAAGAGAGAAGTTTATTCAGGCATGAGTGATAGTACCAAAGGTTTTCCTTTGAAGAATAGTACTGATTCATAAGATGTAATTTCCTACGTGGAAAATTAAGGAAATGTGATTCCAATTGTTTTTATCTATTGGATAATTGCAAGAGTGATGATGTGCTTCCAGGTTTTAAGCATTTTTTATTTAGAAAGATGAATTTATGGATATGTAATTGCTTAATCTGTTTAAGTGCTGGAAATTTATTCCAGTTATCAAGAGAATATACTATTCTTGCACAATACCTCAGTTCAATTCACAGCATCCTTGTTATGTGTCTCACAATTGTTTGTAATTCTAACTGCAGGCGCATTGGATGCCTCTCACATGTACCTGCAATTGTATATGTATAACTACCCATCTCACTATATACACATATTTAAAGAATTAATTTTTTGTTTAACTTTTGTTGTAATTTTGTTGTTAATACCCCTTATTCTTATATATTTTTATATATAAGACAATTTCATTGCAGTTTGTTTGATTAATTTGGAGTATGCTCTATGTGCAGGTGCATAGAGATCTGAACACAATCTTAATGAGTTGGCAACCACTTCCTACCATAGGGGCCAAGGATGAGATAATCATCAGATTTAGTGGCAAGTGATTTAACTTGTGAGTCATCTTACCACTCATAAATATCATTTATAAACTTTAATTTTCTAGAATGACAGGGAATAGAAGAGAAAACTAATCACTTACTAAACTATCACTTACATTTTTTATGTAAGCAACTCTAAGCAATCATTTAACTAATAGGAGCTGTGTAGGAGCTAGCACATTTGGGTAATTGTGGCTAGTTGCTTTCACTGAAAATAATTTTAATCATCTACTCTTTGACATTATTATCTGTGTGCTGTATGTAAAATGACAATTATAAGACTCCATATTTTTTACACCATGTGCTCAAACCTTATTACACTTCCCTAGATGCCAATCACATTGATGTTTGAAGAAAGGATCTTTGGTTATTGCTTGAAGTTTTCTGTTTAATAAGTAACAGTAGTTGAAAAATTTAACAAATAATGATTTCACCTTTTCATTCATCTTATAGTGCTCTTAAATTTGGTTCCCAAATACACAAATAGAGTTTAATTACTCTGATGTCTCTTCAGTATTGATTTTGCAAATACATGGTGGTTCTAAAATATAATGAAATATAGAGACATGAAAATTGAAAGAAAATAAATATTAGTAATGATTCATGCCTGGAATAATATCTCTATGTAGTTACAGAGGATATTAATCACTAATAAAACCTTGTGTAGAATTTGGTCACTATGTTGTATAACTGTTGAAAACTGTTTCTTTGAGAAAAGGCCACCTAATATAGACTTTCAATGAATCAAAGATGTATATCATGGTATGAAGCACTTTAATAAAATCTCAGGGTCAGAAATTGGGGTGGTTCAACCTGAAGATCTACTAAAATCAAAACAGGCCAAGCCACTGCCTTTTACCTCAACTTCAGTCTGAAATGGCTATCCTGGCTCCTGGAATCTAGGAAAGTGACTGTGTATGAGAGCTGTCTCCCCTCATTTTTTTTATTCCCCTCTATTGCTGGGATTAAAGGCATGCACCACTGGAATAAAGGCATGCACTACTCAATTTCTATATTAACTATGGTGGCTTTTTTTTTTTACCATAATCTTCTCTATAAGGCTGACCAAATGAAACTGTTTTACTCTCAGAAATTCATGTTAGTCTTTATTTAAATACAATTAAAAAGGCCTCTACATTTCCCATTTTGTAAAAAAGTAATAAAAAGGCTATAATTAATACAAGAAAACTATATATAAGTACAATTCTTCACAGAGATTGAGAGGACAATAATCAACTTTATATGGAAAAACAAGAAACCAGGATAGCCAAAAAAATCTTATACATAAAGGTTCTTCTGGAGGCATTACCATCCCTGACTTCAAACTCTATTACAAAGCTACAGTATTGAAAACAGCTTGGTATTGGCATAAAAACAGAGAAGTTGACCAATGGAATCGTATAGAAGACCCGGATCTTACACCACAAACTATGAACACCTGATTTTTGATAAAGGAGCCAAAAGTACACAATGGAAGAAAGAGGGCATCTTCAACAAATGGTGCTGGCATAACTGGATGTCAACCTGTAGAAGAATGAAAGTAGATCCAATATCTATCACCATGCACAAAACTCAAGTCCAAATGGATTAAAGACCTCAATATTAATTTGAACACATTGAGCTTGATAGAGGAGGAAAGTGGGTAGTACTCTACAACAAATGGGCACAGGGAACTGTTTTCCTACACATAACCCCAGCTGCACAGACCTTTAAGGGCAACATTGAATAAATGGGACCTCTGAAGTTGAGCAGCTTCTGTAAAGCAAAGGACATTGTCACTAAGACACAAGGCAGCCTACTGACTGGGAA